>NC_080670.1:191652876-191958964 GCF_030247195.1 Topomyia yanbarensis
TTACTCTCTGTTACTATGTTTTAATTGCCGCAAGGTTCTACTGTATCGATTTTGTTGGCTGTTTTCGGCAAATTTGAGACTAAGAGAAACGAAAGCAATGAAATTAAAAGACGGATAGGTATTCTAGAGTGAATCAGTTATAAACTTAGAACGGAAAACTAGAACTAGGCAGGCTCACATGGGCATGATCGAAAGGAAAATGTGAAGAATTCTTTGCCTTCTGCAGAGTAGGAGTTGGGCGTTGCACCCAAGTCTACCGCATGGTCTATGGTAGAACATAACTCATCATCATGTTTTACCGCCGACGCCGGCTTACTCTCTACCAGCTACCATTTATATTGTTTTGTCAGTCAGTCCGCTTGCTGAAAGTCTTACTTTGAAAAAAGCATAAATCGCTCTTCCACTGCTCTGCGGTCGACGTCAATGATGTTGAGACGAACCGCGCAACCAAGAAGCATGTGAGATCTAGTAGTGATGGTTCTGGTTTCCTAACACATCAGGTTATCGTTTCGTATCTTCGAGCGCTACGATAATCTTATGTGATTATACTCCGTTCTGAATAGATGACAGGTTTTTCAAAAATAGCTAGTGACAATCACCAGTTTGATACTACACCTGCCCGCTATCGAGCACTATTCGTATTGTATTTAACAATTTAAGTCCAACTGACACTGAGTCTCAATGAACTAAACTACAAATAATTAACCTAAAGTGCTAACAAACGGATACGAAACTGTGTAGAACTAATATCGAAGCCGTAGATGTCGCTGTAATCGTTAAAGCGACGGACCATTGCTAGTATCGGGCTGTTGGCAGCGTAGTTGGTGTTGCACATTTAAGTCTGCAGCAGTGTTCGAGGACGAAGGACACGGGTTGGTGGGTAGAGGTTAATTTGTCCTAGGAGATCGGGAACATCATATTCAGCGAGAATAAGCTTAGACACGAAGGTAGCTTGCGACGCGTGTCTACGATCTTCTAGAGTGTGCAGTCCTAGTAATCGACAACGGCCTTCGTATGGTGGCAAGTTCAGCGGATCATTCCAAGGCAATTGACGTAACGCAGCGTAGGGGCACCTGACGAAGTTTGCGAATTCTAACTGAGTGAACAATATAATGCTTTGAAGCACAAAGCATCCCAAAATTCGTTGGATATTTTGAACATAAAACCTAGTAGACAATTTGCTTTGTCGATGATCGCTGAGAACTGATGGGTGTACGTTAGCCTTTCATCTAGGATGACGCCCAAATCTTTTACATGTTTCCCTCCACGCATTAAGGCGAAAACCACATCATTCACGAACAGTGAAAACAGTAGCGGACCCGGCGTACTGCCTTGAAGAACTTCAGAATGGTTGGAAATGAATTCAGATTCATTGTCACCAATTTGAACAACGGCTTTATGGTGAACAAGATATGATCGAATCCAACGGCAGAATCGGACAGTGCATCAAGCTTCGTAACAGTATCCCATGGTTACCAGTGTCGAATGCAGCCTTAAGATCAGTGTAGATCGTGTCCACCTACAGTTGTTTGGACATTTGTTCTGCACAGAAGAATGTGAAGGGCACCAGATTCGTCTCCATCGATCAACCCGGAAAGAGTCCGTGTTGACAAGTGCTTATGTAATGTTTACTAGCAGAAAACAGCACCTCGTTAGCAAGCGATTCGAAATTTTTTGACTCGACTCTCAGCGAAGTGATTCCCCGGTAGTTCTCGATGTTGCTTTTGTCACCTTTCTTGTGTACCGGAAACATGACTGAACACTTCCAATCATCGGGAAATTTTTGCTGTTGAAGTGACACATTTTTTTTATAATTAATAAATTTATTTAGGCCCAAATGCCAATTTTTTTACAATAAATAAAAAAAACAGCTATGTAAAATGTTTGGTCTCGTTCAGGCGCAGCTTTCTGCTGCGTGTTGAGATCCTTTTTCTAGGGGGCAAAATATTGCCAGTGTTGTCCACTGAAATTTGAGGTTCGATCCGTTTGTTTTCTTTCGCGTTGTCGTTCATGTCTATGTCCTCATCCGTACTACTTTCCTGCTGCTCGCGGTCAGATGTTCCAGTTTGTGTCTTACTCTTATCGGTCGTTATTGTATGTTCGTATTTTTCGGCATTCGTTTCGTTGTTGTTGTTGCTGGTTGTTGGTGCATGATCCGGAGATGTTGGTTTTGCAGCTGTTAGTGGTTTAGCGTAAGATGGTTGTGTGCTGATTTCAGTTGGATTTGAGTTTTCCTTAACAGTTTTAGTTTCTACGCAAGGTTTTCCGAGGTGCAGCTTCTTCGTGCAGAACTGGCATGTAGGAATTTGCCCTGGGTACGTGACTAGTGATGTCTGTTGAATGAGAGCATCGTCCCTTCCTAACACTGTGAAGCTTAAGTAAGAGGGAATTGGCTTGGTCACACGCATTCTTACCACACGAACACCGTTAGGGATGCCCGGGAAAAAATTCCTTCATGCATCATGTGTAACGGAGACTACTTCTCCGTATTTTTGCAAGCATTTTTTAATCGCGCCGTCAGGGGTACGCGTAGCCAAATCATGGACCCGAACTTCTACAGCGCCGTTTTCGATGTATACGGGAATGCTATATTTAACATTGCCGCATTCGGCGGTAGCTGCATGTTGTTTCGCGAGGCGAATGACTCAGCTTGGTTAATGTTGTTGAACGAAATCAGCACGCAATGTTTGATATGATGCATTTGTAGGGTTTTCACTTCAGCCAGATTGAGTTCCATCTGCACTTTTAATAACTGTTCCACTTCCCGAATGGCTGGTCTTACGGGGCATTTTGAAAAATCAACAGCAACACAGTTCGGCCGCATCTGGGTTGCTTTTTGCTGGGCACCGTCACTCATCACTATATCCCACAGTAGGTATAGGCTATTGTTATATGGGCTGCTTGTGTGATAGGCACCTATTGATTTTTAGATAGAATTGACTGTTTCACTTGCGCGGGACGATTTTTTGCTTCTGCTCAGGGCGAGATGTGAAGACAAACTCAAGTTCTATACATTGTATGTATGTAGTCCAGCTCTCTTCTTTGCATTCTGGACGTAGCTAGGCGACATGCCGATCTTTTTAGCCAAATCACGGCTTGAGACGTTGGGATTTGCTTTAATCATCCGCTTCACCTTTTCCTCCGTCTTTTTGTTCTCCGGTCCCGGTTTTCTTCCAGCTCCTTTGCCGTGGTCCAACGTCAACCGCTCCTGGAACCGCTTCAACACTCTGGAGACGGTTGAATGGTGAATGTTCAACATTTTTCCCAACTGCCGGTGCGACAGGTCAGGAAATTCCAGGTGTTTGGAAAGAATTTGTTCTCTCGACTCGCGTTGGTTCATCTCCATTTTCTTTGAATCGAGTTTGACAGCATGTAAACAATACACATCAATGAGAAAGTGTGCAAAATTTGGTTGATTTTTACCCAATGGTAAAAAAGTTATGCCCTGTTGAATGTGTCCCTTTATGTTCAATACAATGGTAGAAATGAATATTACATATTCAGTACGATTTGCACATGCATGCAATGGATCGACAGCCACGATCTTGAGATACTACGTGTCGACGCTGGATAATCGCTTGAAACCAGCGGCGGATCAAGAGAGGAAGATCCGAGGGTCCGTACCTTGCCGAAAAAATTTCAACTTGTTAAAAAAATTTAAACTAGTTATAATTTTAAAGTAGTAACACCTCACTGCATACTCCTACCTTAGCCTATAAAAAATGGGTTGGATTAGGTTGACGATTTTTAGAGTCCAAAAAAAGTCAATTCTCGTCAAAAAAATTCTCCGAGATTATATCAAATCTCAACGTTTCATGCATTTAAAAGTCATTTGGCATCAAAAATACAAATTCCTTTTTTAAATTTTCCCTTACTCCCACTTTGAGAATTTTTCATTTCAGTTTATATGGGAATTTGCTGTGTGGTCACACTATTGAACCCGTAACTCCGGAACCGGAATCCAATCGAAGTAGGGCAAAACGGGTTCACACGTTTCATTTTAACTATCTGTAATCAATTTCTACGGTTTTTCATAAATAATAAATATTACTTTTGATCAGGGCCGTCTTGAGGCCACGCGGGGCCCTATTAAACTAAGGGGCCCCCATCATTGAACAGGTGTAAATAGAAGTATATTAGCATGGTTCTTCATGCTACAAGACTTCCAAATTTGAACCAAGTAGGCCAACAAACCATTCAAATAAATGGAGAAAATACATAGCTATAGATTCCATCGCCTGGTGGCATTATACACACAAGATGGTCTGAGTTGATCTGAAAATTTATTAGCAAGTAACTCTATCATCAGAGCCGTAGCGTGTGGTTGGCCAGGTTAGGGTGGCGTTAAAATCTTACTCTGCTTTATAAAATAAGTAAGGTTAAGTCATAACATAAGTCAGGATAGGAGTATCATTCCTAGGTACACACAAAATTGTTCGAAAATCGAACTGAAAAGAAAGCCAAAGTAAACAGCAAAGAGGCGCATAATTTAAGCTCTACCAAAACCGCCAGAAGACTACGCTACGGTCCTGTTAGTCTAGAATAATTGGACCTAGCGTCCTAGTCCTGTCACTGAGTCAGTATCGGATTCTGATAAGACGAAGACGAAATGCAACTTTTATGACTAATGCAGACGATCCTTGTCGAAGAAGACGCAAGGCAGTCTCACCAAAGCCGACACTAGTTTGAAGGGGCACAACATTTTGAACCCGTCCGGTGCGATTTTCATTCAAAGTCTTCGCTGACTGGATCAAGGGGTCCTGGGAACAGCCAATTCCGTCCTTCAGTAGATCCACGCATGCCAAGTTCGAATCGATAACTACGCCATCGATCTCAACTTAGTGAGCAGGCATGTAAACGCATTAGTTCTTCTTAAAAGCGCTGTCGCCAGTAACATCATTTGTTTGCTTCAGACAAAATATCACAAGTCTGAGGAATTCCCGGAACTGGTCAGAAAGTGGCAAATCTATATTAAACCTTTATTGAATTATTTGCTTGTTATACTAAGTAGACGATCTGATAAGATTTGTTGAAATAAATTAGTGTTTCTCTTATAATAAAGCATATGCAATGTAAGCTCATGAATGGCCACTTTTGGGAATCGCTCCCAGGAACTGGCCAATTCGTATTACTCATATATGAAGTGCAATTATTATGTAAGAAGGTCATTTCTAACAAATTCTTGTCGAAAAATGTTGAATTCTAGCGTTGCTTTGAAAATATTTATGAAAAACTGAAAATGGCCAAGAGTTGGTACCCCACTGCAATCTGGATTTACTCCGGGGTCGTAGCTCCGAATACAATTTTTAAAGCATTTTCGAAAATTGGAATAATTTCCGGTTCTTTGGCAAAAAACTGCATCAAAATCGATTAAACAGAAAAAAAGTTATGGCCAATTGAACGTCGATTTTGGTGTATCGAAGAGGGCTTGGTAGTTTGAAGGTTAAGCCTATTTTCGTGTGCTAATATATGTCAGTAGATGCTAATTTCCATTGATAGATGGGCAAACACTACTAGCTCAGAAATCTACCGCTGAAGTATAAGACTTTTTGATAATTTGATGCGGAAAAAATACAGAAAAAATTTATAATTATCTATTCAGATTTTTTGGTTTCCCACTCCTAATGCTATCCACGAAAATATTACACCACAAGTCTCTCAGAACGACGCAGAATAACCATATTTAGTTGCAATACAGCTTAACGTGTGGTGTTCATATTTTGTAAATTTGGTGAACCGATCGAATTTGCATTTTGATGCCAAATGATTTTAAAATGCATAAAACGTTGAGATTTGATGCAACCTCGAAAAAAAAATTTGTTCAAATGTTCTTTTTTGGACTTTTTTTGTTCAAAGGGGGGAAAATTTCAAAATCGAGCTGGTATTTTTGATGCCAAATGACTTCAAAATGCATAAAGCGTCAAAATTTGATGTAATCTCGAAAAAAAATTTTTAGCGAAAATTGACTTTTTTTGACGATTTTTGTTCAAAGGGGGGACTAAAGGAAAATTTCAAAATCGAATTTGCATTTTTGATGCCAAGTGACTTTAAAATGCATGAAACGTCGAGATTTGATGCAATCTCGAAAAAAAATTTTTAGCTTAATTTCGCAGAAGTTACATTCAGCTACACCACGTCAAAAACTGTGTTTTGATTACGAGTAGAAGACTTCAGCGCAAGAAAAACATGCAACACAAGATCGAATGTAATAACAACAGAATCAAGACACCAGTGTATATGAAAAATTACAAGGTTGATGTTCGTATCCATGATTGGCACCGTGCACTAAAGAAAATTGCATCAATCGAATTACGTCGCAAGAAGTGGAATTTATTACGAATGACACCTGGAGAATTTTTTTCACTAGTATTCCCAACGGCGCTCATATTGTAGGGATGCAAGTGATTAAACCAATACCTTCTTACATGACTATCGAATGCAAATCACCGTAATCTATCGCTTAATGCTGATCACATATCCCGGGCAGACCCCAATCTTGTTTTATTTTTCAATATTTGGATACAGTTATATTGGAAATACATCCAATAGACTTGAAATGTATTTGAATCAAAACTGTTTACTTAGATGAAGAAAGAATCCAACTCATCCAAGCGAAAAAATCGAAAAAAAAAACTATATTTGTAAGGGGTAAATTCCTCCAATTGTATTTTTCGTTTCGTGGTGTCTCGTTAAAGTCATACGAAAGGATGGTATAACAAAGCGTAGTTTTTTTGTGAATAATGCCTATCGTCCATTATGCCTAACGTATTTATGCCAAACGTCGCGCACCCAGATCATGTAGTTGCACCTACATTTTACCATTGGTTCTTGATTCTAGCGCCGGCACACTCAACCAAGTGTTTTTGATTGGTATGAAAAATTAATGTTTGCCTGGGTCAATTCGATGAACGTTATCAGTGCTGAATGTCTTACATGACGGAACTAGATAAAGAGGTTAGCTTGAGCTCAATCTTCCATCTTCAGTAAATGTTCCCCATGTCGGTCTAATTCGAAAAGATCGAAAGTCAACCTATTTAGCCTGAACTCCACTTTTAGCTGCTGAAATTCACTCATCTCGACGACCACGGGAAGATAATAAAAATAACGGTTCTTTTATCTATCAAACAATACAGACAAGATTAAAGAAACTGTTCTTTGTCGTTCGCTTTGCGTTACAGAAGAGGAAAATAGACTGAGTATCGTGATCGTTGTATTCGTTAGTTGGAAGTAAATAGATTGAGCTAGAACTGCGGCGGGTGTTTGACTAGAATTATCTTGACAGCGGAGTTTTTTTTTATTATCTTTCGCAATTACACTCTGCCGGGGCGAGTTCGATCATTCCTCATTCAAACAATAATTAAATTTTTAAACTCTCAGTGAATCTGTTATCATCCATTAATTTCAATTTACGCTGACCAACGAAGATTAAACATTGTCAAAAACTACCTACAATTGTCCAGCAAGATTATCCTACAAACCCTTCCGCGCCCCCAGCAACGACCAACACCGTAAATTCCGTCCGTGACCACATTCACACCGCACCAATCGCCCCTGTACCCCCCCTCGACATCATTATAAATGCATAACTCAATCCATAAACAAACAATCGAAATTACATTATTTGAAACAGAACAGCTCTTTGCGCTCTCGAGACTATCGGCAGACGCAAAACGAGCAAACGGTTTGCATGTTTGCTGCAATCATTTCCCATTTTCCAGCTTATTCCTAGAAAGCCTTCCGTCGACCGATGACGACGACGACGTAGCGAACGAGGACAACGATTGTATGCTAATAACGGTAAAAGGCAAGGCAGCCAGCCAGCCAGCCACGCGCGCAATATGATCCCTTTTCTACCGCGCGCTAGTAGAACCGCTCAGCTCAGTAGTGGTTGGCACGAAACACGGAAGCAGTCAGGCGGGATCGGTGGGGTGGTTTGGTTTGATGACAGTCCCGAAGAAGAATAGCACTTTACCATATTTGCTTGGAACGAGCTTCACTTCCGCTAATTTCTTTCTCAAAACCGATACAGCAATCGATTCCATATCGGTTTGGCGCGCAATCAGCCCGGGTCGCAATTTGACACTCAGTGCTGTGAAAGGAGATATTTGTCAAACCGATTGCTCCAAGTAGTAGTAGTAGTACACGTGCTCCGTCGATGCATCCTTGGGCCTTATTGGAAACAATAACTGGCAATAATGCAATTATGATGGAAAGCTTGGCTCCCAAGTGGACAGGATTTCATTTAGAAAATGGAAAGAGGACGTCACTCGGGCGCTGCAAGAGTAGCACACATATGTTTCAGGAATGGGGTTTAAAAAAAATAAGAGCTTCCCGCCAGCGACCAGCGTAAATTGTAAACACCCTTATGCACTATATGAACTGGTTTCCTCGTGGAAGCAAAACATGAAATGCCATGGCAGACACCCACCCAAATCGCGAGCTTTTCGCTGAGCAGCAGCTTGCAACCAACAAAAGAACAGATATGATTATCAAGTGAAAACGACTCTGCAAAGTGGAATTAACAAGAGCCACCACACGCGAACCGTTTTTCTTTCTTTCTCGTGCGGTCCTCGGTGATGGAAGTCAACGAGCAACGAAAGAAGAAAAAAAACGAAAATTTTCATTGGCCCAAAGCGAATACTGCCGCGTAGAGGCAGAGAATTGTTTTAACTATAAAATCCTCAACACCCGGCTCGGGATCTGGTCTGGTCTGTTCTGGTGGAGGATTGTAGCCGGAAAAGAAGCACACCCAGCGTGTGACTATGACATGACTCTCACTGCACTGCCGAGGCGCAGAATTTATGTTATGAGAGGGGGAACTTGAAGCTGGCGTAAGACGTGTTTTACATTGCCCGAAACTGTACCACGGAATGTACCCGGACGACGACCGACACCCTTTTGGAGATAAGTCTCTCTAAGCCTGAAGACGAGTGCGAGAAGCCAGTCGGGGAAAAAAAATGAAACACCCAAAGTGTAGAAGTCAAAATGCTGTCGAGTGCACTGGGCGATGCTGCTTCTTTATTCATTCGGGACTAAGTAAGCGTATTGTCAAGGCTGGATTTTATTTCACAGAACCAGGGAGAAACTAATTAAAACAATAGCAGCGAGAGGCGATGCATTTGGCAGTCGCTCGATCCCTTACATCCGCTGGTGCTGTAGTCCGGAAGTGAGGGATTAGGCGTGAAGTAAAACCGAGTTCGAGGCTCGGAAAGACATCGCTTCGGTTGGTTATTTGGTTCGGTGGATTTGTTTTGCTCTTTGCTGGATCGCTATTGTGATAGAAAGATGCAGATATCCGGACTACTGAGGCAGAGGGGATTACTGGAAAGAATTGAATAGTTTATCAATGTCGAAGTTGATGGAATAGTTGCCATCGGTGGTCTTCAGGCGGGTTTTTTGTTTGTTTGTGGTATTTCACATCAATGTGTATTGAATTAGAATAAATCAGAATATATAAATTTAAGTAAAAACTAACTTTTCTCCTCTAACGAGAAAAGTTTAAAACCATATTTGCGCGTTAGGGGCACAAAAACTATAAATAAATTAGTTATACAATTTGCGTTTCGGCTTCGTCTCATCAGAATCCGACACTAACTTGATGACAAGACTAAGCTAGCGCCGTATTAATGCTAGCTCCAAAAACGGAGACACTAATTGTGTTCCTGAAAACCCCTACTCAAGCGCTAGCTTAGTTCTGTCACCAAGTTAGTGTCGGATTCTGATGAGACGAAGTCGAAACGCAAATTCTACGGCAGTTTTTGACTAATTCACCAGTCAAATTCAACTCTCACGTCTCGTGAGTAGATTGCACAGACCACCAAATAATGCCATCACACTTTTTAACGAAGGAGGCGCGTGGTCGTTCACGACAAATGCAAAATCAAAACAGACAAATCGCAGCAAGCAAAATGAATATTTTTCTCCGCAAAATGCCCGCTGCTCGGGCAAAAGAAGTTTACTGAACGTGGTGAATTTTCACCACTTGCATACACAACCTGCACAATACGTTGCATAACGCAGGGCTGATTTTCCGCACAACTTGTGTCCCATTCAGCCCTTCGTTATGCAAATATTCGATATTCAGCCGTATTCTGCATTACGACGGATCGCTTTTTCGAACGAATGTAATTTGCATTCCCTATAACGACAGCAAAATCAAACGGGAGCCTGCTTCGATCGATCCACATTCGTTCGAAAATGTGATCCGTGGTAATGCAGAATAAGGCTGATTGTGACAGATCGGCTAAGTGCGGTGTTTCATGAAGCGCGGCCGTTCCTTTTCGATCGGGAAAGGCCGCATGGAGTTTTGGGTAAATGCGCTAATATTCTGGATGTAGTTCCCACACGATCCAACTTAGTATTCTTTAAATAACAAAATTTACTATTGATTACTGTGTACATTATCCAAATTCTCTTTACGAACTATAAAATTGCCACTAAACCATAGGTTTATTCAAAGATCACCTTGCTATGACGGTTTAGTGTACATTTTCGAATAATCGGACAGTAAACTAGAGTAATAAGTGTCATTCAGGTTACTCGTATTTTTCCTTCGTCTTTACCATTTCTGCCAAATCAGCATCTAATTTTGCATCACGCTTCACAGAGATCAAAAAATAAATAAAACTAAATCGTCTATATGGTTGATTTTTACCCAAAACATACTTATTTAAAGTCAATCGTGCAATATTTTTTTTCATTATATCCTAGAGTACAATATGCTGTAATATCAGTACAACTTTGTTTGGAGTGATGCAACTGGAGCTGTAAAGCTAGGTTCTCCCGAAGATCTTCCTGCCAGAATCACTCACTACAATGGCAGACGAGACGGAAAATGTCACCTACTAAAACACATTCTCAAAAATTTGATTTTTTTTTCTTTTTTGAATTTTTTGAAAGGTATAAGTGTCTACTATATTATGTTAAAAGGGTTTTTTTGATTCGCTCATCAAAAGTTTCTACAGGGCATTGTTCGCAGCGGCATCCTGGCCGCCATGGGACGGTCTCGGCTCGTACAGGTATACAGGTCTCGAGAACGTTTGTCACGGCTTGATCTGTAGAGGGCGCCACTGCTGCCGCGGTTGAATTGCGTCTGAGCGTATCTAAATAGTTAGTATTGGAGGAAATACCTATTATTCCAATGAATTTTTCAACGGGTGTGTGGTGAGACTGGCTCCGAAACATTTACATTCTGCTTCTCAAACCATGGAAAGTGTCACTTGTATAGTCGCAAACTTGTTCAATGAAGGAAGCTCGTCCGTCATTGCTGAAAAGTATGAACGCGCCTGGAGTTGCCGTTGGGTCTGAAACAGCCCATTTCGACCGGACCTCTGATAATCAATGTCTGCAAGCTACCGAAGGCATGGTGTTCGGCTACGCGATGACGGTTTATCTGAAGAGGAAAACACCAGCCATTTCTCTCCAGGAGCAATTCGAGATGTAGGAAGGACTGTTATACGGACTTGGCATCGCTGACTAATCGTGAGTTATCGAAGAGCCACAGAAAACAGTGAAAACCGAAAAATTTTGGTCAAAATTGTTAAAATAACATTTTAGTCCGCCAACTTGAAATCGCCCTTTTTATTTTGATACATATTAACTCAAATTCGTGTTTGTAAATCACAAAACATTTTTTTTCGATTTTAGCTGAAATACCACTTATTTTTTTAGTGGGGGTCCGCCATATTGGATCGGCCATTTTGAATTTCGAAAAACTGACTTCCGATTTCGTAATCAGCGATATCCAAAACCCATAAGTCCATCTAATTATTACAAAATATTGACATTCTACCAAGAATAAGTCATCGAATGTTCTCAAAATTTTAAACACGTTTATCTCAAAACATGATTTTTCAAAATTACGTGCAATCTCATTTGAAAACGGTTCAATTTAAAGACTTCATCTTTTGCCCTCTCGAAAGAAAACCTTTTTCATTGGAGGAATGACCTATACAATCTAAAAATTCTTCATTTTCACTGTTTTTGTGAAGTCCTAAAGTGGTAAAAGAGCTAAAAAATCGATCTCAAAGTTTGCACCATCACGTCAAATTTGAAGTTTATTACTCGTTCTTCTTCATTACTCCAATAAATTTAGTTTACTTTAGAACCTTATTATTAGTTTTGTGTTTCAAATCGATCCTGTACGGAATTCCACGCACACCTTACCTTAGCCAGAACGTCACCACCGTCGCCATTTTGTTTTTTTTGTCTTAAAAATGAGTGAATGAAGACGAAAATATAAGCTTTTTTAATTCTAAAACTGTTTCCTTCTATTTTTTTTTCATTGGCCCACAAAAAACTATCAAATTTTGCTCACTTTTAAATCATTTGAATGGGAAACTCCCCTTAAGGCCAATTGCAGCGGGCCGTGATTCTGATTGTGCTATTGACTGTACGGTTCTGATGTGGGGACGTAAAGATTTCATGATCGCGTGGGAATGAGCGTTTATATGTGGCTATTGAAATCGCGTTTGCAAATTTTTGGGCTGTTTTCATGTTTGCTAGATCGTGGACGTGAAAGTAGTTACGATCAAAAATTTGTCAAACAAGAATGTGTTTAAATAGAATGCCGCAAATCGTGTTTTTTCCAGAGACGTTCTACAAAAAGCTACGCACCGAGTTTTTTTGCATGGACAAATTACAGAATGTTATTGAAATGATTCATAATAATGAACGAAAGTTTTGATCAATTCACTTCACCCAAACTTCCAACAAAAATCGCGCAATAATTGTTTTTTATGCTGAAACCAATCATGATAATGCGTCAAGTTGAAGTTGGCAAATTTTTATGGTAAGACCCTTTAAGTGTGTATGGATGGTCGCGAAATAATCGAGTGTTTGTATGTAAACTTTTTCGATCGCGTGATTGTTTCTACGTCACGTCTGCTAGTGTGTACGTAACATCGCGTGCATACACTCGTTTATATAACTTTTAAATGTTCGCATGGTCCGCGAGTGTGAGTGTACGGCTCAGATCTAGATGGGAGTGAGTTCCCCAAATCACTGGAGTATCCGGCCGTGGCACCCCGAGACTTCTAATGTACATAAAATAATTTTTGCTTGAGAATAATACTAAAGGCATGGACGTGACCGATTCATGATCGAGTGGGAATTGACGTTAGGTTAATCGCACTAGAGACCACGTTTATAAATTCATAAGTTTTTATGTATGCGACCCGAGCAACACAGTTTGTTGACGAGCAGCTTCTGCAACATAAATCGTTGAAAAGAAGTGTACATCAATCATTATTCAACTGCTTTAGTAACCAAAAAAGCGCACCAGCAAAAGTTTAAGGTTATGCAACAAACCGCAGCCATTACATGTTGCAAGTGTTGCTTGGGCGTATGGGTGAGCAGATGATCGCAATTGCATGTTCGCAGGCATGACCAAATCTGTATTATCGCGAACGGCACGAGCGTTTTTTGTTAACATGTTTGATCGCGTTGGAGTTATTTTGTCGCGTATGTTTATTTGCGTGAAGTTTTTAATATTCGCGCGAGTTTATTGAGTTTACGCTTCGGATGTAGGAAGAAAATGAGCTCCCCTATCTCACTGTAGTCTTCAACTATGGCGCCCTGAGACTTGTTGTCTAGTGTATATAAGTGCCGAATTTTAGAGTGGGAGCAACCGGAATAGTACGATTCATGATCGCGCGAGAGCGGGCTTTGGATGCTGGCACATTAGACTTCGTTTATAGGTTCTAAGACGATGGCTTTTTTATGATTGCGACTTCCCAAGTAGCACTAGCACAGTAGTCACGACTACAATTATTGGCATAAGGATAAATTATTTCACGTTCGCTTTTTTGGTTGCTAAATCACCTTTATAATCGTTGCCATACATCTATTTGCAACTAATTATGTTTCAGCAACTGATAGTCAACAATCAGTGTTGTTTAGGGAGATCGTGGGCGGATATACGCGTGAATTATCACATTTGCGACCGGGTGCGTATTATCGGGAGAGTTTCGAGCGTTGGTATGTTATTATTCGCGTTCTTTTTATCGGCATTTGTATCTCGCGTGTGCTACCGCGTTTGTAGTTTCGTGTAAACTTATGCATATTCCGGTGTGCTTTTGAGTATCGCCGAGAAAGAAACAGCAAAAGAAGACAATTTGGTTTGGGCTGGTGAGCGGAGGAAAAAGCATACAACATTAGAAAACTCCAATAAACCCTCCCAGTCTTCTCGATTCACCACTATTAATTGGTGTATTGCAATCACCAACTTATAGCAACTTTCTGTTAGAGATCAATATGAAGACCTAAAATTTTGTTCTATTCAAAAAACGAAAAGGAAAGGACATGTGAATTGTGGGTTACCCCCTTTTGGACGCAAGATACCTCCTCCAACTACGAAAATGCTCGTGAATTGAAAGATAATTCATGTAATGATCTTATTTTTTCTAGTCAACATGGGTCAATGGAATACTAATAAAATCGTGTATTTTAACAATAAAAATAATGTTAATTTGGAAATGCGGAAGTTATTCTTTCCATTTCCAGTAAAAAATGCAAAATGATGGCTAGCCCCTTTTGACGCGAGCCATTCAATTGATGCACTAAGTTTATTCAAACTGATACATATAATACTGCTTGAAGAGAGTCTTAAAATCATTTGAAGTGTCTCGGAAAAATTCTTGTGCGAGAACTGAATCGGAATATACCTTTCTCGGCAAAGGCAACAATTTGTCCTTCTTCACCGAATACGCATGTCTTCCAAAGAGTACTCAGTGAAGATTCTTTTGACAAACCTTCAACAAAATGGTGCCAATAGTCTCTTTGTTTGTTGCTTTAATGAGGCACAGTAAGAACCTCAGTTATAACTTTGAGCTGCTGGAAGCTTGGTGGGATATAAACTGATGCGACGCATAGGTCTTTTCGTTTGATCTGTATTTGACAGGTTACCACTTCAGTACCTGTGAAGACTGGGGGTTGTTTTTATAAAAGGAGTAACAGTGTGCTTAACCCGTGGGTGAAGACAGGAGGCACCATTTAGAGAATAGTTGCCTAGCTGAATCGCTAATAGTTGGAAGCCAGGCAGAGATAATAATCTTGAATTGAGCTAAGAACCCAAAAAACATTAAAGATTCATTCCACAATCGTTTTAAAGAAGATCAGATTTGTTTAAGTCTTGTTCTCTTGCTGTGGTAGTGCTCTGCGGTCTTTTTTGAGTTGGAAGACTCGGAAAGCCTTGTATTTGGAAACGAGGGGCTACTGGTTTGTTAGTTGATGGATTCTTTGAAGTAGATGGCTTGGCTTGTACTGTCCCTTTTTTGAGTGGAAGTTTTGGAGAGGAGAGAACACTTCTCATCCCTTTGGCACCAAGAGTCGGTACATAATTGGTGTCCCTTTCCGAGCTACATCCGTCATCGTCAGATGAATCTGTGGATGTGGTTTGCAATGGAATGGCATTCAGATTAGATACTTTCAGAATTTTGCTAAGGTGCGTTTGGATCGCTCTTTGTTGCAACGATTAAGATTATCTGAAGGTAGGAACACCATCGCTAAAAAGGCATTTTTCAGCCTCCTTTATACATGTGTCAGCTTTGTATGCATCGCCTTAAAGGACGAACACGAAATTATTGCGACACCGAAAATGTCATGCAACTTCTTCTCGTCTTTGGCTGTCTTCTTGCTCTTCCGAAATTCCCGCTTCATCATAGCCCAGTACTGCTTTCATGCTTTCATGATTCATGTCCTTTGGAACAAAATGGACAGAATTGGCCTCATACCACTTCAGAACACTTTTAGAATAGTGGCATGATGCCAAATCTGGCCAAAATAGCGGAGCTTCGTCGTGCTGCTGCAAGAACGGCAAAGGGGGTTTTCGAGGCACTCAGATTTGTAAATCTCGCCATTTACTGTGCCCTTGGTCACGAAAGGCTCACTCCTCAGTCCGCAAGAGCAGATAGCCTGCCAAATGAGATATTTGAAGGCGAACTTCGACATTTTCTTCTTCTTAAATTTGTCGTCCACATAGAACTTGCTCTTGCCGGTGAAAAACTCCAACCCGGGAATTTGCTTAAAATCGCCTTTTATATACGTTTCGTCGTCCATCACACAGCAGCCATATTTTGTCAGCATCTTCTCGTAGAGCTTCCGTGCCCGAGTTTTAGCCGTCGATTGTTGTCGCTCTTCGCGGTTTGGAAAGTTCTGTACCTTGTATGTATGTAGTCCAGCTCTCTTCTTTGCATTCTGGACGTAGCTCTGCGACATGCCGATCTTTTTAGCCAAATCACGGCTTGAGACGTTGGGATTTGCTTTAATCAACCGCTTCACCTTTCCCTCCGTCTTTTTGCTTTCCGGTCCTGGTTTTCTTCCAGCTCCTTTGCCGTGATCCAACGTCAACCGCTCCTGGAACCGCTTCAACACTCTGGAGATGGTTGAATGGTGAATGTTCAACATTTTTCCCAACTGCCGGTGCGACGGGTCAGGAAATTCCAGGTGTTTGGAAAGAATTTGTTCTCTCGACTCGCGTTGGTTCACCTCCATTTTCGTTGAATCGAAAAACACAACTTCGAGTTTGACAGCATGTAAACAATACACATCAATGAGAAAGTGTGCAAAATTTGGTTGATTTTTACCCAATGGTAAAAAAGTTATGCCCTGTTGAATGTATCGCAATAATTTCGTGTTCGCCCTTTAACTCTATTGCAACAGAAAGAGTTCATGTGATCCAACTGTCTAGTGCAGTTTATAATTTTAGGTACATACATGTATACCGAAAGTCAAAGCTTGTTCAGCAGTATATAGTTTGGTAAGCCAAAACCTTCGAATGTTACTTAAAATGATGACTTTTACATCCGTTGTGCTTGCGGGTGAGTTAAGCTGTTTCACTTAAAGTATCCTGACCTGCGGAAGATTTTGGGCCTTAAAAATACCCACACCGTTCTTTAGGTCAACGACCGCTAAGGACTCTTCGGTAATCACACCGCCTATCTCTACGACGTCAGCCGGAATACATACGCGATATTCTAAATTAAAGCATTGATCATTCACGAGCGCGTCGGCCTGTTTCCGGTCTGAGAAGACTACGCGAAGTTTATTGGCATTAACCTTGTCTATTTGGCGAACGCTTGAAAAATTAGCAATCAGATCCTTATCGGTCTTTGGACCGGAAATTACCCACAAATGGGTCACCTGAGCGGTCGTTACATTGCCGAACATACGGAACATTATTGTAGGGGAAACATTTTGGTTTTCAGTAGCACCAGTACCAGTACCAGAACCCAGAGGATTCAGGGAGGCAGTGGACAAGAGGAATTCTGAATTGAATTTAGGAATTTCGGTGTTGCGCCGGTTGAGTAATTCTAGGGAGTAACGTTGTGAGCCATGTCCATGTCCCCGTCAGTCTCAATGTCTGACGGGGACATGGACATGGCTCACAACGTTACTCCCTAGAATTGCAGGAATCACCGTCACAAGGAGAAAATTATAGCAAAATAAAGATTAAAAATAAAGAAGTAATAAAGTGAAATAAAAAGGGAAACACAACTTTTCCGCTTCTTACGGAAACGCCCTATGGCGCCTTCACTTGTTCCGTATATGGTGAACGATACACTAGCACAAACCCCGACCAAGCCGTTGTCGCCGAAACACTGTGGCTGGCGGGAAGCGAAGTCGCCGTCGCCACCCACCTCCAATAGCAGTAAACCACGCCAACCAGTACTGTGTACGTACCTACTAAACCGGCGCATCACAACCACGCACCGGTGAAATTAGAGGCTAGGGAACGGGCAGGGTTGGTAAATCGATTATCTTGTATGCAGCTCACCTGGGTTCGATTCCCAACCCCGCATGTAGGGTCAGAGATTTTTCTAACTCAAAAAAGGATGGTTAAACCTCACTAATCGAATAAAGAAATGCTCTTTTGTGGATTGTCTTTAGTTATATCATGAAATTGAAGTAAAATTTGGGAATGCTCTAAATATTTGGCCAGTTCTGCAGATACTCATGGCAATCAACTTGGACCGCTCATATTTTTACTCTTCCTCGACGATATATACTATAATCGAGTGTCATTCGCTGATGGCTTGAAACTATAACTAAACTATTTCCGACTATTTTATAGTACCTTCTCATGTTACTTCTAACGGTAAGAATGTGCGAATATATAGGAACAATTGTCTCCCAGTTCGCTCCGGAGCACTTCCAACTTCTCCGGATACTGGAACAATCCTATTAGATGTATTTTCCTTAGGAACATCATGCAGATAACGTTTCATTTCAAAATCAAGCATATACATTTTTCATCTGGTACAATTACACCCAATTGTTAAAATCTCCCACTGCAAAGTCTTCTTCCAGGCGACTCCAACAAACGGAACACACTTTCCGGACCTGCCACCGCCGCCGGGGGGCTAAAAAACAACGAGACCCAGTAATTGTTGCTATTCTTGCTGTGGCAGCTCGTCTCCGCCGGCTAGGGGTGAATTCAGTTGGTCGTGATTTGTTTTTTTTTGCTTTGCCCCAGCCCAGCTTTGCTCACAATGGCGAACGGAGAAAAAGAGCTATGCAAGCGCACCGAGTGAAGTCTGTTTATGTTTACATAGTGCCCCCCGACTCATCCAAACGAACCCAGCTTGTGTGTGCTTTTTTTTTCCAACCGAAGGAATGCCATTGCGCCACGTTGTTTGCCAAGCGGGAGCTTCAATGGACCAAAATGTGTGGAAAATTAACATTTGAATCTTGCTGTCAAAAAAAAGTAACCAACAAACAACCCGGAGGGTGATTTGTTTTCTGCCTGAAAGGCGCGTCAACACCGCAGCCACTTTTCGGCGCTTTGTCTCGACGAGTGTGAAGCTTGTTCTAGCTCAAGGAGACACTTGTCACAAAAACAACTTTGGCGTAAGTATTTAACCCAAGTGCCAAGTGCCGTCGTTTAATCGACTTCCTCTTTGATTAACGACAGCGGCTGAGTGCAGGGATCCTTTACCCTAACCAAAGCGCCGCTCAATATTTGTACAAGCCTCCTGCATTGCCTTGCACAGTTTCCTTTGAAAATGTGTCTTTCGTCTGGTAATTTTTCCACGAAAAAAAACCTCCACCGTTTCCACCAAAGGTGTGCTCAATTTCCAGTCACACATACGGCATACTCGGTATGTGTGCTCTCCTCTCTACCGAACGACGACTGAACTTTGGCTATTGAGCTCATTTTCGTCCCTTCTTCAGCAGCACCCCCCGGAGTTTTTTTTTCTGGCAAGTTTATCGCTTTTCATTTTCTTCCCGTTTCCTGCATCACTTTCGAAACTTCCATATCGGTTCTCCATTGATATGGGAGGACGACGGGTGGTCTGGCAGCACGTGCACGTTGCAGTAAACCACAAAATCTCTAAATGCTCGGTCGGTCCGTCCGTCGATTTGACTCGCTCATCCTGACGATTCATGAAGGCTTGTGGTTAACTCCCACCCTCGCCTTTACCTTGTTCGGAACAGATCAGTGTGAGAGGGGCCGAACAGAAGAAACTGTGCAAACACATTCCTTTCATGTTAATTATAATAAATTACACTTTTCAATAGTTTCAACGACTTGCAAACAACCCGGCGATGCAGCATCATAGGTGTGCGGGGGGAGGGGTTCCGGTACACATTCCAAACGAGACGCGCGACCAGGACATTCTTGTTGTCACCTTCATCTCGGCATTTGCACGTTGTCACCCACGAAGTGACTCGGGTAGGTGGCCGGGGAACGTTGGAGTGCTACACTAGAGTAGCTGAAAAAAGCGCTATTTGCGAGAGGCGCTGACGAGTGTAAGGAACAAAAAAAAAACGAGTAGAAGCAAAAGCAAATAGTCAGATAACGTATAATGAATAAACTCCGTGGATCGTGGGAAAACCCCTAATGAACATGAATGAATAACTATGCGCTGCCTTCGGAGAGGGATAAAAGCTGGTGGCTGGCGTTGGGTTCACACTTTAATTGTATTTTAAATTTAAGTGGCGAAAATGGTTCAACAATTAGGTGCTTGTCGTGTGGTGCGCGGCTCGCGGGGAGGGTTTTTTTTTAAGGCAAACGGATTGCATGGGTAAGGCTTTGTTACTACGAATGGCCGGGATGGTGAATGATGCGGATGATGGAAAAAAGTGGTTTGATTAAATGGTGTTGTGGTCACCAGGAAAAGTTTCTGTACTTTCACTGTCGGACGAAGAGGAAGGCTATGGAGAAAAAATGTCGGTTGGCAATGTAAGGGACATAACCGGAGTGACGTAGAACACTCTTGGGACTGTTAAAAAAAGCTAATTTCGACAAATGTTAATACTATTTATAGTTTTGTCCGAGTTTTATACGGGTTGCATTACATTTAAAGAGTCACGACTGAATTATCGCGTTTGCAGTACGCACTAGTTTGTGGTTTAGTTTAGGCTTCTACTATGTAGCTAGCATTGGCAAACGTTCATTTTGGCATTTTATTTTGTTTGGATTTTTCGCTAGATAGTTGTATTACACAGGACAATAATTGTACAGTAAAGATGGTAGGAGTTCGGGTTTTTGGACCCGAAACCCGGACTCGTCCCGAACCCGACGGGTTTCGGATTATGTAAATTTAAACTTCTCGGGTTCGGATCGGGTTTTCAAATTTGAATTTCACGGGTTCGGGTTGGTTCCGGGTTTTGAACAGATCACACCCAACCATTTCTTGGTGCTGTTTACGTCTATACACAACCCCCAGTCATGAACAACGATGGCACTCATATGGTAATGGTATACTAACGCCACTATCAAATCAGTATGTACCACATATGAAACAAGCGTTTTCTAATAGATTGTCCCCGGGTAGGGCCATTGCATGATCCGGATTCCTCCATAAAAATACATGAGTTTCACGATCATAAGGAATTGATCATAAAATATTGTGTGTTCTGTTCAATCCATCAACGGAGTTGTAGAAGTTTGGAGTCGTTCTGAGAACTCCATTGGAGATGTCGAAGCATTTCTACTGGCGTGCATCACCCTTCGACCCAAGCTTGACCGTACCAAGCAGTAACGCGGGTGACGTCGTGTAAACTGTCGAATACGAATTGCCAATTGATATAGATTAATTTGATAGGTGTAATAAACTATACAAAACTATTCTTGCAGAAATGGCTTTCGATAGAAAAAATTAGAAATTTTGGTTAAGTACGACGAGCAAGGTTGTTTGAATCTGTCATCATTCGCCCATGTGTTAGCCGCCGATTTATCCTACTTTCAGGTTAAAATATCGACAATTTATAAGTTTCTCAGAACATTACAAATTTGACGTTCAATAATAGTAAATATAAATGCGAATTCCTCTTACCAGTAATTCGTTTTGCCATAGGTATGGTGCTACTTCAGGTTCGAGTGATTGTATAAGGCTTAGATGTGCCTTGGATCCAGCTAGGGTGCCTAAAATTAAAACTCTTCTGGATCTTTGGTTGATCTCCGTATTAACCAGTCCGATTCAGATCGGGATTCTCAAATTATAAATTTTCGGGTTCGGGTTTTTAAATTTTGAAATCGTGTTCGGGTCGTGTTCAAGTTTTTCAATTTTCAAGCTCTCGGGTTCGGGTCGGTTTCGGGTTCGAAACCCGGCCATCTCTATTGTACAGTGTTCAATGTTTTTGCTGGCAAAAAGTATCAAGAGGACGATTAATGTAGTAGGCTTGCGTTTATCAGATTGGCGATCTCATTTTAAATAGACGGCGCTGGTGGTTAAGTTGTAAGCGTAGCCGCTTCTGGGTTCTATCCAAGCCGAGATCGTTGAGATTTTCTGAAGTGAAAAATCCGTGATCGCATCTTCCTTCTAAAAAGAAGTCGGTTGGTTGGTCGGCTCACGTGTTGATGGGTCGATATGTAGAATCCAGATGGCGGAGTCACCTCGTGCTGTTATTGTTTCAAATTTCTAAACAATATATATAAAATTTTAAACAGAACCATTCGTTAAAAATTTAAATCACAAATAATGTAATTAAATCGAAAAAAAGTTCAAGAAATGGGGAAAATAATAATAAATACTATAAAATATAACATGAAATAAAAAATTAACAAAAAAAGAAAACTGTAAAAATAACAAATGTAACAAATGTTAATGTAAAAACCTGTTTTAATCCATTGAGTGGTGCAATTGTACCTTTCTCATTTATCCACACTATGATTCAATAGCTGCTTGTGTTCAATATAATTGTGGAAATATCCATTAAATTCTTATTATACTTAGCACGTATCTCACGACTACCACCAGGGGTGGCGAAACACTTTACGCCCGAGTGGGTAGAAAGCATAGGGTGAGGGGTTCATTAGTAAGGATTTTTTTCCCTTTTCGCAATGCACACGCTGACATTACATTCACAATAAATCACGTTCGTTTGAGCAAATGGAATTGTGGTACATCGATGTTTTCAAATGTGTGTAGTGCGAGATACATGCGTTGCACATCTAAATTTTTTGGAATGATTAAAAATTTCGAGTGGGTAATTACCCACTCGGTTTTTTTTTCGAGTGGGTAGTACTACCCATACTACCCACGCTTTCCGCCGGCCCTGACTACCACGAAAGTCGACGCTGACTCACTTTCTATTCTATTCTAACCCATACACAGCCAGTATTGAAACGCATCCTGGAAAACACTACAGTAATTCTGTATTATTTTTCTTGTCAATATTAATACTTGAAGCATATTTTCATATGTCGCAAATATTAAAGCGGCCAGGCCTACTGTGCAGAGTTGGGTTCGGAGATGTTTCAAAATTAGACGGCAATTAAATCTTTCATTCAATGAATAATTTAATTAACGAATTGTTTTGAAACTTAAAGCAGGAAGAAACGAGGACAACCGTACCGACCGTTTCAGTTTAAAGGGGATACAATAAATCGTTGGGAGTGACTTAGCTAAGAAAGTTCACTCCTTTGATCCTTTGGGATGAGACAGAGGTATTTGCTTCTTGTCCTGGCCAATAAGCCTAGGTTAAAGCGCCTTTACTAGCTCAAAAAGTCGACGCTGACTCACTTTAAACAAAAAGCGTAATATTTAGGGTAAAGTGCCTATCTGCATCCTATTTGGGAAGGTGCCTCACTAATTCATTAATTACTCGGCCTACAATCGTGCAAATCGGCATCAACAGCTTTGCTTCGTTTTTAATGCCCTGAAAACGGTGAAATGTTCGTGTTAGTACGTAACGAAAACTCGAATCGAGTGTCCCTATTGTTGCCCTACAACTTGACTCAATGCGTTGAACAAAGATGGCAGACGCTGCTCCAACCAACTGCTTCAAATGGGTAGGGTCATAATATAAATATGGCGAAAATAGGCTCATTACCCTAATTAGCTTAATCAGCATGAGTTTAACGTTATCTTTATGTAAACATAATTTGAAATTCTTGGAGAATGGCTTAGGAAGGGAAGTGGGGGAGGGTTAGCAGAATGAGAGTGAAGGATGCGTCAAAAAGATTCGGTATGCGATATGGATGAAGAAAATGCGGTGTGAGCATGGTCCAAGGGAGGGGGGGGGGGGTAGGTGATGAAGGGTAAGGGTAAGAGGAGGAAGGCGATTCAATATTCAACTGCATACTATGTCTTCCATTTGAGACTGAATTTGTGAAAATCGGTTTAGTCATCACCGAAGAACCAATGTGACTTTAACATGCCTGGGAATATGCCCGGAATCCGGGACTTCCGGAATTGTCGATAGTGGACAATATATTCAAAGAATGTTTCATTGGCAATTAGTGATCTAGATCTGCGAATCGAAGTAATTTGGTGACCATTTCAATAGTTTTTGGCCTCTGAGGTATTTCGATTGTAACGGTTTATATGGGAAATTACAGTGTGGCATTACTAACCAACCTGTAACTCCGGAACCAGAATCCAGAACCGAATGATATTTAGCAGTCAATGTGGTTATTGTATTTTTCATTTGAAATCAAGTTTGTAAAAATCGGCCAAGAATTCGCTGGGAAATAGGTGTGATATCTTAGGAACTTGGCGAGTTTCCCGGGGGCATCATGAACCGTCATAGATGGCCAATGTGGTCAAAGCTACTTTGAATGATCATTAGTTATCTAGACTTGCAAATCAAAGTAATGTTGCACCCTTTTTAATATGCATTACATTATTTGAACATCATGGTGGTACCAGTTCATATGGGAATTTGCTGTGTGATCGCACTCTTCAACCCGTAACTCCGGAACCGGAAGTCGGATCAACTAAAAATTCAATAGCAGTTGATGAGAGCGTTATACCTTTCAGATTAAAAACTAAGTTTGTGTAAATTGGTTCAGCCATCTCTGAGCAAATTGTGTGAGTTTAAATGACACACACACATGCACACAGACATTTTCCGAATTCGACGAACTGAATCGAATGGTATAAGACACTCGGCCCTCCGGGCCTCTATTAAAAAGTCGATTTTCACAGTGATTGTATAGCCTTGGAATGGGAATAAAGATAGAATAAAAATGAAGAAAATTGAAAACTATGACAGAATCAAAAATAAAGTGACAAATTGAGAACAATCAGTTAATAGGAATTGGAGAAAAGTGTAAAATGGAATGCGTAAAAATAGGTAAAAGAAAAAAATAACAGTACGAGAATGGAGCCAACACACCGTGGTTCCAAACCGAAAAAAGACGGTCAAAGTATTTACTGACTTTTAAACATTTTGATGTTTTCGTGCTTAGGTGTCTTCAGTAAAGTTTCATGAAACTATTAATATTTTTTTAATTTCGATTATAGAGGTTTTAACCTTAAGGTCATTCGTCTTTTCGGGTTAGAAAAATCTCTTAAGAAAGATCTCTAACCCTATGTGCGGGGTTGGGATTCGAACCCAGGTAAGCTGCGTACAAGGCAATTGGTTTACCAACTACGCTATGCCCGTCCCCTTAGTATTTTTTTCGTTTCTCAAGGGTTTTGAGTCTTTTTTGAGAGTTAATTTGGAGAATTTTATTCTATTGGCCAATATATAGTTGTTCAGAAAGCATCAAAGTAAAGCGTTAGCACTACATTCCGTTACGGAGCTTGACCTTCTTTTAGGACATAGTTCCCATGCTTAGTGTACAGGACAATTGCAGGGCTACTGGTCCGATCAAACTGACCACTACCTACCTATTAGTCAGTATGATCGGAAAACTAGCCCTGCAACTGTCCTGTACACTAAGCGTGCGAATGCGAAAATCAATGAAATGTAACAAAAAGGCCTAAAACGGACATAAAAAATAACATTCAATTAGCTAGAGATTACTGGGTAGGGAAAGTTAAGAACATTTAGAGCCATAGTACTCAAGTGAGAGAAAGGATGTGAAGTATACAGGTCGGAAAACTAGAAGTGGCAGGGTCGTTAGAACAGGCCTAATACCTTACGGGCTTAACTTTTGTCTTCTGCTGATGGGGGTCCAGCTCCTAGTAAAGACGGACTTGTGTTCGTTTCTCACGGTAAAGAGGGACAAGTCAGTCTTTACCAGGAAGCATGCTGGTGGACTTGAGTGATTCGTAGTTATGCTGCCTAAGCTCAAATTAGTTCCTTAAACAAAAAGTTAGATTTTGGTTATACCTGCAAGTTTGTAGAACATATTAAATCAATTAAGGTTTTTACCATGAAAAAATCGAACAACAGATTTCTAGATCATATATACAAAAAATTTCACCTCAAAAATGAGGTCTGATGTCTATGGTTTCATAGACGAAGTTATTCAAAACATAATATTCTACAACTTTGCCGAAGACATTACCCCTCCAAAAATATTTTTTGAAGGAAAAATTTTGTTCGGGTACTCTACAACTACTATAGTCTAACCAAAAAATATTCTATTTAAAAAGTTACAGAATAATATTGTGAAGACATCCAACGAGAAAAGCTGGCTCTAAAATGACATCTAAAACCTCAAATAGGTTTTGTACCACCTTTTTTGGATTCGTCCCACTGCGTGACGTAAGAGGCATTGGTAGTAGAATGGGTCTAGTGATAGGTATTGGGACTGCGGCGGAAATCACGATACTGTTTGGAATCTGTGATGACATCATCACAGTTCCTCGATGGACGAGAGGTGAACGCACCCAACTACAGACTGGGAGATCGCAGGTTCGATTCCTGCTTGAAGATCGTCACCGCTTCGGATAATTTTTTCTGTCTGTTTTCCATTGGACACGTTCCTAAAAACGTTGAAAAAAGGGAAAAACAAGACTCACGTCAAAACAAGTACTATATGAAAACCAAAATAAGGAAAAATAAAAAAAGAAGCAAAAAAGGAAAAAATAACGATTGAAAAATGTGAAAACTAAGAACCTTCATATACGAGAAAGGTGAAATGAAACATATGAAAAAAAACTAAACCGAAATAGCGAAAAAAGAAACTTGAAAAAAATAATGCAAGAAAAACAATAGAAAAGTGGATAACGCAAAATAATGAAAACAAAGGGCAATTTTGAAAACAAAAAAGTGGAAAAATCAAGATAGGAGGAAATAGAAATTAAAAAAAATATGCGAAAGAGAATTAGAAAAATGAATAAAATTTAAAAAGGAAAACGCAAAAATTGTGGAAAAGTATAAAACTAAAATCTATGGTAATGAAGCACATGGGGAAAATTTAAAAAAATAAATAAAGATATAAAGAAATGCAAAAAATACTGAGCACAAACAAATATATAAATAATGCATAAACAATACTTGAAACTATGGAAAAAATTAAAAAGGCGAAATTATATATGAAAAATATAATATGAGAAAGGCAAAACATGAAAAAATATAGAATTTGAAAAAATGAAAAATTGTCTAATTTTTTCAAGCTGTAACTGTAGAGGTTGTACTCAGTCATTGTCGATTATTTAGGACAATGTAGTTTGGAACAATTTTCAATCGGCCTACGAAAATGCAATTGTCGGACACGTTGATAATTTAAAAATTCAACATTTTTAATAATCTAAGAGTATGCGCCAAATGTTGTGAGGCGATTGTTATTCGATAGTAAAAAACTACAAGGGGCAGCCCTATGGGGTTGCACGAACTGTAGACGTAGGACTATACTACTTAATGTAAAATATTTATTTTCTTAGTACTTAGTGTGAGGGAAAAACACCCGGACCGGTGAAGAAAAATCAAATTTTAGACAATATAATCACATCTCATGTATAGACCAAGCTTCTTAGTTGCTCTCAAACAGATCCTAAAAGTTCAAACACCCTTGGATAACCCTAAGTTTGTAGATGTGTTTCGATGCCACAGGATTGTAAAATGGTTAATATTACGTCATGAAAATTCAATTCTTCCGTGACATTTTTTTTGCCTGCAAAATGCCCTGTGTGTATGCAAAGCTCATGATTTGTTGGGATATTAACATTGATCGGAAAAATGCTTTCCAACGCTGCGCATTGCATACATACAGGACATTTTGCAAGTCACCAGAAGCTGTTCATTTTACCATCGCCACATGTTCAATTTACCCACTCGCTATAAACATGTCTCATTTTTGGACATGGTTAGAAATCAAGAATCATGTTTGAAAAAATGTGTTTATGACGAAGTATTTTTACCAGATATGTACAAAACATGTCTAACAAGAAACATATAAGGTGATTGTAATATCTCATTCACTTATTAGTTAGAAAATAATGACTTTGCTTAACGTGTTCATTTTACCTCCAGTTCCCCTACCTACCAACACATTCGCCCCAAACATTGAACCCAAGCGCACAATGCAAAATGAGTCAACGCTGATGATGATGGGTAGAGCGAAAGAGACAACTAGTACCACCACGACACTATTAGCGCATTTCACCAAAATTCAACGCGGCCATTCCCGATTGAAAGGAACGGCCGCGCTTAGCCCATCTGTCATAATATCGTGATTTTGCATAGCGAAGGGCTGAATGATAACACATTTTGTTCCAAAAACAGCCCTGCGTTATGCAACACTTTCTGCAGGTTGATTATACCAGTTGCAAGTGGGGCCAAATTCACCAAGTTCCGTAAAATTCCTTGTAAATCACAGAATTGATAAAATTGCTGGGATGAGCTAAACTAATTAATCAAATCCTGTTTTAAAAACTGTCCTTGCGTTTAAACCAAAATGGGAAGCTTATTACTACCACTACATTACTTAATTTCAAGCGCAAATAGCAAATACATGTGCTAGTTAAACCAAAAATTTACTGGCAACATTACAGCGGCATTTAGGAAGCAGTTGGAGCGGTCGCCTGTTGGACGACACAGTGTAGCGTTCATCCACAGCCAGTGTAACGGACTTCTAACTCAGCTACACTGGCTGTAAAAAACACAGCGCAGTGATCTGCTTCGCCAGCCGTTCAACAGGGAACTGAGCGTGTCTGGCCAAGTCCGTTCTTTAAATAGTCGATGATGACGTCATTCATAGAAGCGTAGCGCGCTAGGTACACCAATCTGTCGTACAGGGCTTGGGAAGCGCTATCTTCTGTGTGTTAATGCGCGATATTTTGACAAGGTTGTATATTATTTAATTTTTTAATGCTATGATATCAAAAATCTTTGGGTTTATCTGTTGGAATCTATTCTTAGAAGTATTTCGGGGCGATTTGTGCAAAAAATTTGAAAATTTGTCGTGAGATGGCTGAATTATATGCGTTTAAAATTGGACCACTTTTCGTTACATACCATTTTTGTAGAATTTGCAGAGTGCACCCCCATATCGAAAACAAAGACGTAGTCCTACGTCAAAAATCTGATTTGGAAGGCGATTTGTGAACGCAGAAAAATAAGCATCTCCTTGATCTAATTAAAAAATAATGAAAGAGACATTCGTTTTTGTTGAGGATTCCATATTATAGTAATTATTTTCTAGAGTGAGAAAAATAGCACTCAGCGGACATTCACACTCTAGTTGAAAAATAGCAAACAATTATTTCTAATTATCGTCCTAGCCTGCGTTGAATAACATGTAGATAGCACCTAATAATTTTTCATTTCGCATCCAACACGTTAATTTATCTAAGTGGTCGCATCACTAATTAGACGCCAACCATATGCGAGGAAGGTGTGTTGGTGCGTCGTTTTACATCATGAAGCCACAAAAAACAGGACCCCAGTGCCGTTTCACATGTCCCCGTTGCTGTTTCTGATGCTCGTGGTGGTTCCGTATTGACATTGACAACAGTTCCCCGGGGGCTTGACGTTACTGCAAGTCTGCCTGGTACCCCCGAGAAGCTTATTGCCACAAATACTTGAATGCACTCTCGTTACCAGCGGGGGCGGCGACGGTGACAGCATGCTGGGAACGCAGCATGGCTGCTCTGCTATAGAACCAACTTCTAATTGAGATGGATTCGTTGAGTACCTACGCAATGTTGCTACTTATGCGGTAATTTTACGTAGATACAAAGCTGTTTTGCTTTGGTGTTGTAGGAGCCACTAAATACTCCCGTCAAAGGATAGTGTGTTGTAAATTTAATAATATTGCATTGCAAAACCAATTACTAATTACGGGAACACTTGATAGAACACACATTTATTTGTGATAACATTATAAACCAGTTCTACACTATCTGACGTTTCGTCGACTGGTTTTACCCTTTTTCAAGACCGTAAAATCGAAAAATCACTCATTTAACAAAAAAAAATCGTTGGTCATGTTTACAAACCTTGTCAGTCAGTTTTATTTAAAACCAAATTGTTTTTACATTAGACAAAATCCTGTAAATACATCATTTTGTGATTCTTAATTATCCTGTAAAATTATAAGTTGATTTCTGACATCAGTTTGTTTTGCAACTAAAAAAGGACCGAACATCTCCACCAGCGCTGTCAAGCCTGTGCTCCCCTCTCTGTTTACACATTTCTATCTCTCTCTCTATTTTTCTAGCCCCTTAAGATGCCAATGTATCCGGAGGAGATGTCCAGCTTGCTGACACCCTCCAGTCCGGGGAATGATCACCCACCACCACCACCGCACTCGTCACACCCACATCTGAACCATATCCGTTACAAGTCGAAACATGTAAATAATCTTTTGAACTTGACTAACATGGCACGATCGAACACTTGGTTGTAACCCGAGTGTTTTAGTAGTTTGTTGTTTTTGCTGTTAAATTTATTTGAGATATGTATAATAAATAATAAAGTTCAACTGAAAAAGCCTGAAAAGAGGCCATTTTTGAAAATGAAAAAAGCAGTTTTTTGCACACCGTTATCAAATTTGTCATGAAAATCAAACAGTAGTATTTCAATAATACCCCGAATACATTGATTGATTTCCATAAGGTTTGTGTAAAGAGTAGCGAAAAAATTGCTTGTTTCGTTTTCAAAGGTGGCCGCCCATTGAGGCTTTCTCAGCTGAACCTTAAAAGTTAGCATGATCATTTTTTCATCTAGATCAAATGGCACATCAAAACGCCTTATTTCGTGTGTGCGTATCCATATAATTTGAATGCAAACGGTTTGTGGTATCTGTTGGAATCGTTTGCAAGGACTTTTTAATCGAAATACTTATTTTCTTTACGAAGAATATTCTGTTTCACTCTAATGTTTCTACTACATATGTTTGATTGGTTGCACCGTTGATTTGTTTTTGCTTATAATTTTTAATTTTCTTAAACTTTTTTTGAATTAATTTTTAAACAAAAGCAAACTAATTTAAATTCAAAATTGTACAATTGGCTAAGAAATTTCTGATTTGGCAGGCGATTTATGGATGTTGTGAAATCTCTTCTGGAACAAAAAATGGTGAAATATTCCACTCTTGAAACGTTGAAACGTTGTTCCAGACCTACATTGTGAATTTTGTGCCTGGAAGGGAAGACCAGAAAAATTCTCCGGAGGAGAATCAACACCGTAAATGGTGAGGGAAAAGTATTAACTTTACTCTCAAGATCAACGTGAATACAAGAATTGACCCACTGGAGATCGTCAATCACTCCGTCAACCGGGCAGGATTTCAATAAACCTTTCTCTAGTTCTCGAACAGTATAATTAAGAATAGCAAGCAAACTGAGGCTACAAGTAGAAATTTATCGACGTGACGAGAATATGAAATAATTTTGAGAGGCTCAAAATAAGCATTATTTGTACTGAAAACATTAATGCGTTTGACGGTCATATTAGCAATTTTACGTGCGCGTACTTTCCTATTATTCAAACTACAAGAAAGAGAAGCAAGCAGGTTTACCGTGAAGAGATAAGAAATAATTAATATTATACAAAAATGATCGAGCTTAAAAGATTCAGGAAGTGAAGAAGAGAGCGACATTTTTTGTCGCTTCTGACGACATGGGAGAAAAAACCCAGTAGATCAATTCGTGGCTTCTGCCGACGGGTGTTATACGGCATCTAGACCGGGTTTGTCCGGAGCAAGACAATAATGATAGTAACCTCTTAGTGGACACCAGCCTCTAGTCCGCAAACCCTGGTTCAACAACAGACTAAATATTGTCATTCACCGAGTCAACAGGAGCAAGCGCCCTCTCTAATATATTTTGAACCAACTTCCAACATTTAGTCAATGGCAAATTCACGATCTTTCTCATTTAAACGGATTTATCCAAGTTGGACGACGGAATGTACGACAACTCGGATGAGTTTCTTCTGAAATTTTGGGTCGATTTCTTCAGGTATTTCGGATGGATTCTCCATAAAACCCGGGTGAGTTTTCCCAAGAAGCCTGGATGGCTTTCTGCAGAAAACCGGAACAAATTTTTTCAAAATCCTGGAAGGGCAGCTCCAAAAATTCCGAAAGTTACCTCCAGAAACTCCACAAGGGAGTCTCCAGAAATCTTGAAAGAAGTACTCCAGAAATTCCGGATGGAATTCTCCAAAACTCCCCAGATATCCCGGTTGGGATATTCCATCAATCCCGGAGAAAATTTTCGCAAAATCCCAAGAGGAAGTCTTCAGAAATCCCAGATGAGATGCTCCAAAAATTCCGGCTGGAATTCTTCAGGAATCCCGGATGCGATTCTCCTGAAATCCCGGATAAGATTCTCCAGAAAACCCGGATGGGGTTCTCCAGAAATCCCGGATGGGGTTTTCCAGAAATCCCGAGTGGGATTCTCCAGAAATCCCGGATGGAATTCTCCAGAAATCCCGGATGGAATTCTCCGAAATCCCGAGTGGGATTCTCCTGAAATCTCGGATGGAATTCTCCGCAAATCCTGGATGGGGTTTTCCAGAAATTCCGAATGGGATTCTCCAGAAATCCCGAATGGAATTCTTCAGAAATCCTGGTGGGATTCTCCAGAAATCCCGGTTGAGATTTTCCAGGAATCCCGGATGGGATTCCCCAGAAATCCCGGTTGGGATTGTCCAGAAATCCCAAATGAAAGTCTGCAGACGTTCTGGATGGGATTTTTGAGAAATTCCGGATGGAATTCTCCAGAAATCCCAGATGGGATTCTTCGAATCCCGGATGAGATTCTCCTGAAATCTTGGATGGAATTCTCCGCAAATCCTGGATGGGGTTCTCCAGAAATCCCGGATGGGATTTTCCAAAAATTCCCGAATAGGATTCTCCAGAAATCCAGAATTGGTTTCTCCAGAAATCCCGAATGGGATTCTCCAGAAATCCCGTATGGAATTCTTCAGAAACCCCGGATGGGATTCCCCAGAAATCCCGGTTGGGATTGCCCAGAAATCCCAAATGAGAATCTGCAGATGTTTTGGATGGGATTTTTCAGAAATTCCGGATGGAATTCTCCAGAAATCCCTGATGAGATTATCCGAATCCCGGATGAGATTTTCCAGAAGTACCGGATGAGATTCTCCTGAAATCCCGGCTGAGATTCTCCAGGCATCCCGGATGGGATTGCCCAGAAATCCTCGATGGGATTCGTCAGAACTCCCGGATAGAATTCTCCAGAAATCTCGGATGGGGTTTTCCAGAAATCCCGAAAGGGATTCTCCAGAAATCCCGAATGGGATTCTCCAGAAATCCCGGATGAGATTCCTTCAGAAACCCCGGATGGGATTCCCCAGAAATCCCGGTTGGGATTGTCCAGAAATCCCAAATTAAAGTCTGCAGAAGTTCTGGATGGAATTTTTGAGAAATTCCGGATGGAATTCTTCAGAAATCCCAGATGGGATTCTCCGAATCCCGGATGAGATTCTCCTGAAATCTCGGATGAGATTTTCCAAAAAAAACCGGATGAGATTCTCCTGAAATCCCGGTTGAGATTCTCCAGAAAACCCGGATGGGGTTTTCCAGAAATCCCGAGTGGGATTCTCCTGAAATCTCGGATGGAATTCTTCACAAATCTTGGATGGGGTTCTCCAGAAATCCCGGATGGAATTCTCCGAATCCCGGATGAGATTCTCCTGAAATCTTGGATGGGGTTCTCCAGAAATCCCGGATGGGGTTTTCCAAAATTCCCGAATGGGTTTCTCCAGAAATTCCGAATGGAATTCTCCAGAAATCCCAGATGGGATTCTTCAGAAATTTCAGATGGGATTCTCCAGAAAACCCAGATGGAATTCTTCAGAAATCCCGGATGGGGTTCTCCAGGAATCGCGGATGAGATTCTCCAGGAATCCCGAATGGGATTCTCCAGAAATCCCCGATGGGATTCTCCTGAAATCCCGGATGGTTTTCTCCGAATCTCGGATGAGACTCTCATAAAATCTCGGATGGAATTCTTCAGAAATCCCGGATAGGGTTCTTCAGAAATCCCGGATGGGGTTTCCAGAGATCCCAAATGGTATTCTCCAGGAATCCCGGATGAGATTTCTTCAGAAACCCCGGATGGGATTCCCCAAAAATCCCGGATGGGATTGTCCAGAAATCCCAGATGAAAGTCTCCAGATGTATTGGAATGGAATTTTTCTGAAATTCCGGATAGAATGCTTCAAAAATCCAAGTTGGAATCTTCAGAAATCCCGGATGGGATTCATCAGAAGTTCTGGATGGAATTCTCCAGCAATTCCGGATGGGATTGTCCAGAAATCCCGGATGGGATTGTTCAGAATTCCCGGATGAGATTCTCCAGAAACCCCAGGTGGGGTTTGCCGGAAAACCCATATGCCGATATGCAGAAATTCTGGATAGGATTCTCCAGAAATCTCGGTTGTGATTCCATAAGAATCTGTACTGAACGTAATTTGTACTGGAACTCTTCAAAATCCCTACCGAAATGCTCTAGAATCTCTGTCAGAATTCTCCAAAATCATTGTTGAAATTGCTAAATGGGTTTCTCTAGCGTCGCTGCTAAAGTTCTTCAGAATCCCAGCTCGAAATCCTTGGAATTCTTGCAGAGATTTCGGCGGAATCAATACAGGTATAATACCAGAATTTATACTGAATTTTAATCTAGAATGCTTGCTGAGAAGAACCATAATTGTTCAAACATGATTCATACAAAAGAATAAAACTTCCGCAAAAAGCTTTTTAGTAAAATTTTAAAAATATTGTTAAATGTTTTCAACGGAGCCTTTCGCAGTAACAATTGAGGTTTTTTGAAAGTTTTATAGATGTTCATAAAACTTTAATTGCACATGTAGAGTGCTATAAAACTTAATTGGTTACTTGGGCTATGAACGATTTTACGATACTCCAGAATATCCGTGGATATCTTTTCAATAGTATTCATAGGACTTTACATTCTAGATTATTGAAAGATTTAGTAGGTTTTGTGAATAATTCCATGATTTTCTTGACAATAAAAATAACTTTCAACAATTTATCACCATATGGTAGATTACTCACTCCGAATAGAGGGGCGACTCTGGTAGCTTTTGAAATCAACAGCTACTGTATTGAAATAAAGTTTAGCTAATATTGCTTCATATATTTTAATTTATTTTATTTGTTTTCGACTTTTCGTAGATATGCTTATAAAAATAGTTGTCTAACAAAGCGTTCGAGATTCGAACCCGTCCGCATGTTCTTAACAAAAGCGAAATCAATGACCAAAAATCAAACCCAGTACCGATGCCTAACCAAACCCCCTGCTCTTCTATCTCTTTCCAGCCCATGCCAATGAATCTGAACTCGGAGGAAATGAGCAACATGCTAGCGCAGGGTAACTTGCCCCCGCTGAGCGAGTCAGGTGACGGTGAGGGTCACCTCTCGCATCCGGACCACCCGGATAACATCGATGGTGAGCGAACTGAGCCAATTTGTTTAAAGCCTTTCTGTAGTACTATTTACCTATTTCCTCCTTACTTCTGCCACCCGTATCTTTCTTATTTCTTGTACAAGAACTGACCCCTCCCAAAAAAAAAACACTTTCCTTGTCCAAAATCTTTCGAGTTCCTAGCGAAACGAACCTTCTCTTCTTATTCTTACCTTACGCATTGTCTGTCTTCCCCAGTTTCCACATTTTCTTTTTCGTATTTTTCATTTGGTTTGCCATTTTTATTTTATTCAATTTTTGTTTCATCGCCATCTTCATATTTATATTTTTGTTTTTTCATCCCAAAACTATACAAAATTATGCATAGGTTAATTCGAGCTTCCCTGAGAAATCTGTACAAAATTGTTCATCATTTTTCCATTTGGTTTGATTTGATTTTCTAACAAAAATATTTTTTTACGGGAAAGTGATTGAGCTTCATCGATTAAAACGAATTAGTTTAATAAATTAACCACCGCTCGACCACTTTTCCAAAGTGTAAAAAGAAAAGCCCTTTTTTGAATTGGTAACGATTGATTACTCTGTACATTTTTGTTCCGATCCCATGTTTATTTCCACGGCGCCCTTTGTACAACAAACTTTCTCCGTTCAACATCTGAACTTCCCGGAATCACCTTCGCCCTCAGATTCTTACCCCACCAAGGCTTGGAATATCCGACTAGAACCCCCAACCCCAAACCCACACCGCTGTATAGCTACCAACCAACCAAACAAAACAACTGCACTAACTCTTATCTCTCAAGCTCCAATAAAAAACCAAAAAAAAAAAAAAACAAAAGAAACCGCAAGCCTAAGTATCTGATACGCCTCGCCACGCACATTTTTAAATTTGTTTACTCCTAATATTTTATATTATAATTCTGACTTTCGGTTCACATTTAGGCAGATACCATTTTCTTACCCCTCGGTGGGAGCTGCAGCGCCAAAGCTCCTCTCGCTAGGTTCGACCCCCTGGTTTTTCAAGTCCTTTTCCACCCCACTTTGCTTTAGACACAGTTAATCTATTGTGTATCATAATTTGACAAACTAGGAACCAATTTTAAAAATAGTGTAGTGTAGACAAGAGTATATCGTTCTCCCGTAAAATCATCGCGAAACAAATGTAAAAAAAATCGTCGAATCAAAAAAGTTTATTGTGGGTAATTTGGTGTTTTTTATATAGAAAAAAAAGTATAGTTATCTCCCATCTCATCTACTACAATCTGTGCATGCTTTCCTATAGTTCACATCACCTGAAATTGCGCTAGTTCTTAGAGCAAGTTGTGTTCGATTTGATTGTCCACCACCACCACCCGCCGCTGGCTGGCAACGGACAAATCAAAGCGAGCCGAAACGTCACTCGCTTTTACCCTAGACAGAGAGAGAGTGTCCATGTATGTGTGTGTCTGTATTGCACACAACTTTTGCGATACTACAGAACAAAAAGGGAGAGCCGTTAAATGAACTAGTATTTACTAACAGTCTGGCATCACTGGCCGCGCGAGCCGAGCCGGTGTGTTACACGTCTACGACGCGATCGACGCTTCCCATTGTCTTATCACTCTTCTTCATAGCTGCAATCAATTTCGCTCTCTCTCTCTCTATCTATCTATCAATCTATCTATCCGAGCTTCTGTAGATCCGCACGTGCTACTACATGTTTATATATGGTAGTGTTTGTTGTTTTGGCTGCATTTTGCGCATCGCTTTCTCGCTTTTCTAGCTGTTCTATAGAGTTCGTGTATGTGAATGTGAATGTGTTTCTGATGTGCGTGTGCTCTAGTGCGGTTCATGTGCAAGTGTACCCTTTTGTGTTTGTCTTGTGTTTCTTTGTTTTTTTTCTGCCCGGTATCTTCTTGCTCTCCACTGTTTTTCTTCTCCTCTTTGATTGCCTATATATTCCGTTTCGTCATATTTTTCACCTTGATTTCGCTCGTGGTTTTTTCGGTTCGTGTATTTTCATTCTTTCGCTTAAGTTATGTTTTTTTGTTCAGTCACTAGAACTTCCTTTCAGTTGTTCGTGTTCTCGGTTACTTGGTTTCTGTTCATTTTACTTGCGAATTTCGAAGAAAATACGGTACGGGGAACTTTCCTCACGTACTACGATCTGTTTTTTTTTTCGGTTGTGTACTTCGGTTGTGTGGCTACTGCCACTTTGAAGCATGGTGCTGCGAGTTAATGAAACTGTCAGCCACATTCAGAGGGAGGTGAATGAAAAAAAATGGCGAGACTACTGGAGCGGGGAAAATCCTTTCAGTTAAAGCACAGACTAGCAGACGTGGCACAAAACGGAACTTGACGGTGCCTGAGAGAATAAACCGAAGCTGGTGGCGACGTTGCACCTTTATATTTTCTGGTCGTCTGTGGTTTAAGTCTGGGTTTGTTCCCGAACACGATTTAAATTGATACTTACGAATGGAAATAAAAAAGTGTTCGCGTCGATTCAATATCTGCTCAACTTTAGAATTTAGAAACTAAGAACGAATTCGTCCAGGACTTCTGTCTATTCTGTTTAATAGGATTTGCAATCATGCTTGTCAAAGCCGAAAAGCGATTTTTCCACTTTCGAATATCTCTCAATATTCATTCCACGCTGCCTGAGGCCAAACTTTAAATTAAATTTGTTATCTCGCGCACATGAAACCTCTGCCTCTGGTTAGTTATCCGAGACGTACGTATTTCATCTGCAAGCTTAGAGCGAGCGAAAAAAAATCTGTCCTGTCGCGCCGTTGGAAAATATCTGCGGCTACAAGAAAGGAATAAAAAAATTCATTTTACCACCAACCGAGGAAGATCAGGCCAGCGCAGCACCTCGACTCGACTCACAAAGTGACACCTCGAAGTGATTTGTGGTTGGTGGAACAATTTTTCCTTACACATTCACAGCTTTCCCAAGGTCGCCCTAACCTAGCCCAGGGAATAAAATGCGGCTTTAATTTTTTGTCCTAACCATGAAAAGCATGAGAGGATAGGTTTTTGTAACATATAATACATTCTAAATCGTCCATGAGCCCCAAAAAGAAGAACGCGGAATGATTAATGTCCTTCCCGTACCGCCCGTCATCATCGCGTACGGCACTTCCTGTGTAATGAACTTCAACCAAGACACGCAACGGGGTTTAAACAATTCGCTCTAGCACACGACACGAACATGCAACGGCTTCCTTTCTCTCTCTTGCTTCCTTTAAGCTTGATGGTGCACCCTTTAACGGCAAAGCCATCCGTTGTTCAGTAGCAAAGAGCGTTCAAAAAGCCGAGCCGATTGTGACGAGAACTAAATGTTTAGCACATTACAACCAAATCTGAAAATTGCCACCTCCATTTCACTTCCACCTGTAATTACGTTAAGTGAAATCGACACGAACTAAAAACCGGATGGGGAGGGGAGGAACAATCCACACAACCACGGGAAAAAACATTACCTTGCCATCCGCGCAGTAGCGCACATGCGACGGCAATTAAAAATTCCTTGCCCAGGGAAAAATAACAATCGCACACTCACACACACGCAGACACCCGCTCGGATCCAGTGCGACACGACCCCGTGGGGGGGGGGGGGGGGGGGAATACAGGAACTGAACAATTGGTCTAGCTCTAAAAAAAAAAGAAACTGCAATCGATTCCGAATGCGACACCGAGCAGCTATTTAATTAGGCAGTAGTTCAATTACTGCAAATTGCAGCAATTGAAACAACATCGGTTTGAATTTGTTGGAAATTACCGGTTTCTGGTTTTGTTTGTGTTTGCTGATAAGGAGTTTTGTTTTAGAGGTTTTTTAATCATTTCCGGCTAACTCTACGAAAAAAAACTAAAAAAAAAACGAGATGCACTACCGTTTGAAGAAGGCGACGAACAAGTAGCTTAAAACACTGACTTGTGGTTCACACGAAAAAAAAACTTTATTTTGAACTTTATTTTTGTCTCTACGGAAGATTCTTGAACCACTGCCCGCGATGTCTACTTGGATTTAACCAAAGAGAATAGAGAAAGAGACGAAGAGTGAAAATCAGTCAAAACGGCAACACTCCCTTTATGATGATTTCAACACTAGAATTTTGGCAACCGCTTCCACAGGCAGCACTTTAAATGACTTCTATTATATTTTGAAAACAAACCGTATGTCGATCGTTGGATTTGTTTATCAAACGATGCGCATTTCGAAACAAAGACATGAAGTAATTTTAAAGCTTGTTTTTACTCATACATATACTCTAGAATGCACCTCACAATCACGATTGAACCAAATTCTGACGAAAATTGAAATTTTTTTTTGATAGATGTACAATACTTATCTCCTCCAACTGAGGCGTGAGTAATGTTTATTTACATTTCACGATTGTTCTGCTCAATAAGGTATTTTTTGCTTCACACTATTCGTCTCTTTCCCTATTCTCTTTGGATTTAACGATTTCGTTTTATTAGCCAATTTATGACAGTCCCGGAAGCTAGGGACGCAGCCAGAAGCAGCAGCTATTTCGCCAAAATTGACATTTTGTTAATTTTCATGGCTGCGTCCTGTTGTTTACTTTTATCTCTTAGTATTTTTGTAGCGGCTCAATCGTTACCGTCAGTTTGTTTTAAAATGCGCGGACTTCCGGCAGAACAACGTCGAAAAAATTGTACACTAATGGTGTACAGAACCCGGAATGTCACTGAGAAAGTTGGGTAAAAATGGAGGAGTGAATGAGCCGAAACCGGGTTCTTGCTAACACTCGTTTGGAACAACGTATACTGAAGGCGCTGGAGCAAAAGAAGGAGGCTCCAGTTTGGGATATGGCCAAAAAGTTGACTCTTCTAAGTCAAACTTTAGCGGCCCTAACACGCTCAATATTTTTGTAAATACTAGAGAGTAATGACAACAGTATTGATCGTGTAATGGAATAAAGTTGGATTGATGATGTACATTACAAATGGGATTGACGTATTGAAACAGTATCGTCAATACTGTGTATTGAAAAAAAGTATTGAACGCGTAAGGGCTGCTAATAATCTTGCTACAGAACGTTTGAATCTTTGAACCTATGAGAAATACAAGTTACCGAATCGCAGTCCGAAACAAAAAACATCGATCAGATCTAGATGGTGAAAGCTATACGATACGATGCTTTCTGCGAATTCGAACTGTATAATCATGAATATCAGGCGAGTAAAAATCCACGATAGTCGAAGGCGGACGTTCACTTTCTCTTGTTAATACTTGGTCGAACGTGGGTAAAATTTTCCCCTGTTTTTAGCCTTCATAAATCATTTCACAGCTCTGCTAAAATGTCTTTTGTGAGAATTCGATCACGGAGAACTTCTTCGGATTTACACAAACGCTGTTCTGTTTACAACTCAATCAGAGAAGGTTTGAAACTGTTGGAATTGTAAATTGAGCAGATGAAGCGAAATATTTTGAGATCGTCTACGAAGGACTGATGAGCACTAAATACACATTGAAGTAAATCACAAACATCAACGGTCCAAAATAGCTTCCCTGGGCTATTCTTGCTGTAGAAATAAATGTGGGTACCTGCAAATCTCCACTGACAACCATTTCCTCTCGGTCTGTATGTAAGAATCGGTTCGAGCCGTAACTGCAACCTAAACCAGAAGCGAAGACTCAATGAAAACGAAATATGTTTAACGGAGAAAACCCAGGACAAATCAAGTTTTTTCCCTCGATATCCCACACCAGTCAATCAAAAATCAGGACATGTCACCCTAATCATGAACGACAAACCTGCTTAAAATTCGACTGTAAATGCTTGCCTGGATCACCATATTATACGATGCGAGAAAAGCAAGTATTGGCCAGTCTGAGACTTCCACCCCAGTCAAGAATTTGATAAGAAAGCTTTGGTCTGGCAAGATATTTGTAGCTGCGGTCGGCTGTTTCTATCGTTCCAAAAGACCTTTTTAATTCGTCATTCGTCCAATGAAAAAGGTTTTCTTTCGAGAGGTGAAATGTTTAAATTGAACTGTGTGCAGTTTCGAAAAATTATGCTTTGAGAGAAACGCGCTTAAAGTTTTTAGAACACTTTCGATGAACTATTCGGGGTAGAATGTCAATATTTCGTAACAATTACATGGAATTACATCGAATTGCTCCTGGAGAGAAATGGTTCGAGTATTCTTCTTCATATAAACCATCTTCGCGTAGCCGGACATCCTGCGTTCGGCAGCTTGCAGACTTTAATCATCGTAGGATCGCCTCTCTGGTGTCGGTGATAGACACTCAGTGTGAAAACAGACCGACGGAAAATAATTTTGAATAATAACAATAATTGGTATTTTCACCATTCGAAAGTAGACGTGTTCAATACCTTAATTGTTACGTAACATTTGTTTAAAATTGCTTTCAAAACTTAACATCGAAATTACTCGAACCTATTAATATGGGCGGTACTATTCATTTCATATCAATCGTGTAAAACAGTCGGAATACTAAGCACGTCGCCCTGCCTTTGCGCTTCTCATTTGTCCGTAAACTGAGATTTTGAATTTAGCAAGGGAAGACTGAATTTTAAAATTCTTATTATTTAATTTCGGCAGCACAAGAATGTTCTGCTTGTCTTAAGCATACTTTGGTTGGGGATACCCCGCAATACTAGAATGTTCATAAAGTATTTTTCGTGGTAAAAATATTGGGAATATTCGAAAAAAAAATCATACGCAATATAGGGTTACTGTGCCCTAATTCATCTTAGTACCTCTATTCATCCCATCCATTTGAACACATTAGTGACAGCAGTGTCTGCTATCTCTATTCAACGCATTAGCTCAAATGGTGAGATGAATAAGGGTACGTTGTATTCGACTTTTCGCTTCGCTCTAACGCGAGTATTTCACATTTTTCAAGCAAGATTTTTTATTGATCTGCTTCTTAAAAACGAAACAAAGATGTTGATACCTATTTAAGCGCAATCCAATCAGTGTAAGCCGAGTTATCAGCGAAATAGTGTGACATCGTGACTAATGAGATGAATAAGGGCACGGCTACCCTAGTTGATTAAAATTCCGAGGATCGTCGAATATCCTCAAACGCACGTACATTAGCCTTGACTGCTTTAATCAGATCCAGGTCGATTTGTGCATCCTCTTTCAATCACACATTCACAAGAGCATTTTAAATTTTTTTCTGGAATTTTGCGAACGTTTGCCTTTATGATTGCATAATTTACTTTTTATAATGCGGAGTATAGTACAAAAACTTTATTGGTTCAGTACCATTCTAGCAACAGGTAGTGTTAGCGATTTGTGTAGAGCTAGTTTTTTGGGCCAGTCCCATTCTCAACGCAATGCATCTTTCCATATCACATGTTCCTAGATAGCATTCCAAGCCATACGAACTCGTCAAAAGCATCGTACCGTACTGCATCGATTTCCACCTTGGAACCAACAGCTGCCATGTACTCTGTTTTGTCAGACTTGATGGCCATTCCGATTCTCGTAGCTTCCCTTTTAAAAGGGACAAACGCCTCTTCCACTGCTCGACTCCAATGATGCCGATGTCGACCGCGAAACCAAGAATCACCACTCATGATGATAGTTTCGTATTTTACACATAATATCGCGTATGGCGTCTTCCAGTCTTATATTAAATGGAAAGAAGCGTCGCAAATGCGCCGGGCGTCTATCCAAACCATGTTCAAGCATAGTTCTGTCGTTGATTATTTCGTTTCACTGAATCATACGCTGCCTTGAAATCAACCAACAAATTATGGGTCCACAATTTATACATCTGGTTCAGATTGAAAGAAATAATAAAAATGATCAGGAATTAGCGATTTTAATTGGAATTACTTTAAACTGTTTCTTCATTTAGTTGTTGTTAAAAAGACAGTATTTTGTATTCAGCGATCGATTCAGTCAGTTGAATTACAAGGAATTACTCTGTTTTTACCGCGGACAGTGTTTTCCGATAATTTTAACATATTTAGGCATCTACAGGTAGTTTCTCGCGACATGCCGAATTGGAATCAATCTAACATGACCATTTCCATTTTCTTTTATAACTAACATGCAGCCAAAATTCTGCAAACTTTACAGAAGTCCTATGAAACTCAGAACAGTTTTGTAAAATCCTGCAAAGCATTTCGAGTTGCAAGTAATTCATAAATGCATCGTGAAAAGTATCTCGAGAATCCTACTAGCTTTGGAGACGTCCTACGAACTTAACCATACGACAGTCGCTTTACTATCTACATTTAGGCGTTCGCCTGATTTTGGTAACGTTGTGTATTGCACGTCTTCCGCTGGTTTAAAGATGGTCCAGCACATTTCAGTAGATCTCTAAATTTCAGACAGATCTAGTATTTAGGGAAGTTTTACAAATTTCTAGGTTGTTTTTGTCTCAAATTCCTGCACTTCTGGGTAGGCCTTCAAACTTCGCTTGATTCTTAAGAAAACCATGCAAAATGAATCTGGTAACAATGCACAGTGATCCGAACCGACAATGTAGGAAGACAAAAAAATTGTCGCTGAACGTTATATTTTGGAGCTACTATGTTCAAGACAAATAATCACTATCAAATAGGCCATTTTCAGATGAAGATGGTAATAGGGTGACTTATTGTTAGGGTAATCCGAAAACTATTTTCTGAATGTGATGAGATAGAAGTCTTCAGCTGAGGGTGCGGGCATAGGGTAGTTTATAAATCGATTGCCTAGTACGCAGCTCACCTGGGTTCGATTCCCAACATCGCACATATGGTTAAAGATTTTTCGAAAAAAGATTTTTCTAGCCCGCAAAAGAGGCGAATGACTCTAAAGTTAAAACCTCTAAAATTAAAATAAGTAAAATAAGTCTTCAGCAATATTGTTGAGCAATTTACATCAAACAACTTTGACGAAGATGCCATGTAGTTTTTTATCTTACAGCTATTCTAATTAAGCAACATAAGCTGTTTTTTGAACTAACATTTTTACTTTTTTTGTTTCTTGTAAACAGTGTCTTTTGACAAACAACTCGTTGAGACAAATTGGATCTTAATAGAAGAATTCAAATAGCATGTTTGGAACTGAAGTTATGAAAAATATTAGATAAAAAATAGGCCCTTTTAAAACATTAATACCTAAAATTGGTGTAAACGGAATTATTTCCTTCTTCTTGAATTTAAAAGGTCATACTTTTAAGCATGTTCATAAAATGCAATGTGAAGGTGATGTAGAAATTACGTTTTGTGATACGCTGACGGAAACATGGTTCAGAATTCACAGGGACTCCAGTTATGTGCGAAAAAGGCAAGAAGCCACCTTGCATTCAATGTAAGAAGCTCCATTGCAGAAAATGCAATTGAAACAACTGTCGAACTAACATTGATCGGGCTGTAGGAACAATAGTTTTAGCATAAGGGACGCAAAGGTTGCAGGTTCGAATCCAGCCTCTGGGGCGATTTTTGCAGATAATAACTTCCGTTACCTAAAACCATAAATAGGGTGTTGGCACTAAATGAATTATACAATAGTACAGCCTAGCGAATGTTGGCCATTCACGTACAAATTGTACAGAAGGGGGTTTAAACCCTCCGGCACTCGTGTGAATGGCTCACCGAATGAGTAGCCGCTGGTGCTGAAAGAACATTTCACTAGAGTTTCTCAAGGTGTTGCACTAAATACAACGGCGCGAGTGCCGGAGGGCTACGGGAGCTTTGTAGAACTCTTATAACTTAAACGGAAAAGTGTCTTATCACCACGAAAAAAGTTCATGTGACCACAAATTGTACAAATAGTTGTTTGGAATTGGTGAAATGGTAAAGAGCAAATATCATCTGTATTCTTGAAGATTTTGTATCTGATGATCAACGCGTGCAATTATCGAGGCGTTGTAGGATTATTTCTCCATCAATTTCCGGATACAAGGAAGCATTGTGATCGACCGATACGAATTGTAGTCTGAGGCTGGTTTTCCCTTCACTTGTCTCCGGTCACGTGGAATAATGTTTTGCGCAAAAAATAAATTGAACTAATCCAACGAACGTGTCTTTGTAGGATAAGGCAAGTCAAATTTCTGACCTCGATCGATAAATAAGCCATCGATAGTCACGATCGTTCATTTGGACAGTTAACCATTTAAAAAATGTTCTTACTGTTGGAAGAATCGCTTTAGCAAGCGATCAAGAATATCGAAGAAAATACAGTTCACAGTGTTAGAAAACAGTTTTTTGCACACAGTTTGAAAAATTCTCATGTTCAGTAGTATTCTAACAGTGCCCCGAATGCATTGATTGATTTACATGAAGATTGTGTAAAGGGTAAAGAAAAAAAAACTGCTTTTTATCGTTTTCAAAGATGGCAAGTTTGTAAGACTTTCCCAGTTGAACCTTAAAGAGCGCCTGACTTTATCCTCACGCCGTTTGTACACGGGACATGTTAAGTGATCATGTGGAGCCTGGTCACAACGGAGATACTTTTCAGCATCTTTCGCGCTGTCACTTTCCTTATGAGACTCTACACACTTAACCCACCGTTTGAGCCAGTTCATGATACGTGATAGAAAAAGACGAACAGGCCAACAGAACTTGTCAATATAGATGTGACTAGGCAAATCAAACCCGGCATAAGACACTCGATATGAGTCTGATGGAGTACAAGGCTTCAACCCACCTACCAAACGCAATTGCTCGCATTCAAGTATCTTAACTGAATGAAGCGAAAAGTTCTTAAAAAAGGATCAAGAAGTCTTCGACAGTCAAACTCGATTCAGTGACTGCACCGTTAATCTCCATGTCTCATGAAGGGACATAAACGTCGTCAAGTCGACCAAAATAATCCACCGTGTACCACTTTTTGGTAGATCAGCGGGAATTCGTCGGGAAAGATCCACCTAATTACAAAACCGGTCTTTAATATGAAAGCTTTTGAAACAGGGGGTGGTGCGGGGAAAGAAATAGCAAGAGAAAAATAAACTGTCTCGAACAGGGTCTCGTCCATTAATGATAGAATCGAATCAACTGAATGCTATCACTGTCTAAAAAAAGTTCGTGCACCCTTCGGACATTCCCCATTGTATTTCACTATTTCGCTTAGCACTAGCTCTTGTTCTGTACATTGCGAACAGACTTCATAATCAGAAGCGAACCTCGAGTTTCACCAAGGAATGTAGTACCAAGACTTTGCATTTGGTATTTCAAATGGAGACAATTTGTTTCTCCATGACACAAAAGAAGTCAACACAAAAAAGTTACACGAAGAAAACAATTCTCCGTCGGGAAAATTGATTAAGTATAAAATTCTGCTCTTCTTTGTGACAGCTGACAATTTTCAGAAATAGCAGAACTTTTGTTTTGACAATTTGGAAAGATTTTGGCCAATTTTTTTCCCAATCAAAATCCGACAAAAAATCCCGTATCAAAGTTCCTAGGTGTTACCTACTTTAGGACCGATTTCTTCACCCACGCTTAACTTTTAAATCAGCTTTACCAGTGCGCGTAACTTGGTTTAAAAATTAGACGTAATTCAATAGCGTAGCGACCCAGTAAAGTTCAACCGGAAATGAACTGGAATTCTGGCTGGTTCCAGTTAGTATACGGGCTCCAGTGACACAACCGATTCCAACTAGAATCGGTTGTGTCACTGGAGCCGGAATACGAACTGGAACCAGCCAAAATTTCGGTTCATGTCCGGCTGAGCTTAACTGGGGAGTAGCGATAATTATTTCCCACATTTAAAATGGGCGGGTTAAAAGCAGTAGCGTGTTTTTTGGTTTCAAGTAACGACGCTGAATCCCTCTGGATAAAGACTCGACACGTCAATCGTTTGTTTACCATTTATCTGTCAGTGTCATTCCAATCGAGCACGAAACCTGTCAATGGCCCTCGTTCCAGAAGGATTCGGAGCGATTTTCTTCGGATTGAGAGCTTTTGACAGGTCTCGTGCTTGATTGGAATGACACTTACTGATAAATAATAAGAATAAGATAGAGATGGCGAGTCTTTATCCAGAAGGATTCAGCGTCTTTAGTTACAAGATAAGTGACTCTTTTGTTTATTATTGTTCGACAGATAAAGAAAATCAATTGAGAGGCTTCGACGAATTTCAGAATAGAATAACAGAGCAGAAGAAGCGGTGATTAAATTTCATGGAGAAAAGTACCAGCTCCCATTCCACACTTCCAATTGATTCGTGTAGTACAACTTTACAAGTTAATACCTCGAACAGCTAGCTTTATAGCGACGTATAATCCTAACCTAAAAGATTTAATCTTCATCACCGTTCGCTAAGTGACTAAGCTGGCAGAAATTATCGCACCAGTCGACCTATCACCGATTCCGGACAGCATTTATCCTTGCTCAAAAAAGCGTGTCATTACTCTGGAACATTCTTCCGCCATCCTTTCCTGTCGGCAAGTAGAAAATTAATTATGTATATCTTAATCAATTAGCAGCTTTTTCCCACTGCCAGCACCAGCACCAGCGCCCTGGTGTCTTAGCGCTACCTTCCAAGTGACTAGGTTACATGAATCTTTTTCGGTTTTTTTCCCGACGACAGCCTTGGCTGTCGTCACGCAAAAACAAGTGTAAGCACAAGAACTTGAGAGCGCGGTTAGATGGGAAGATGATGAAGATTACCAGTAGCACCAGCTCCCAACTTAAACTTCGCTATCCGTTCACCACATTGCTTGCCGTTTGCAAACGGATCACTGTCACAGAGAAAATACTGTGCACTGGAACTAAACTTATCAGGGCCAGCATCATTCTCTGTGCAAACCGGTAGCGTGTCATGGTGTGACGGTTACGGGGAGGTGTTGCATGTAGAAATGATGTGGGTCATGTCCAATAAATGGTCAGTGTTAAGGCAGACCGGATTAAGTGACAAAATATTGATTTCGAGAAAAACGGGTTTAAAGTTTGAATCGTAGCATCCTCTACGTTATACATAATTGAAAATTATTTTTTGCAATAATTTTTGTTTATGGTTACATACTTCAAATCTGGCAAAAGTCGAATGTAGCTACGTTGTTCTTCTAGTGAACCAAATCGTCGACAAACTTTTCCTATGCTCATGTAAACAGTGCTAGTGAGCTGTCAAAAGTGGGAGCTTAACAGTGTCGGTAAAGAAGACTATTAGCAGGCGGTGCTTCTTAAATCAAAACAAACTGCAAATCTGCAGTTCGTTCTCCATTTCAGTAAACCGATCGCTTCTACGTTCCTGTTCCTGTATACGAACAAATCCTGAAACCTCGATGCAGAATGTGCAGTACGTCGTCGTCGTCTTCGTCTTCATCGCCAGGAACTACCACCCCCGCGAGACACGTGTACGTCTTAAAACGAGATTAGTTCGTTGTTTACGTTGTTGATTCCGGATGAAGGATTTTGTACCACCACACTGCTGTTGCTGCTGCTGCTGCTGCACAACTTCTTCCGATCCACCGGGCCAGCAAGGCTTCAGTGTTGTATCACAGAGAATTGAATTGAGCTCCAACCATCAAATAAGACGGCGGAACAACAGCGAGTGTGAGTGTGTAAATAATCAAATCATCATTAACTGCAACTTGGGCACTTGGCAAGCGGGTTTGCTTATAGGCAGATTCATTCGAAGGTTTACTCTAACTAAAGTATGGCCCAGTTAGAATCGGGGCGGTTCTGACAGCAGAGATTGTTTCGACGCGAACACATTGTTATTTGATTGAAAAGAGGGGTATTTTTGTGTCAAAATTATTTTGAAATGAGCCCGGTTCTGTTTGAATTTTGTATGGTAAATTGCGTTTCTTACATGCACGGTTAACCTCACTTTTTTGACAGTTCAATAGCATCTTTTGGAATTGTTTACGATTTGCTTCGAACAAATCGAATCGTCCACAAGTAAGTCAATGCGAACAATACTAGTGAACTGTCAAAAAAGTGAGGGTAACTTTCAGTAAGCAACCCAATTGTCAACAAAGAAACTGTTCAAGCAGTTGAGAGGATAGTCCTAATGAAATTGCGGAACCAATAACGGATTTCGCTTTCGTCTACGCAAATCCGTGCAAATCCCCACGCGTCCAAATCAAAGGATTTCATTACCACAGCTGCAGATACCTTGCCAGACCATCCCCTTACGAACGGACCAATGGTTTATTCGAACAGGGGGAAAATCGAATGATGTCACCCTTTCTTAGAAGATGAAAGTGCCACCCTTTTCCAGGACAGCAGCAGCCAGGCGGAAAAGGAGCAATGGCAGCCGGTCAGAATCGATGTAATTATATAATTGAAATTGTCTAGCCTCTCTCGAGAGGGCGCCAAGTGCAACCGAGCAACCAACCAACCAGCATCTGCAGCAGCAGCAGCATGACAACGGCAACCCCTTTTCCGTCCGCTGCAAAGCTTCAAAGGATAAATGCAAGAGCAAATTGCTCCAGGGGAGTTTGGGTAAAGTTGGTTTGGTTTATGCATTTAATGAATAATTTAGTGATTATCTGGTGCAACCCGGAAGCGGAAGCGAGGGGGGGCCGTCGTCTATTGACTATCTTCTTCGTCTGTGGAGTACGGGTTTGAAGTTCCGCTCGTCGCCCGCTCGCAGAAAGTAAGCTTATCCGTTGTTTGTGTGCTGAGCGATTGTTTTTGTCCGTTCGTGGGGGAATTGGCGGAGGGGGGATAGAAGCAATTCCGGTGATAGTTTTGCTTGTTTTGAAGCAGTAAGTAGAAGCGGGGGGGTGGGAGCTGTTGATTTGTTTGCCATTATCGTCGGGGAAAATAATTGCGAATCGTGTATTCATGGTTGAAGTTCACATTTATGCATACAACGTTCCCTGCGTCAGTTCGGAATGTGACGTGGTAGAACTGTCTGTTGGGTAGCTTACCTAACCTAAAACATTTCTGCCTGAAAATCGAGTTTTGGTTATTATTTTCATTTCCGTTCCGTTTTCTTGTGTATTTTACTTTGAAGCTTGTGTTAGTTGATGAATCAGAAAACTGAAAAAAATACTTAGATTCCTTAGTGTTGTATTATAACAATAGATCATATCAATAAACAAACTAGTAATGAGTATGAATATACATATCTATTCCTGACCAAAAAAAAAACATGCTAGCAAAGTATACTGAGACTACACCTGGATCATACCCGTTTATTGCCGAAAGCAAACATCAGATGTCGTTTACAGTTTAGATAATTTTAGCTGCAATTACCACCACCACACATCCCTGGCTGTCCTGTTCCCCCCACATCTAGATTGTCCCGCCCATTCGAGACGTTTTTTATCCGAACCGCTTTGAAATGTCTGACACACACCAAATAGGTTTAGAATACCCACCTCCTTTAGAGCTGCGCTGATCCTGAATTTCCAAACGGCACCACTGTCCATCATTATCCTGTTATATAGTCCCGCCACTGCGTTGTAAAGCAACCAATCGTGCGAAACGTCTGTTTCCTTGTTTATGTTTTTCTTCTTTTTGATAACTTGTGAACGAATCGTTCCCTTAATGCTAAAAAGATACCAAAAAACAGATTAGAAAGTTATGAGTTACTAGTTGAGTTTCGAAACTTTGTGTTTGAGTATTAATCATTGTTTTCAACATTACTGAAAGTATTTACTGAGTGTTAGTGCATCCGAGTTCACCAAAAAAAAAAAACCAAAACAACATATGCAACAACCCAAGTATTGATTAACGCCAAATGTTTTCAAGTACGCAATTTCATTCCCAAGAAAATCCTACAACTTCAACCGAAACCAGCAAGCATTAAGCCATAGTCTAGTGATCGTTCTATTCACCATATATATATACATATATAAATATAAAAGCTAAACAATCTAGTTGACGCCTAAACCGACTATACAGTAGTAGTTGAAAAGCCCACAAAAAACTGCATATTTTTGTTTGTATCTGTTGTGTGTGTGCGTGTGTGTGTGGTGAGGCGCACCGGTGACGCCAATTCTTGTGTGCCTGTGTGCTTTACAGGTGACCGAATGTTGCGCCTAGCGATGGCGTCCCGGCACCATCCCGGCCTGTTGCATCATGACCATCCCGGCGGCGGCGGTGGAATCCACCTGGTCGGTAACGGGAACTCTGGCTGCGTCGTCGGAGTTCCACCTGGACCTGGCAGTCTGATGGAACAACATCGATTGAATGGCATCAGTCAGCAGCAACAACAGCAACAGTCATCCAACACACCACCCAGCACCAGTTCGACTGGTGGCAGCAGCGGCGGCGGCGGTGCCGGCCCAGGTGGCGGTGGTGGTGGTGGACACTGTAGCGGACTTCCGGGACCGGGTGGTGGATCCAGCAATGAAAACAGTCGTTCGTCCAGTTCCACCCGTCGCGATCACAATATAGACTATTCGTCGCTGTTCATTCAGCTGACCGGGACCTTCCCGACGCTGTACAGCTGCGTCAGCTGTCACAAAACGGTCTCGAACCGTTGGCACCATGCGAACATTCACCGACCCCAGAGCCACGAGTGTCCGGTGTGTGGCCAGAAGTTTACCCGCCGCGATAACATGAAAGCCCACTGTAAGGTCAAACATCCGGAGCTTAGGGATCGGTTCTACAATCACATCGTCCACATGTGATTAAACGCCGCCAGAAACAAGCAGCGGCTCAGGTGCAAGAAGAATGCTTTCATCTAGAAAGCGTGTCGATATCAGTCTAGTCTTCTAGGTTTTAGAGCGTCCCCAGAGAATGAGAGAAAGAGAGGGGGTGACTTATTAAAACGAGTTGGTCCATCGCCTAGTGGCGGGCCACTAAAATACCACCCACTAGTGCAAGAGTAGTGTTTGTTTGAAACTTCCATAAGCGAACGGTATATTAAGGAGTAGTGCAAAAAAAAGATTAGAAATATTATTATCATAATTAATTAGCGAAGGAAAAAAAACATGCATTAAATTCAACTAATCTCAACTCAGTTTAAGAATTGCAGTTTACTCGGTTGAATGTTACTTCTAGTCCTGATTTTGATTGCCTCCCATTTTTGCAATATTTAAACATAACCTAGGAAAAAAAACAAAAATAAACAACCATATACACAGATAGTAGCGTAATGAAAGTAGAATAATAAATAGATATATTTTTTATATAGACAACTATATTTATATGAAAACAAACAATACCAAAAAAAAATGTATAAATATGCAGCGAAAAAAAACACACACACACACTGGAGGAAGCAGGTTAAAACAAACACACACACTTATAAATGTGAGCATAAGCAAGCAACGAAATTACTTGAGACAAATTTAAACCAATGAACGACGAGAACACACAGTTGTCGACTGGAATCCAGTTGGGCAACAAGCTGGGGAGAGGGGAAGAACAAACCGGAAACATCTGGAAACATTTTCGTTTCCCAAAATCAAAAATCAAACACTACAATGTTCTACGACGAAAAGCGAAACTCACTTTGTGGCACAGTTTCAAAACGCCCTCCCCGCTCCGGCTGTCTGTGTGTGTGCGGACGGACACAACAGAAAGGGGCGTAATTGGAATTCTTCGGTTTCGGACGTATTAGCTAGACTCTTAAAGATGGCGCAGCTAAATGTGATGCATGCAAAATATTAGGGAAAATGATTAGCAAATTTTCTTCACTTCCTAAAGGCAACGTATTTGAAGAACTGGCAACGCTGACTCAAACCAGGCGGCGTTAGAGATAGTGCCTCCATCTAGCTTAGTCACTGTAACGACGCTGAATCTCTGAATAATCTCTTGACAACTCTACCTTTTGTTTGCAATTTATCTGCCAGTGAATGAAACTGACAGGTAAATCTCAAACAAAAGACAGAGATTTCGATTCTTTACGAAGATACTCAGCGTCATTAATTCACTGAATGCAATGCAACAGAAATCGACATCCATCTCGATCGAGAAAGTTGTGTAAAAATTGACGAGCTACTGAACTGTAGTTCGGAAGTTGCTGCCAGGTATTGGTTTTGTGTTCAAATGTTTACACAAGTATGCTATACTTATTCGCTTGAAGATGGAAGTATGTTCTTTTGTACAGTGTCACTTTTGGAATTTAGAAGAGTTGCCAGTATTTTTGGTGGTTTTTCTAAGGGTTGCTATCTATAATTGCTATGAATTTACCTGTATACTGTGAACTCACTCAAATTACTTGTCGAATGGGAGCCGTATGAGTCAACCATACATTACAAAGTACATTTAAATAATCCAGAGAAAAGATTCTTCGAACGTTAACTATAACTTTTTAAGCTTGTGCCTGCCACGTGCATTTACTATCGTTGTCATAAATAAACTTCGTCGCAGTTCAATAGTATATTTTTGAGTTGTTTGAGGTTCCCATAACTGCAAATATTTAATTTATATTTGAGTATGCTTAACATAGGTTGAATACAAAAAACCTAGGCATTAGTTTCGATTTTTGTCGCGGTAGAGTGAAAACTTTGTTCAACGAAACTTACCTAAATTATCTTGTTGAACAACATTCCGATATTAAGACAAAATTATGTAGTTAAATAACCTGAAATTTAAAAAAAATAGAAAGATGAAATTATATAATTCTAGAAAAATATATCATTGGAATGAAAAGGAACGGTTGAATGATTGAAAAATACAACTTGAAAAATAAAATAAGTAATCAACTTGGGATCAATTAGATTGGGACAATTACAAAACAAAAATGACAAACCCTAAAATAAAAATCAAATGAATCGAGAAAATTAAACACCAAATTTAAATATTGGAAAAACATTCAAAATTTCGAATCACTAAATTCTGAAATTAAATACACTCAGGTTTTTTTTTACGCGGGGGATACGACCCGCGTAAATGAAAACCGCGTAAATGAAAACCGCGTAAATTTCAAAATCCGCGTAAATGAAAACCGCGTAAATTTCAAAATCCGCGTAAATGAAAACCGCGTAAATTTCAAAATCCGCGTAAATGAAAACCGCGTAAATTTCAAAATCCGCGTAAATGAAAACCGCGTAAATTTCAAAATCCGCGTAAATGAAGACCACTTAAATTTAAGAATCCGCGATAAAGGGAACCTCATTGATGGATACCGCGTAAATTCCAAAATCCGCGTAAATGAAAACCGCGTAAATTTCAAAAACCGCGTAAATGAAAACCGCGTAAATTTCAAAATCCGCGTAAATGAAAACCGCGTAAATTTCAACATCCGCGTAAATGAAAACCGCGTAAATTTCAAAATCCGCGTAAATGAAAACCGCGTAAATTTCAAAATCCGCGTAAAAAAAACCGCGTAAAAAAATACCGCGCAAAAAAAAACCGCGTAAAAAAAAACTTGAGTGTAATTGAATGCAAAAAATAATTGTTTAGAAGAATTCTATTCTATTCTATTCTAACCCTTACACAGCCAGTATTGAAAAGCATCCTGGAAAACACTGCAAATATTCTGTAGTGTTTTTCTTGTCAACATTAACATTTGAAGCATATTATGTGTAATATGTCGCAAATATTAAAACGGCCAGGCCTACTGTGCAGAGTTTTGTTTAAAGATGTTTCAAAATTATACGGCAATTAAATTATTCATTTAATGAATAATCTAACTAACGAATTATTTTGAATCTTGAATGAGGAAGAAACGAGGACAACCGTACCGACCGTTTTCAGTGTTAAGGGGATGTGATAAATCGTTGGGAGTGACTAGGCTAAGAAGGTTAATGTCACTCCTTTGGTCCTTTGGGATGCGACAGAGGTATTTACACCTTGCCTTGGCTAATGAGCCTAGGTTATAGCGCCTTTACTCGCTGTCAAAAAATAATTGTTTAGAAGAAGAAAATAAACTAAAGTAAATATCGCAAATAATAGAAAAAATATATTTCTGAATAATTAAACAAATCAAGAACAAACTTTAAAACTAGAAACTCAAAAAAGCAAGCAAGACAGATTCCTAAAACGAAACAGTTAAAGATATAATAAAATAAAAAATTGCTAGCAACTTCAAAATTGAAAGTAAATAAATCTAATAAGAAAATAATAAAAATAAAAAAAAATTAAAATGCTAAACGGAAAAAATAAAAGTTCGCCTAAGGCAAAATTTACAAAACAACAGAAGATAGGCAATCGAAAAAATACTTGAAAAAAGAATACAAATGGTAACAACAGACGAGCACAGCTATTATTTGTTTAAAAACGATATTTCTAACCAGTGAAAGAGCCACATTACCCTAAGGTTAAACCTCTGTAATCGAACCAAAAATGCTTAATGAATGAAAAGAGAAATTATGAAATGGAAAAATTAGCATTAAAAGTATAAAAACGAATTATTGTATTAAAATATTTGAGGCAAAATTGAAATGAAAAAAAAAAAAATTAAATTGTCAATAACTAGCAATTACAGGTAATAACAAAACCTGTAATGTTGGAAAAATGTCTACCCCTAAATGAAAATCTTTTGTAGACAATCCATCTCATCCTCTTGCTCAAAGGCTTTCGATCGATTTCTACCCGTATTCACACTTTTTCATACTCAGGATCAATGATGGCTCCTGTATCCAGATCTGTACTGTAGACTAGGGCAATACAACCAGTATTGGGGAAAAAGTAGGAACTGACAAATTATACCAAGATTGCTTCAATTGTGTTAAAAATCGTAACATCTTCGTTGCCGAAGAATCTTTACCAGCAGTATAGAAGACTAATGGCGATTTCGCTTGAACCTGAAACTGAGTCAGGTTCTAACCCCAACCGCTGTCAGTTCATACATTTTGACAGCAGTTAGGGTTAGGAACTGACTCAGTTTCGCCTCAAACGAAAACCACATAAGCATTTTACAGAGACAATTTGATCATTTTGACTCAAGCGCAGCTATTTTAAAAAAGCACGTTTGTGCATGCGATGTTTTCAATATAAATGTTTTTCGAGATCCGTATTTTTACAGCAAAACTATACGAGAACTACGAGGATTCTTTCGTATCCATAAGCTGCCCCAGACTAACTCTTCTGAAAATTTCATACTACTTTACAAAAATACAAGTTGCTTGTTCTAAATGTCACTTTAAATCAAAATGCCCAAAACAAATATTTTTCCTAACTATTGTCGTTTTGAAGATATCTTAAATAATTCGTGAGGTTACGACCTTTTCATAAGTTTTTCACGTTTCTCCATCAAGAACAAGAAATTTTCCTACACTTAGCATGAAAACTCCTGTAACTTACATTAGGGACGATCCATAAATGACGCATTTTTTGAGTGATTTTTAACACCCCCTCTCCCATCGTAGCATTTCGTCACAAACCTCTAAATACCCCCCTGGTAATTACGCAGCTTGACGGTAATTGTCCCCCCCCCCTTGTCCCCGTAAATTTTGTAAAAAAAAAATAAAAAAACGATGTTAGTTATTCCCCTTTAAAAAAGCTACGTAGCATGACATGACCCCCTACCCCCCAGTCGTCACACATCATTACAGAATACAAAACTTCCCCCTCCCCCTTATAATGCTACGTCATTTATGGTTGGTCCCTTACCAAGATAATAGTGTGAGCCGTCCAAAAGCTACAAGAAAACAATGTTTATATTGTAAATAATTTTATCTAGTCTTTTTAAACTATGTTCTTGATTCTTTGAAAAATGTTAGTAAATGTCGGAAATTTTCTGCAGTGTGTATCTTTTTTCCCTGCAACTCATTCTCGGATGGTTTTACTGTATAAAATATGGTTTTGGAAAAGGGTGCATGCAAAAATTCATGCGCCCTTTTGAAAGATTGCTCCTGTGTCAAAATTGTCAGCGAAAACATGGAGGTGATTCATAAACCGAACACAACTGCCAAGTTTCGTTCGAATCGGGGATGGTCGAGTGTTAAGGGTCTGCTGCTTTCTCATGGAATTCCTCAATTCTATTTGAGAAACCAAAAAAGATGCAAGAATGAAAGAAATATAAAATAAGGAAGTAAAGAATTGAAAAATAAAAAAAATGATTTTTTTAAATTGGTGTCTGTACGCTTAAATGATAAAAAAAACTAGAAAAACATAGAAAAACGAAACCAGAAATGTAATTTAAATTCAAACATTCTTAAACAAAAACAATGTAATGATCAGGAAACAAAAATATAGAATATGTGTAGGAAGGGAAAATTTAAGCTTTAGATATCATAAAGTTGAGCAGTTGCAAAATCAAAGATAATAGAAACCTAAAATATAATAAAAATAGGAAGAGGACCAAAAATGCAAATGTGAAAAAAATCTTGAACCGATAAAATATATAATAAAAATGATAAATAAAAAAAGAAAAAGTAAACAAAGGACTACAAGTTTGAGTTAATAAGTACTAATTTAAAGTATTGGAAAATAGTTAGGTAAAGCAATGACAAAGTGATAAATAATGGAATCATGAATAAATGAAATAGGATGGTTAAAAATACACAATAAAATTGAAACAATTAAGAATTAAATTAAAAATTGAACAATTTGAAGTTAAAACAAAAATGGAAAAAATCCATTATAAATTTGAACAAAATTTACCATCAAAATTTAAAACAACACTTTCAAACATTAAAAAATCAATAAATTGATAAGTTTGAAAATTGAAGAATTTTTTCCAATTTCTTGAAATGAAACAAGAAAGTTAAAAAAAAGAAATGCAAAAAAAGTAATAAATTCAAAAATCACAAAATAGAAAAGGTAAAAAGTTCGAAAACTCAATAGTTGAAGAATCTAAACACTACAAAGTTTACAACATCAAAAAATAAAAGATTGACAAATCAAAAAGTTTTTAGAAATTTGGTAGATATGTTGAAAAATATAAAAAATCAAGAAAATTAGATTGAAACGAAATTAGAAAAAAAATGTAAATTCATGAAATAGTTAAACAAACATAGAATTTGAACCATTGGAGCATTTAAAAAAAATTAGGTAGGGTAATAAGCCTATTTTCGTGCTTCTTCTATTTTCGCCCTGCCAATTTGGGTTAAGAAAAATAAAACATTAAGAATTAGACAGAATTGAACTTTTTTTTTTTTAAATCAGGTGATAACTAGAATTAAAAATTGAAATAAAACGAAACATGAGAAAAACCAGTGATTCAGTAGTCTTACTTTTTTAAACCTTTCATGCCTATGTTGGTTATAAACAACAACGTAATTAAACAGCTTTTGGTTTAGGCAAGATTTGCTCACAAAAATAAGTATGGCAAATAAATGTGACTATTGCATTTCATTTTAGCACTACCAGTTATAATTATTATTTGTTGGACTGAAGTTATTGCAATTAGTTTGATTGGATTCCGCTGGAGCAGTGCTGCCAGGAACAATTTATTTTAACGACGTATAATGAAATTTTCATATATCTTCGCTATTTTTCAATATTTTTGAAAACTGATAAATCCTATCAATTTAGACAGTCCTCGGCTACGTTTTCTACGCAATTGGGGCATTAAATGTAAAATAATATTCTTATTTAATTATATAAATCAATGCAGCTGATCTTTCTCAATATAGTAATATGTTCAACCCTTAAAACTTCAGAAATTTTTTTTTATTGATTTTATACGAAAATGTAAACACGTCTTCGTTTGACACTATCGGTCTTCCTTGACAACAAATTTAGCCACATGGGTTAGCATTTTTGACAGTTATCCCAGCGGAACGATAGGGATCAAGATAGTTCAATGGAAGGTAATAATTAAATTTCATAAAATATTCTAATATATTTTTTTAAGTATCTTTAATGTCAGCTGCATTGGAAAAAAAATCAAGAGCACCATATGGCTTAATGACCCAATTGGACTATTTTAAATATTCTCGGAGAATTGTATTGAGCGTTGGAAGGTAAAAAATATGCAGCTATGAAAAGGGGTTTTTCGTGTTTCTTGATCCCACAATTTCAAAGAAAAATAATTTTGGAACGCTACATGCACCAGAAAAAAATAACTAAACTTTCGTATAAAAATGTTGAAAAATCAAAAAAATATATAAAACTGACACTGAATACACTGAAAAAGTCGAATTTTTCACATCGAATGTTTGAAAAATTTTAAATTAATTCTGAAACACTAATAAGAGTGAATCAGGATATTCATAAAATAAAAGAGATGAGAATGAATAGTTGTAAAATTAAATAAAACCATTTAAAATTTAAAATTTTGAAATAAATTGATGAAAAAAAATTAATTGAAAAAAATAAGCAAAAATTAAGATAAATATGAACAAAAATATCTAAAAAATAACAAACAAAGCAAAAAAATAACTTCCAGGACTGGTAGGCAAATCGCATAATATTTTGTGACCAACACAACACAGCTGCTGGTCTAGGCTGTAATATTTCTGTGATTCATCTATAATATTTCTTCAATTCTATTGAAGATTAGAGCTGATTTTTTCAGCGCAATAATCGCTTGTAAAGTTAACCCCCGACCACGTTTGCCGAAGATATAAATCCATTTACGTTTCGGCCTACTGCTTCAGTCATCTCCAGACCTTTTAAAACAAAAAAATCACATAGAAATCCATAATTCAATATTGTTATATTTGATACGGACTCATGGATGTTAAAAACAGATAAAGAAACAGTTTACTTTTACTATGAAGTTTTTTAACCGACTGTAACTAATTTTTTCTCAGTTTATAACACATTTCTCTAATCTATGTTTCCATTTGCGGTTTTTAATTATTCCCATTCCGAAGGACCTCAGTCCGACTGACACTTTGGAAGTTTAAACTGACTTTTACACTAAAAAAAGTTCATCGAAGGAGGAGGTGTTCTTCCCACTTTTAAATTCATATTTAGTGTGGTAAACGTGATCAGTAGACAAATCTATCAAGCATAGCTGTCGGATTAACGTCCTTCGAGTTTGCATGGAATTTTTCGACAATCTAATCTATGTATCCAGTTTTTTACGTGCCACAATGGCGGTCAACGTCGTAATATGTCAGCAGTCCTTTTATTGACAATAGTAGTTTACGTCATCCACCCAGTAAGAAAAAGTCATCCTACGTTAATCCAAAGTGTGGGATGTTTGTTTCAATGAACCCTCGATATCCGCAACTGGGCGTTGCTGTCAATCTGATCATAAAAGGTCCATTAAACGTATTACGAACAAGGCGATGTAGACCGCCATTATGGCACGTAAAAAGCTGGATATTAAGAAAGCACTTATTCATATTTTTGTAACTAGGTGCTAAGAGTGTAAGCATCCGAACATCGCTAAAATTTGAAAGACAATTTTACTACCTATACAACTTTGTCGAAGGGTAGGGTCTGAGTTAGTTCTTCATAGGACCTAACAGCGCTGCGGTGATCTTTCAAAAGGCAGTTTTCTCCAACTTTGTTTTGCGAAAAATTGTTGATTTTAGCGGAATAATATGCTCGGAAAAATTTTAGTGAGCGCGACGCGTCATATTTTAGATGAGCAATTTTGGACGCACATTTAACTGGATAGTAAGCGCTAACTTTTTACAATGTTTACATATTCAGGAAAATTACTTCAACAAGCGTTTCAAATAACTTTTTAGAAGACGACACCTTCTATTGTCTCCGTTTAAAAATTAGTTCGTATACAATAAAATACTTGCGAATATGCTACTTAACCAAAAATATCGTTTTTTTTTTCTAAGTAAATTAGAGGCTTTTGACTTTTGAACTCAGGATGGCTCAAATGACACGTTCCCCGTATGTGAAACTTAAAGTTTTAATAACATTACCGGGTGATTTTAGAACGATTAGCAGTCTTCGACAAAGTTGTAGACAATAAAATTATCATTCAGAATCTCGATTCTAGTGATGCCTAGACTGCTGTATAGTGGCGAAAATGTGAACAATTGGATTCTTCCCATATAGATTGTCGAATAATCCCGAACTTCCTGGATATTGGTTCTGTAGCTGGATTTAATGGATTTGGCACAAAATTGGACCAGACACTTCTGGTGGAATTATAGGATTTTCGGAGTGGAATATGGAGATTGTTTTTTCTGGTCACTCTAGTGGTCAGATAATATAAAATAACGGTTATAGCCCATGAATTGTAAATCAGTAATCTTGGGCAAAAAGAAACACACGGAAAAACAACGCCAATGGATAATTTTCACCAAAAAGATTGTTTATCTATTATTATGACCAACTTGACCACTTTTTGGTATCACGTTAAGTATATTTTTATGTTTCGCTTCCAGAACGAAAAAAAACCGAAGATATTTGCTAACAGGCAACAATAAGGCATTGGACAATTCCATGATCAACATAGTGATTCGTAGTGAGGAATGCAAAATATTCAAGTTTTTTCATCGTTTTGATGAAAAAGGCAAAAACTCAGAGTTGGTTTTGTCGTCATATTTATGAAGTATTCAAACAATTTTTTTCTTGATGAACACATGAGCTCATACGTGGCGAAGTGCTGCAAAAATATTATTTTTTGGGTTTACCTCTTTCTTCCCGTTCGACAAGCGCTAATTGAGTGAGTTCACAATATTCAGGCATTTTCAAAATTGATTATTCTGTCCAAATCTCGCTGACAGTTTAATCGAACCGATCTAGTAATTAAGGAAATGTAGTCGTTTGTTCTTTGAACCTGCAAGTCATCACATCAAATCAAGCTATTAATAAACTAGTGGATTGGTTGAAATGCCAACATTAGCCAGATGGTACCGGGCAATCAGGGTTAAAATAAACTCTTTCTCTCGATTTGGCCACAGAAATGAATTATTTTCGTTCGATTTGTTTGTTTACCTTTTATGAGTTCGTTTTGTTCCGAATTTAAATGATCGAAAACAAAAGCATGGCTGTATCAACCTCAATATATACATCAACACCTCGATGTTGTACTGTTCTCCCCCCTCAATTGATTAAGCTACACGTGAAATTAAAATCGACTCATAATCTGATTTATCGCTGTTTTCCCTTTTAAATAAACTTGTTTTTTGTTTCTTCATTCTGTTCGGTTATCCCCTCGCCCGCTGATGTCTCTTTCGCCAGCAAATAAAAAAAATGTCACTTTTTTCGCCATACACTCGCTGTTTCTCTTTCTCTCTGTGTCTGTTATTGTTTGTTTGTATGGAACATTCTTTTTGTACACGGAACAAAAAAAAACCGACCGCAAAATGACATCAGGTCAGCGGTAGCGCGTTCAATGTCCCCCCGAAATCATCGGCTCTGGTTTACCACGATTAAAAGCTATTGACTGTTTGTCTCACTCTCGGTTAGCCCCTTGATCCATCCCTCCCGTCATACTCTATCTCTCTTTCTGTTTCCCTTTCTGTGTTTGTTGCACAATATCTGTCACGGAATTCATTCACATTCGTCGATCTACAACATTAAAATAACAGTGCGTTTCGAGACCCCCGCCCCCCTCTCTTAAATAATCCAGCAGTGTTTGGCGATGTGTACTACTTTCCCCTGAAAGCAATGCCGAAGATTTTCATAATTTTAGCTGTTATTTCTTCGAGTAAAAAAAAATAAGTCGGATCATTCTAAGTGTTTCTCTGCTAGCCTATTTTATAAATTTTCTCTGTGTAAATAATATTTTTACCACTAATCCTATGAATGTGTACTTTGCTTTTAACAAGATGTAAACAAGTGTTTCAGTTTATGACTCTACTTTGTTATCGTATGTTGACACAAGTTTTGTTTGTTCAGAAGCGAATTGAGCGTGTGCCTCATAAGCGTTTGTTTATTTTTTTACTGTAACTATATTTTTTTTTATTCGATATATTAATCGTTGATTGAAACTCTTTACGTTGGTGCTGGTTGGTGATTTCTTTATTTATTCATAAGAAGATGCAAATACTAAGCAAATGATTATTCATCTTTCTCTCTTTCACACACCCACAAAACACACACATTTACTAAATCAGCAAAGCAATATTTTGAAGCAACATTCCAGGTGTTTTACACTATTCTTTGCGTCCACTTATTGTACTTTCATTGGAGTTACGTTGTTTCCGAATAAGTGTATTACTAAAATTTTACTTTCCTATATACCTCTCGCAAAACGACGCCCAAATCTTATTAAATATATTTCTTTCTTGTCTAAGTGTATTTTATACGTAATTGGATTCTCTTCTCTGTATCTAATCTGTCAGAAACAAATGTACTTATAACCTCCGCCTCCGCTGCCATTTGCAAAATAAAACCACAGACCAGCGAAATAATCAACTAAACTAAACCTGTATTAAAACCGCGACATGGAAGAGCAATACCTAACTGTTTATATATTTTTGTACAGTTTTGGTTGTTTTCATTCTTTTGTTTCTCCTTTCACTTATTTCTGTTCATTGCGTTTTTTTTTTCGTTTGTTTACAACTGTCACATTCTACTCATGTTTTATTTGTTTACTCTTTAAGTTTCTTACTGTTTTTTTTTGTTGTTCTGTTCATTTGTTCAACTGACGTCTACTTCTGTTTCCATTTTATTTCCATTTCTTTTATTCCGAGTCGAATAGTACGTCCTTTAACACAGGTGCTCAAAAAAAAAAACAAAATCGAAACAATACCCTAAACATAAAACCAAAAACCAAGTCGAACTGCGTGTGACATTCTTCTCTCTCTGTTTTTGCCTGTCCCCGTCTCTTTGTGTGTTATCTTTTCCCACAGGCTCGAAGGCCTGGCATATGCGGCTGACCTTCGAACGTCTCTCGGGCGGCTGTAATCTGCATCGCTGCAAACTGTGCGGTAAAGTGGTGACGCACATACGCAACCACTACCACGTGCACTTTCCGGGCCGATTCGAGTGTCCGCTGTGCCGGGCGACGTACACCAGAAGTGACAACCTGCGTACGCACTGCAAGTTTAAGCATCCGATGTTCAATCCGGACACGCGCAAGTTCGATAACATGATGTCCCCGGCGATGGCGTCGCAGGCGGCCGCAGCGGCTGCTGCCATCTCGGCGGCTGCGGCAGCTGCCAACAGCTTCAAGTCAGACTTCTCCGCAGCAGCCGCCGTGGCGAACAGCTTCAAATCCGAGCTGAACGCAGCAGCCGCTGCAGCGGCGGCGAACGCCAACTACGGCCTGAACCCATTCAAAGCCGACTTTCCCATTCCGAATGCAACGGCTGCGGCAGCCGTGGCGGCTGCAGCGGCAGCTTCCGCCGCTTCCTTATCTCCTGGTCTGAACTCACAAAGCGGAACGTCCGACTGATATAGAAAACATTGGCCGCCTGCCTACGGCCAATCACAACCACACTCTAGCAGAGGGAGTAGTACCGAGTATGGCTACTACCACCAACAGCACCAGCAGCAGCAGTACCCATCACAACAGCACTACAGTAGACGTCACAGTAGTAATAACATCCAGTACGCTAGCGATAGCGGCTTAGAAATAGATAGTTCCTCTGCAGTAGTCACCAACCAATATACCGACCTGGTATCAACAACCAATGTACCTGTTAGCGATCGCGCGGCGGCCGTCGCACGATCATCCACCATGCTGGCGGCTAGCATCTCACCGTCTTACTTGGACAGTCTTCGCAGCGAAGGCAACTGGAAGAATCTCGAGAACGGTCATAGTCTCTACGGTAGACGTAGCAGTAGCGTTGGAAATCTTTATACTAATAGCATTAGCGGTGGCGGCGTGGGCGGTTTCTACGAGCATCGTGAACACGATGACGACGGCGATGACGACGAACTGGGCGACGTCCACCGCCACCGGGAGAAACGTTCAGCCGCCGACGGTGTTCGTCATACCGTGGGCGGCTGTTCGACACCGGCGGTGGTGGTGGTAGCTCGTTCCCCTCATCCTCATCAGCAACCAGCTGCATCATCATCATCATCATCATCCCCCCGTCTTCTTCTTCGTCGTAGTGGAGATGGAGGAACGATGGAACAGGAAGAGATGCGACAACAGCCGCCGGCCAAACTGTCGTCGAACGTGTCGGTCACGTAAAGGCAAATCGGAATCAGGAGTTTAGTCTTTCGCTCGGGAAGAACAATTGATACAGCCAACACTAAATATTATATTTGTTAATTTTTTAACAGAGGCCTTGCTTGTTTTGTAATTTTACTTTAGTGTATATTTTCGTTTTTTTTCTGTTTCATTTCAAAGTATTTTATATCACACAATAAAAAGAACGTATAATTTTTGTTATTATAGATCAAATTTTCTCAGCGAAAAATTATGATATCGTTTACCAGCAAACTGAGCCGTTAAACAATGTACCAAACCTTTGTGTTCGTTTTTCCGCGTAAAAATTAACAACTGTGCCACAGGGTGTCGCCAGCGGAAACCAACGCTGGTTTCGCGTAGCGAATCAGAAATTCACAATGCATCTTCCCGAAAACAAAATGTGTGCTCAACCCCATCTCATCAACCATATTGTTAATCTACAAAACTGATTAGCAGTTGTGTTAATCTAAGCAAAAGCCGCGTACGATACTGTAAACATGATTTGTATACAACTATTCTCTAGAACCACCTAACGATAACCGAAACACACAAAAATTCAAACAACAGAACATATAATCAGTAGTGAGCCCACCTAGAACTAGCACTGAGGTTATTTTTCCAATTATCCAAGTAGAGTTTCTGATTCAGTTTTTCCCTCTTACCTTATTCAAAAAAAAAAAAACCGAAAAATTATAGTGAGATTATAGACTGTAGACACAACCAGGAACCAGCAGAGCTTACAACTGTTTTTTGTTGTCCAGCATCGATAACAATGCATTACATCTATTGTTTAGTTTATCTAGTCGATCCGATACTTGCGTACTGCCTCTAGTATAACCAGCCAGTTTCAATCGTTAGTATAAGCATCAGCTAGTTGATAAAGGACCTTTCCTATTAGAAGCAGTACTTACATTATGCGATTTTTTTTTGTCATTGAATGTCCTCCATTTTCTACGATGTTAAAGTTGTTTCAAGTGATTATTATAATATTTCAGGAGATTTTATAGGAATAAACAAAACCGACCTCACACATCATATCGGCCGGTCGGAGTTTTGTTAATTGAATTAAGATCGAAATCGATGGCGGCTCCGGATGGATTGCACATACCGCCATCGTGCGTAGTTGAAATTGTATTACATTTCGACGAACCGGTTGAATTCGGATAGGTTCTAGTTCAATCAGTTTTTAGATGAAATACAGCCAGAATCGGTAGTTCCATTTGAGCCGAAATTCTGATTTCACCAGACAAAATATTAATCCAAATTATGATACTTCTTTTTCCAATCCAAAGAAGAGGAGTACAACAGAATTACGAATAGGCGAAATAGTTTCTGCCAGAATTCAAATCAAAATTCTAGTTCAAATTGTAAAAACTACTGATATAATCTAAACTCGCTTAGACAATTTGACAGTTCAAGCGAAAGCTACATATTAAGAATATTGATATCTCTACCCTTCTCCAAAACCAAAGAGAAGTGACAGAGGAAGGTCAATGTAACAGTAAATATGTGTGCGCGCATCACCTTGGAAAGTACCACCTTTACCCGGAAGAGGTGTTACTGTTACTGTCGCCAGATTCTGAACAGAGTTGCCAGCTTTCTTGATATGTAGTCTTTGATTAAACGTTACAACCGGATTGTTTGTTTTGACTAATTCGAGCGACGTTGACATTGACGAATGTCAGGGAGTAGAATGATTAATCAGTGTACATTTCAACGCTGTTAATCGATCGTGTTTTGTGGGCTGTGAGCCTCGAATCGAGTGTTGACTTAAAAATCTATAAAAGAAGCTGTCGAACAATTGACGTATTCATCAGTGGGTGATCCAATCGACTTTAAAGACTTGAGCCGATTCCCAGTCAAAAAGGGCAAGTTGCTGGCTAACGGGAGGCTATTTGCCAACTCGGATGCGCTAATTGTCCTTCAATTTGTCGGCAAGTTGCTGGCAATTAGGGGGCTATTTCAAATGCAACATTTGGGCGATTTGCCGCCGCCATTTTTTTGGCCGCTCTACCCGCCGCTAAATCGCCCAGGGAACGCGTCATTTAATCGCCCTTAATTGCCTAATATGAAAATTACAAATAATATTTATTTTCGGTTTCATTATCTACTCACATAAACTTATCAGTACACTAGGTAATCGCCACAAAATTATCGGAAGAATCAATGGTGAAATTGGTATTGCACACCAAAACTTACCATAATCTGACTTTCATTAAGACTTTAGGTCAGAGATCTTGTTCCACTATACTTACACACGATTCCACAATTTCCCACATTCGTTGGCTAAATGAAGTGCACTAGACAAACAAAATACAAGCGACAACACGCGATTTGTTAAAAAAAAACAATTTTAAGCTTAAGCCAATCATGAATCGCCATGTTTGAAAAACGCAAAAATAACCAATTCCTTTTCAGCCGCCAGAAAATTTGTCTAAGTGTTGAAATTGCCTTTAAATCGCTTTCGCAAATTGCATTTGTTCCTAGGGGCAATTAGCACAGGCGAGTTGAGTTAAACGTCAAACTGTTTAAATCGCCTGACCATGTTCGTCCGCATTTTTTTTTTTGACAGGGTAAGCATAACAGTGCCCTTATAGAAAAATTCAAACGAATGCCAGCTAATCTTAAATCAAATCGTACTTTTCCAGGTTGCTTCAACGCAAAAAATATCTTTTTTGTGTTTAAGATTTAACATCCAATGAAGTAAACATGGTGTAATTTCAACAAATAAAAACAAAAGAATCAATAGAAATCAAGTTCGGCGAATCTGTCACTCACGGCCGACAGAAAATACAGCAGAAATCTGTCAGCTACATTTTGATATGATTGACAGCTCCCTGGATTGTGTTGGCTGTCAAAAATGCAATCCCCGAGCATGATGGGATTGTTAGGGGTAGTAAAGGGGAAAGCCCATGCAAAGTTCATGGAATCTTCCGTGATGCCAGTTTATATTTATTGTTGCTAATCTGGTTCGCAAAAGAGAAATTTGCTTTCAGCTGGACTTCGGAATTGATTTCGAATTATTTCGGTCAAGATTGAAATGGGTACTAAATTCAGGGTCAGCATTTACGGCGAAATTCAGATGAGTTCTAGCTAATCAACAATCGACCGTATATTCGCTGCAAAATAAGTGATTTAAAATTTGGACACAACAAACAATGGCAAACAGGCAAAGCTCAAGAACGGCGAATCTGTCATCCATTTTAGGTACAGCCTTCAAGAGCCAGTGAACACTATATAATGATTGAATGCTAGAAACGGCGAAATAATGTACCATTGGATTCAAAGATTGACAGCCCTTTTTCTGCATTACTAATGCTACGATGAATCACCAATGTTAAATTATCAAATGTTAAGGCCTGCTAGCGGTACTACCCATACTAATAGACAGCTTCGATTGGCTGTTAATTGGTGTAATATTTTTCAACGCATTCTTGTGTTTTCTTTTCTATATGATGAACGCAAAAGGGAGGAAAATTAAATTACAATTTAGAACTGTAATTGACCCTCTTCTATTGAATATTTTAATCTTAATTTGCTTTAAATGTTTTACGATTTACGTTTATACTTGATACGTTCGAATGGTGCTGTGTCGGCATAATTTTGAAGAAGAAATGAATAACAATTAAAATCACAGCACTAAACTAGCATGATATTGGCTTAATATTTGTTCTATAAAAGCACTAAATGCATTCGTAAAGTATACTTGCCGTAAAGCTCATTGAGGCTTGTATGCATTATATCAACTTTATATACGTATATAGAGCTGCCAATAATGCTACTCTGTGTTTGTGCTTTTATGCCGTTACGATGCTAATGTATTGCTTGATTGCATTTTAAATGCAATGTTTATGGTCACTTGGGTTCAGTTTCAACGACCTAGTCACCGCGACCTAGAAGAAAGTTGAACAGAATAAGAGCAAAGCGATATTGGTGCTGTTGGCAGTTGTTGTGGGCGTGGCAGAAAAACGGCGAAACTAAGCGAAGCACAACCTGGTTTCTATCTGAATTCTGCCAGATATGCAGCATTTTATCGGACTTTTTGCTCGATTCCTGGAACAAAAAACCGAAATATCCGGAAGATATTGTAACGGTTTTAGGACGGTTCCTGTTAAAATTCAGGTGTGGTTTTGTTCAATTCCTGTCAAAATTTTGCCAGGGCATGCGGAGGAAATTGATTTCACCCGAGTTTGACTGACAGAAATCTGACAGGTCGGTTTCTGCCGGAATTTTCAACTACCCAGTAGAGCCAATCGGAATATGAGACGGAATTTCAGCTGGCTTCTTTCAGAGTTCCGGCTCCAGGACACAACCGATTCTACTTACAATCGGTTGTGTCATTCGAGTTATATGCGAAGCATCTCTGATACAATTGGATTTAAAAGCCCGACCTTTGTCAGTCAGAACTCCGTGACAAAGAATTCTTTCCGATTAATGCTCAGCTCAAATGAAATATTCGATTCCGGCTGAACGTAATTCTAAACCGGTTGTGCCCGAATACACTGTGGCGAAATTAAATCGAGACCCAGCTACCCTCCGGCAGGTGCCAGCTCCTGCAGAAGTGTAGCTGTGGTGCTAGTGTACAACCGGAATTTATTTCGATTCCAGTTGGACTTTTTCGGTTGATCGTTTTCCATCTAGATTTGAGTGAAAACGTTCCGTAAATCGAAAAATAAACTGAACCGGTTACGCTTGTATACGCAAGGAAGAATTATGGCGAAATTCAATCGAGATCTACATTTCAGTTCGAACAGCCGAAGATATAATTGGCTAGGCAAACATCAGCCCCGACAGCCTGACAATTGTTTAAGTGGGGCGCAGTTTTATTCACCATCCTAGACTGTGAAATGGCGGGTAGAAAAATGTTCGAGTAAATTTAATGTCAAAACGGGTAAATGATGAACTGGATTATTTTCGACTCGGAAGAAAATTTAAATGGGCATTCGATATGGGAATTACCGTCGATTCCTCTGGGGTGAAGAGACCATTCTGTATCTAGGGTAGATTTTAGAAATGACGTATGTGCTTTCGAATATTTTTTTTATAAAAAAAAATTTGTTGGTCCAACTATCTGAGAATGAATTGAATGTCATCATAAATCTTATCTAAGAAAAAACACAGGGAAAAAACTGTACTTTAAAAATTCAAAATAATAAACTTGAAAATTTAATTAAATAAGTAGCTTTAAAACTAGCTCGTTTTCAGACACTTGGGTAGAAAAACATGGATTGGTAATATCCGGGATATAATCGGTGAACTTCGAAAAAGCGAACCGTCATGATGCAAAATAAGGTCGATTGACAAAAGCAGAGCTTAAAAAAGTTGACATCCCTGTGTGAACTTGAAAAAGAAACGAAATTCAATTCATGCCCGCCGCGATGAATGAAATGTTTGGTTCGTTTCCCCCGTCATTCGTTCTCCCTACACAGTGCACCTTCTGGTTCGAATGTGTTCGGTTTCAGAAGCAAACTGAATTTTGTTGCTATGCTTGCTCTGAGAGAGATTATTGATCAGAAGTGCACCAGATATTGATTACGCAGTTCAATTATGCTCGAAAATATAGAGGATGCCAACTTCTGCCAACTGTCCACATCATAACAAATGAATGCTTTGGTTGCTGAAGGAATTTATATTTCCTCTACACTCAAGCATTCGATTCTGCAGGAAATTTCAGACAGTTAGAAAGTTAATGAATGAGAGAGGCGGTGAATTTGAATGTTGGTTTCGGTAAATACAAGCAGAAATAGGTAGCTGATTTTGAAATTTCGCAGCGCTGGACAAAAATAACATTCGTAACAGTACGGGCGACGAAAATCCATCGTACCGCACCGTCTTACCGTGCATCCACATGCTGCTCATTCGACTTGCGAACGACGAATGAAGCACAAAAACACTGAAAGGACTTAAATAACGTCCCAATATTCCATTAGGTCTCTTAGGTGCTCCATATTTACAGCGCTGTCTGATATGGACTGGAGAATTTCGGTTTTCCGCGAATTAGTTTTCAAAAGTCATACATGCATCAAAATTAGTGTAAAGAAGCTCTCATATTAGTTTAGCACGTGAAGGTGTTAATAGTTTCATTTTAATAAACTAATCACTTCACACTCTAAATTAATCAGAACTGAACGATACATTTGTGGTTCTTCTCTATTTTATTTATATTTTTTAATTTGTTTCCATTCAAATTTGGGAAGTCTCAATGTTTGCTATAAAGCTGTCTCTAGTGCTATGGCAAAAATATCGTTCCGTTGGATGTTCAGCTGTCTAGTTTTAATGGCTTTCAGAACGTAAACCACTTCCGCATAAGTTGTTCCATCATCACTTTTTTGTACAATTTTCTACACTGGTTTAATATTTTTTTTAATTGTAGTATGTTTTGTTACAATTCGATTAATACAAAATAATAGTACACCGTATCTTCTAGAATTAAGAAGATATTCTAAATTCCTTGAACTGTTACCCTAATTGTTTTTTAACGAATCGCTAAATGTAAAACGTTTGTTGAACTTATCACTGCTGATGGAGACACACGAATAACTTACGAAAAAGCGTACCTCCACGAATGATTTGAATAAAATAAGATAAATTATATCTGAAGAACGGTCAAATTCTTTGAAGTTTATCGCTATTAACATTTTGATTCGAAATAACTTCTATTACTGTTATTTTATTGAAATTAAATGTTTTTAACAAGAATGATTCATAAATATATCCTCGAAATTAATTCTTATAATTTCTACATAACGAAACCTTTTATAAATGTTGCTAATTTATTGAAGTTTTTAGCCAAAAAGTACCGAAAAATTTCCTTGTAGATTGAACAATAATTTTTTACGCTCTTTTAAAAAAGGCGGTACTAGTTTGAACATATTCTCTAGAAGTTTATTTGATGATCTAAAACACAAATATATTTTTTGTAAAGCCAATTCGTTTCGACCAATATTTTTTTTAAATCTGTAAGCGAAAACACATACTCCATTTCCAAAAAATGCTCTTGATGCCTGATCTTCTACGTACTACGCACAGAAAAAGTTGCATCTGATTTGAAAATGTTCGGGCACAAACCGACTCACCCACTGAGAAACCCATAAACATGTCTCAAAGCAACCCTACACCGGTCCAATCCCAAGTAACAATTGACTTATCCAGCTGCGTTGATATTTTGCCGTTTTGACGTTTAAATTGGGAGGAAAACAAGTCGTTTACACGGAGAATTAGGAGGAAAACAAACCGCTTCTGGGCTTAAGTAGTATAAAAATGCAAGATCTCAGTGTGCGAATTTTAAACGTCAGATATCTCAATTGAAGTTTTATAGCACGCTACAAGTGCAATCTAAGTTTTATCGGTGGCTATAAAACTACCATAAAACCTCACTTGTTACCTGGGGAATAATAAACCTTAGTCGGACGCCGTCCAACGAAGAAACCGATTTTGAAACATCATTTTCTAATAAGATACGATCGAAACTCGAATAAGAACCGAGTGGCGGCAGTCGGACAATTATTAAAGTGGGTCGCAGCTCTAATCGCCATTCCGGACTCTGAAATGGCGGATGAAAGCGCAGGGTTTTTTTTTCGAGGCAACCCGCCATAACTCTGCAGTGATCGTGGGGTAATAGTTTTTTAATTGTTAGGAAATTTCATCGATTCTTAGAAAATGGAGGTCTTCTGATGAAAAAAGAAAAGAAAGCATTTCACGAGTAAGGTGAGCCGCATGCACTGTGAATCTGAATAACCGCTAGGAAATCTGAGAAGATATTAGTTTTTAGAGACAGAGAAGCGCTTCCCCACCTATTTGGATACGCATTTCTAAACTTGCAACCCTGAGTCTTTCGAAAAGGTAACAAGTAAATTTATAGGATTATTAAATTAAGTGTCTGATGTGATGATTTGTTGATTGTTCAAACTGACGTTTAGGATCGATTTGTGCAAATTTACGTTTAATGACGTTTAAACACGTAACATTCCCCATTTTCAGGGCGCTTCTCTGTCTCTGTACACCAAAGTCCGTTTCGCAGGTTTCCATTACCAACTGTTAAAACTAAACTAGCAGGCATTCCCAGGCACTTTAGATTCCCCTAAGTTCTGATATTACTCCTCACAAACAATTTCGGTCATGTTTTGCAATATAAACGCGCGTAAACGCTTACAAAAGCAAGCTACCACAGGGTCATAGAACAACAAAATAAAACAAATCAAAGTCATTAAGGAATCAAAAACGGATGGACCCGTGTGTCGATACCCGCAAATTGATTGATTTACGCTGTCGACATTAGGTGTAGACTTTTTGCATATACATATATATAACACGTAAAACAATGGTACATGGTACAAGCTAATTCGCGGGTGGACGAGGGGCGACCGTATGTTAGTCACGACAGCCCCCACCCTCCGCCCCTCACCGTATTCATGCAGAGTTAATTGCACAAAAGTAGTAGAGAACCAATTTCCGAACACCGTTTGCGGGAAGCAGGACGCAGTCAGCGCTAAATAGTGAGAAACATTGCTCAACAGTTACATTTCAGGTTTACCAAAAAAAAAAAGAATTAGTGCGCCAGTTTTTCGATAGTTTGTTAATCGGTTGTGTTTGGATAAGCGCGAGTAAACGGTGTCACAATTTTTTCGAGTAGCATTTGCATCCAGAGTCAGAGTCAGTAAACAAGTGGAAAAAAAAACAAACAAACAAATAACCTCCATCTGCAATAAAAATCGATATTGCAGATTACGGGCGGCATGTTAGGAATTAATATGGAGTCAAATGTTGCGACCGGAAAAAAGGGTCAACAGATAGGGAACGTTATACAGTTGTAATAATTTATTCATTATTTATAGTTACACGAGTAATTCGACTCTAGACAAACAAAAGTGTTTCGTTTCGCAAAAAATAGCCGTTCGTTTACATTTGCAAAAGCGGAAAGTGAAAGTTACAAGGTTTGACTTTAAGTTTAGCAGCTGAATAACACAAGCAAAATGCGTAAAGGTAATATATTTATATTTATAAACAAAGGTGAAAAAATATGAAAAAGCAAATATTTATAAATATAGACAAATATTTACTACAAACTGAGCTGAGGTAAACAAAATCAAAGAAGAAACATAGAACTTTTGGCGTAAAACAAAACAAAAAACAACAAAAAAACAATGTTTGTAAATAGTCGAAGTAAGGACACACAGTGAAGTAGTAAAGCTAGCTAAATCTATATATAAAATATGAAATACATTCTACTGCCGCCAGAGTAAGCGAAACTAAATACAAAAAAAAAACAAACAGCGGAACCATTCCCATTGTTGCTGACCGTATATAAACAGAAACGAAACCAGTCACGAAAAGGCCAGATAAGACGAAATAAAGGAAGGCATTTACAGAGCTACATACTCAACCTTAGACATAACTTGACACGCTCACGCAAGCATTCAGTCGTTAAGGATTAACATGTAAAAAAAAAATACAAGATGTAGGTGTAAAGCAGACAACCTGATTATTTTTACTAACAACGTGCAATATGATATAATTACCAATTTTAGCTTCATTTTAAAAAGCGACAGCATTGTGTTACACGTAATTGTTAAGTTTGTTTAAGTTTTTTTTTTCTATAGTTGTTCAAAAAGACACAACACTCTTAATTTCCCTTAACTTATTGTCAAAACGAAACATGAGAAACCTAACTTTGTGTGAATACTACCTCATTTAAACGGCTGTCAGAACGTGCTATTGTAAATAATTATATTCCTATTAGGTTTATGCAATGTTTGTTTTTCGTTTGTTTATCAACTTCGTGTCAAAGATTTTATTTTCTTTGATTTTCTTTTGAATGTTAGGAGTTTGTTATCGTGTATAGTCCTGCCACCACCTGCCCTCACAGAAAAAAAAGAGAACCCGAAACCCCCAAAACACCCTCAAACACTCACTCTCACCAACACACACACAAACAATCCGGAGCTGTTGTTGTAGAGTAGTAGAATAATAGTATTAGAATCGCCATCACTATCGGGGTGGCGTGTGCATAGAGCTTGGCAGTATAATGTATTTCATTGCCACACACAACACTGAAACAACACACACACCTGTGACAAATGAGAAAGAGAGAGAAAGGAAACATGAGTACACTCCGCCAGTCGGTAAAGAAGTGTGAAGTGAACACACAAATACACACACAGTCGCACCGATAACAGCAAGTCATATGGTAGCAGGCAGCGAGGGAGGAATTTGGTTCCCAAAACTGCTTTCAATAAAAAATGTATGCGTGTGTGTGTTATTAGCGGTCATTTAAATTTTAAGCAAATTTCTCAAACTGATCGAAGTAGCCATGAATGGGTTCGTCACTATTGAGATTTTTTGACACCGGTGTGGTGAAGTGCACTGGAACTGCACCATTTTTGCACATTCTAGCAGAAGTGCAGAAAACTGAGTATGTTCCATTGACACTTCTGCTAGAAAGTGCAAAACCAGTGCACTCCACTACACCGGTGCACATCAATCGAAAATCCCATATGTGAACGTATTAAGCCCAATTCAGAGATACACCAGCCACCTTTAAGGTTCAAGTTACCTTTTTTAAGCATGTGTTAGAATTGAACGCTTGGTAGTGTGCGCAGGAAAATTTGTGTTCAGCTTTCCCACCGGATTATCCATTTAAACCTTTTTAAAACTCTAAAAGAAGAATATCAGTCGATTTATTAGATCATCACGATTCAATTCATGCAAAATACCTGCTGGAAAAACCATCGGCTTAGCTAAATGGTGCTTTTGAAAAAGTGGCTGTGGTTTTTTCATTGCGCAGTTGTGTTGCGTACCCCAGCTCGGTGTGGTAGTGTGATAAAAAATCACAGCCACTTTTTCAAAAGCACCATCCAGCTAAGCCGATGGTTTTTCCAGCAGGTATTTTGCATGAATTGAATCGTGATGACCTAATAAATCGACTGATATTCTTCTTTTAGAGTTTTGAAAAGGTTTAAATGGATAATCTGGTGGCAAAGCTGAACACAATTTTTCTTACGCATACTACCAAGCCTTGAGGTAACTTGAGCCTTAATGGCAAAGTATGTCAATTACCGTTCCGTCATATTACTGTTCCGTCAGGATAAGTTGTATGCAAGACGGATACAGGTGGGCACATTTTTTTTCTATGTATGATGGAGATTGTCATTTTTCTTCGATGAAGTTAATAGAATAGGAGGATACGAAGAATAAAAGCATAAACAAATAACGTAGTGGGCTTTTCTGTTAATATCGATAGTTTCGAGATGAAAAGTGTCCCTAAGTGTACGAATAGGAAGATCCGAGGTGAAGTTTGGCCTTTCCTCTCTTTTCATCGCCAAAGAATCTGGATGCTCGTCCGGATGTTTATGTTTACTTTCAGGGGCCCGGCGGCCATGCTTAATTTTACAAGTACAAAACTAATACACTCAAACATGCCAAATGTTCCCACCCTTCTTTCTCTTTATCTTCAGTTGAATGCTGTTCTCGTGTACCCATTCACACGTTGCGTGCGTCAAAAACGTTACGTGGCGTTGATGTTGTGCAAACTTCCAATGAACATCGACAAGTTTGCACTTGTGTATAAAATTTCGTGCACACGTTCAACCTCAAACAAATTTTGTCTCGATGTACAGGTTCGCCACGTATATCGAACCCAAGCGAACGATGTACAAACTCTAATTTAAGCACTCGTCTACGTACACCAGGTGCGTACACGGGAACGATTCGCACAAGACAAAAAGAGTCCACGCTAGTGATGATGAGAGTGAGAAAGAGAAAACTGGTGCAACGAACCTATGTTTACACACACCGTGTAGGTACATGGGGTTCGGTTGTGCAGGCGGACATGTGCACGTGTTTCGGTACGAAATAGCGCGTTGGAGTTCGTACACGAAGTGTGGGTTCAATATGAGCACAGAACCAGAGCAAATATTTTGTACGATGTTCATGTGGGAAAACTGATTTTGTGTATGAATACATTCATTCAACTGCATGTAACTAATTTTGACGTTCCGTTGACGTGCTGTACCGGTGACGGAAGCCTAATGTAAATCGTACTTCAATCTACAAAGCAGCGAACTCGTTACGGTGCTGCCGTCCAATACAAATTCAAATAACTTTCTTACTGTGTTAAATGTGTTGGGAGTGTCGTTATGAGTTCATTTCAAAGCTCAACTATTCATTGTTCTGATTTTTAACGCAATAAAACGTGCAATAACACCAATTCTCGACAAACATGATTACGGTTTAAAAGCCAACTGTCAAAGTTCTCTTTGAAAGGACATTCCGGACAAACCGTTACTGGCTAAACACAGTTCATAGCAGTCAATGAAAAAGATTTTTTTTCTCTTTTGTTTCAATTTGGACAGCTGGCTTTTAAGCCGTAATCATATGTTTGTCGAGAATTATTATTACTCTATCGAAACTATTGACCTATTTCAGGACAGAATGATTCTGGAAGAGTATATGAAGGGTGTTACTATCAAACGTTGGTCAAACAATGGAAATTGGTCAAACTTTCTATTCAAAAATTAGATCATGTTTCTTTTAAAAATTCAATTCATACAGTATAAAGAAAAAAATTTCACTCAAGCTTGCTTTTTAGCGAATGCTAATTTCCGGGCCTTTTGTTTGACTCCTATCAAATTTTGTACAGCTTGATACTTGGTCACTTTTCTCGCCGCTGAACGCCAGTTTGCCTCGAGCTGCATCTCGCTGACAAACAGTCTTACGCGTCTTCTTGAGGTTTCGCTTGACGAGGTTTCCCAATAGCTTTCTACCGGGCGTAGTTCCCACGTGTTAGAAGGGTTCATGTCCTATTACTTCATTGAATTTTTTCCATAATGGCAAAATTCCAAATACAGACCAAAACAGAACGGGACTTTTTCAGGCAATGTCGCTCGCTTCAAGTCACAGCAACAGATACCCTGCCACACGAGATATTTTTTTTCGCTAACTTCGACAATGTAATGTGTTTGAAAATCTGTCACCTTTTTTTCTACCAGTCCACGAATAATATTCCTGTCCAGGAAGCTGATTAGTCTGCCTTGACGTAGGTTTTTCGTCGCCCTTTACCACGCAATCAAACTTCGTCAGCATTTTCATGAGCAGATTCCGCGATCGTTCTCTGGTCGACTTGTTTTACTTATTTGGAGACACCACATTCTTGTAATTCAACAGTACGGCTCGTTTTTTTAAGCTCGATGCACGGTTGTACACGACACTTTCAGCTTGCTTGCGACATCTCGGACGGAGAGATTGGCATTTCGCTTGAAAGAGTTGGCCATTCTTTTCATAGTTTTTGCGGCATCTGGCTTTCCGATTTCCCTCCGATCTAACCTTCCCAGCTGTCGAAAAACTTGTTCCGAATATTTTTATAACATTGGTGACATTCGCTAACTTGTTAGTTTGGATTTTCGCGATGCGCGAGCAAAATTTTGCTCCTCTAGCTTCGATGTGATTTACACAACTGCCATGTCAAAATCAAATAGTAGGTAAAATACTGCACACGTACAGCTTTAAAATGATGGGTGCGCCGGTTTTCTAATGCACGATAAATATCCGTCAAGTTGAAGTTGACCAATTTTTGATCGTAACACCCTTTACAGTAAGGAACAAAAAATCCTTTCATGGAACCGAAAATCCAACCAGCTCTTGTTATATATGTTACATCTTATATCGATCCACAAGCAGCCAAAAATTAACATGAGAAACACTGGTATTATTCATCGTTTGGACAAATAGAGCGACTGGGGCAAGTTGATACGAAAACAATAGTCTTGAAGTTGACGATAAGTTATTGTACTTTTTGTTCGGTCTATTTTTTGGTTTCAACTAGACGCCATCTATCACACACTCCAAATTCACGCTTGTCACTGAAGAATACTTGAAAAATACTCTCTGTTGAAGATTATCTCTTGATCACGGCTAGATCAATAAAAAGATTTCTCGTCATCAATTTTTTAACCAATCATATCCCGATAGTTTCCGATCCAGTCACGTGGATGTTGTAATATTTGCCTTACGGAATGTGAATTTATGAACATCTAATTAAATCACCATGTGATACCAGATATTGAAAACTTAAACGTTTGACGGGATAGGAGTCGCGTATTTAATGGTCTGGAGGTGACATTCTATCAAGAAATAGGTCAATACTTTCGATAGAGTAATAATAATTACAAATGTTGGTTGGTTTAATAAAACAATCGCTGAGCGAAAAGTCGAATGTATGACATGTCAAATCTACAGTGGAAATCTTTCAGTGAATGACAGCAAATCAGAAGAAAATAATTGCGCAGACTGCCAGTAAGTTAGAATTGAACAGAAATTGAATGTTGATATAAAGACTTCAGCATGGAGCAACCCTTAGCTAACCAGTAAGCATTAGTGTATGCAGTAAAGTAGCATATAATCTGCATTTCAGATGCTGCTTGCAGTATATTAGCTACCGGTCGAGTTGATTTCTGTACGTAGCGATTCCAAGACACTTTGAAAATGTCTAGAAACTCTTTTCAAATCTGGAGATGGAGTTGCGGAAAAATTATGAGAATAGAGCAGATTTAATGGCAGGATTTATTGGCTTAAAACGAGCGTTTGAAAACAATTGATTGCCGTAAACTGATTTGTGTATTTGGAAGAGAAAGGAAAAGCTCTTAAGTGATTTCGCAGTTACTTTGGCATTTGCAGTGCACGTCTGCAAGGTACAAGATACAACAGCTCTACAACATCGGAAACCGAAATAGTGTTCCACAGGGAAGTGCACTAGAACCACCATTGTTTATCCTCTACATTAACGACAAGAGAAAAATCTAGGATAATGCAGAAGTAACCCTATTTGCCGATGACACAGTTCTGTTTATCAACGGTGATAGTTTAGATCAGGCAAATGAGCCTCGAACTAACAAAGTTTAGTGATTTGTTGAAGTGGAAACAAACTCAAACTGAACATGAAATGAAAGTACTGAGCATCCGAATAAACAGCGTAAGCAAATGCCTCAAAAACCTCCAAAACAAGGCAATGCAACTGCTACTACAATGTGACAAACTAACTCCGTGAAATTTATTGCTGTATCAATTTACCCCAAAACAGGGTGCACCACCAAAGACCATAAGCATTAATCCATTGCACTATATTGGCTATACATTTGCACTAGTGTTGCATTGAAACTCCATTACAGCATTAACAATGCAATAAAGCTCTATATCAGCATCAATAATGCATAAATGAGCAACCGAAATATAGCATTATTGCTTGCTTTATATGCGTATATAAAGCTGATATAATGCGTACATGCTTCACGGATCTTTAAAGCATGTAAGTTTTATATGTGCATTTGGTGCCAGTATAGAGCAAGTAGAAAGCGGATATTGTGCTATTGTAATGCCAATGTACCAATATTAGGCGCTGATGCTATATAATAGCATTAATACTGCAAAAACGAGCTCTCGCATTAATAGCACTATATTTCGCCTTTTCTGGGGCATAATACCTGCGTTATATCAGTATTTGGGGCTTCACGGCTCTTTAAGACTGCCCTATATGTGGATCTAAAGCTAATAATAGGCTACGTTTTAATGCTTATATGTTACTTGGGAACTAATTTAACCCATGGTTACACCACTGGGTTAGGCGTTTCGGTCAACGGTCTGCCATTCAAAATAGAAATGGTGCAATGGTCTGCAGCCCTGAGGAAACAAATAGTGTATCCTCATATGTATACGTATATACATATGACCGGCTCGGCAGCATCAGCTTTCGACTGGCCTTTGGAGGGGACGCCACTGATTTTTTTTTGGGTAACGGAAGGTGTTAGCAAGGAATCAGCAGTCCTGCAGGATATTTGTGAAGCAGTGGCCTTTGGATTTATAAGAAAGAAGGATAGGAAATTAAAATTGAAGGGATTTCCCATGATAGAGAAACCATGGAGCACGGAAACCTTACACGTAACAAAAGATTGGCCATCCGAATAGCAACGTCAATAGCAATCGAATGGTTCATTATTTAAACACTAGCTACGATACTTATTTGAGTTAATCGACACCACATATAGCTCAGTTTGTTGAAGAAACAATAGTTTGAGCAAAAACGAGCACTGTATAAACTTGCCCCAAAACTGAGTATACTAATTAGGGCCTCTAGTACCGACCCTTTTTGGCTAGAATCGATACTGCAGTACTGAAGCTCTGAGTAACAGTAGGGTCGGTAAAATAGGATACTCGATTTTTTTTTTCAAGCAAGAAATAATTTTATTTTTTTACTCTTGAATTTTTAACACCTAAGCTGAGAAACACCGTCATTTTAATGGGTCACTAGCTTTGGAACAGCATTTTTACAATTTATCAGTGATTTTTTGATAATGCGGAACCATCTTTGATGTCGAGCTCTTCTGAAACCAATTACTTCTGGGGCGCACGACTTTCTCTAGCCTCAATAATTGGCACATGCGAGTAAACCTATTTTCAGCAGTAAATCAACGCGTAGAAACCGAGCGAATAGTTCGCCTTTACTCTCGACACCCATACACAATTCACTTCAGAGCGACCAGTACGATTCTTATTGATTTCTGATGCCTTCCTCGACTACCAATAGCGAAACCGATTTATGAGCTGCTAAGTCGGTGATCGTTTTTTATAGATAAACCATTTAACAGTAAACCGAATCGAGACGTGCCCTAGACCACAACCTAATTATGTCGGTACACAGCACATAATGGGCACCAATTCGAAAGTTTTTGGAAAAGGTCTTAGACTAAATTCCAAAGTGTACATTTGAAAATTTGAAAACAAAGTCTCATATTTAATTTTATTTATAAACTGTCTATTCTGCCGTTTTTTTAGCAAAACTACAGCTAGGAAGATCAGACTAAAGCTTGATTTCTTCACGAGCGTAATTTTTTTCGATAAATTGTTTAAATTTCGGTAAGCATTCACTAATATAAACATCCAGATCGACTACTTTAACTTTGCTTGGACGGATCAGAGGCATCGAGACACCCTTCTCAGAAACGGCTACCCATACCAATACCTTCGGTTCGAATTCCGATTAGCCGGCATATTTAACATCGGCTGGTTTTGTTTCAATGTTATCAGTGTAATAACTATCGTTTCCACCTAATTTATGGTGCGCGAGAATGTAAAGTATAATTTATCATCCAAAATGAGGAATTTTTCATTCACAAAGTGTTTACGGTGAAGTGTACGGCGGCAAATTAGTATTTTTTCGGGGTGTTTCGCTGTAAATTTTGGTACTTGTTTACGTTTATGATAAATGACGTTGTTTTGCTTCAAAATACAGGAAATAACTCAGCTTAAAATGCCAAATGTTCATGCCAATTTGCGTGTTGATTGTCCCACCTTGTTTTTGGCACTTGGCAGCCCATTTTTCTTTGTTCTGAAACTTGGTTTTTATTCACAACTGCATTTTTGTTATTTTCCGGTGTTGGTGAAAATAGTTGCACGTGAAATTGGCTGAGCCTTGAACGCTTCAAGAATTTCTTGGGGGACGGGCATAGCATAGTTGGTAACTCGATTGCCTTGTACGCAGCTCACCTGGGTTCGAATCCCAACCCCGCACATAGGGTTAGAGATTTTTCTAACTCGAAAAGGCGAATGACCTTAAGGTTAAAACCTCTATAATCGAAATAAAAAAAGAATTTCTTTTGTGCTGAGTCCTCCAAAAAGGCCGGCGACAGATTTACGTACATCCCGCTTGTACGTTTTATTAAAAACTGCGCAATTTTAGGTTAACCGTGCAGCAGAAGTACAGTTAAGTGTGACAAGTGCATTGCTTGACGTTTTGTGCAGTAAAATAAGCGACTGAATTTAGTCTAAAACCTTTCCTAAAAGACTCTATAAATCATTCCAATCGGATTGCAACTGCATGGAACTATAGTTATATCCACTTCAATCCAGTTCATGGTCCAGCAGCAATCGCGTACATTTCGACTGCTGAAGCGAACACATGTTAAACGAAGCAAGACAAAACACGTACATCTTCTCGTTGTTGTTGTTTAACTCACAGGCACATCCTGCCGAACAAAACAATTAAATCTTCAAAAAATGCCGCAAAGCTCAATCAGTGAAGACGTTAATTAAAGTATGCTGCAGCGGAGGAGAGGAAAAACTTTTCCAACAGTAGTAAACGTTGGAGTGTCCATCTCGATAGGAATAGAGCTTTCCAATGGAGGACTTTGCTTATTTTCATATAAAGTCTTTTTCTTTCCCATGATCAACATACGAGTGAGATTTTCTAATCCTTTCAACGATTCTATAGAATTTTGTTTACAATTATAGTGAACTGAAATTCGATTTACTAGCCGCCCGCTCTTTTATTAGTCTATGTCAGTTTGAATGCGCCGCGGCAAGCAGAAGGCGGATTGCTTTCGTATTCGACTTGCAGTCACTTTGCTAGTTCGAACCTTCTGAACATTTTAATGGCGATTTCGCTTGAACCTAAAACTGAGTTAGGTTCTAACCCCAACCGCTGTCAGTTCATACATTTTGACAGCAGTTGGGGTTAGGAACTGACTCAGTTTCGCCTCAAACAAAAACCACATAAGATATAAATCGAAAGCTATTGCAAAATAAGAAAACTAGTTCTATTACCGGTAAGCTATTTCTATTGGCGGTAAGCTTGGTCTTCTACAGTAGCGGTTAGAAACCCGAATTAACATTTTTTAATTTTTACTGTGAAACATATCAGAAATCAACCAAAAATGTTTTTTGTAGTTTGTTTGTCCGACTGTGGCAAACTGATTACCATTCAGCACGGCGGTGATGGCAGAAAGAAAAATAAATACAACTTTTCCCTCAAACAATTAATTCTGGGCAAAATGCCGAAAATGTGACGTAAAACGGTTTTATTATGAATCGGACAGTTCGTATTCAATTTATAACTAATGAACTTCTATTCTATCATACCAGTTAAAATACGAAATCAAAATTGGTAACAATTTACCAGGTAGAAGTTTTTGATAGTTCAAACTGCTAGCTGTGTCAGCTGTTTTTGAACAGGTTTTTTTCAAATGACCGCAGTAAACACAGTGATTCACTATCCGGCAATCGCTGTCCTCGAAATACGAATGTAAACGAAGCTAATAACACACACCCACACTCGTTGGCGCAAAAAAAACAATGGGAACAAAACAGAGAGAGCGTAAATTCAAAATGGACGCCACTTAGGTAACATAGAAGATGAAATACGATTGAAGCGATGATGATGATGGTGCTAAACGGGAAAAAATGAGAAACGCGAGCGGGAATGTGACCACCATTTGTCACATGAAAAATGCAAATCTGTGTGAGTCGAAATGCGGAACAAAGTACCCGCAGGAAAAAAAATGTGTAATAGTAAGCTAGGAAATGGTTATCAAAAAAAAGAAAACCCATTCGAAGGAACCGTACGTGCAATATTGACTAGTTATGATAATTTATAATGTGACAAACACACACTCACACAAAATAGGGACAAGATACTCCAGCTAAGCGGGAAAGAGGATTATCCCACTAGTTGCAATGAATGATTGTAAAACAAACAAACAGAAAAAAAAACAAACAAACACACAGGTGGAACGTCATTTATGTTACCCTCCAGTCCCAAGAAAAAAAAGATAGGAAATAACGTATACCACACACTGGTTACGAGAGAAGAGAAAGAAAAACAAACAATGTGAAACCCTTACATACTAATAGAATGATGAAAAGCGAGAGCTGCTAAACCAGAAAATTAATTGAAAGATTAAGCAAAAATAAACGTGGAAAAAAATGAAAAAGTGTAATGTTTTCTTAGTCGCTATATTTTTACAAAGTTTATTAAATAAATTAATTGCTATTTCTTTGATATTAATCAATACTTACCTGACTTACATTTAACGGAGAATAATGTTATCAAATTAAGGTGATTATATTAAAACTTGGTGATTATTTTTAATAATCATTTCTTTAAATTATTTATGTTAAAATTAATGAGAAAAATATATTTTTATTTCTATATAGTTTGACAAACAAAAGAACCCCAACAGTCGATGAAAGTTAATAAACACGGAATCCCATCGTTGCGAGAAAAAAAACAATCACTACTGTTGTTGTTGTTGTTGCCGATTTGTTGGCGAATTATTTCCTAAATTCAGAACGGCGAAAGAAACTAAAGTTAAGTTCGTTTGATCGTGTAACCGAGCCTGTGGTGTAAATGTCAAAAAAAAGAAAACAAAACAAAACGTGCTAAATGGTTTGACGGTGCTTACCAATCGGTTTCAGTATGTTTCGAAGTAATAAAACAAAGGTTTTGATAGGATGACGCGGTGAAACACCAAAAGTTAGTGTTAAAAAATAGTTTATATTCTGAGATATGTACATATGTAGATGGTCCAGTAGGGAAGTTTGTTGATTTGATTCAATCATCTTGCTATCAGCTATGTATCTGGGTATGTGATGTTGTGAGTTCAAAACGTCTAACTAATCTGTTACTTCCTCATCCAAGTTTAGTAACAACAAACTTGTTACAAGTGTTCGTTTGATATTTTGATCTGTTCCAAGCTTTTTGTACTTCAGTCAACTGATGTCCCGATAACTGAATGGCACTCGTTTGAATCAAGATCGAAATATTTCGAATTCGCCAAATAACTAATTTCGGTCTGAAGTAGAACTCAAATCCCTCTCCACAACATTTTCTCTCCAAAACCATCTGGTTACATTTTCATACATTGGCTATACTCCGCTCAACCGGATTTTAGAGAAATATGACTACAAATCGGTTCATTCACTTTAACTGGCTGAAACCAGCCAGATCCGAATTCTGCCGAATTAGGTATAATTTCGTTTCAAATGCAACACGACTCAGACTCAATATCACCCCCACAACCGATTGAGATAGAACTATTCGAAATCCAGTCCGAATTGTGCGTTTCAATTACACACCAAACCATCCAATCTAATCCAACTGTAATAAAACAAGATTTCGGCAGCAGTATCGCAGACTAACAGACATAACACTATGAGGGGATTCCCTCAAAAAACATCGATCCGATCGAATTTTCCCAGAACACTAGCTCCACCTTTTATTCACGGTCCCAAACACTCATTTGCTTGTGGGTTAACCCTCAGGTTTGGGAACAATTTTTCACTAGTGGTCTATGCCCCATATGCTTGTTCGTATGTCAGTGGCGCTATAATTGCAAACAGTCTTCCCATGAACATCGACAAGTTTGCACCCGTGTACAAAATGTCGTGCACGCGTTCAACCTCAAATATGCTTTGCCTTTGTGTACAGGTTTGCATCGAACATCGAACCCAAGCGAACGATGTGCAAACTTAGGTTTAAACATTATGTACGTACACAAGGAAGGCATGCACAAAACAAAATGCGTCAACGCTAGTGATGATGAGTGCGAGAAAGAGAAAACTAGTGTCAAGATTCAGTGTGTACGAACACCGCGTACGTGTACATGGGGTTCAGATGTGCAGACGAACACGTGCACGTGTTTTGGTACGCATTAGCGCGTTCAAGTTTGCACACGAAATGTGGGTATAAGATGAGCACAGAACTAGAGCGAACATGGTGTTCGATGTTCATTTGGGAAGACTGATTGCAAATGTAGCCACAGTCCTGACTACAAATATATTTAAAATGACCGTTTAAGCGGGTAAAGTATTGTTTTGTGTGTTATGTCTGTGGCAGTATGTCTGAATATCGTACGGTTTCACTTAAATTTTAGCTCAAATACAACAACTGGTTTCAGACTGAACGTTACCCTAAACCGCTTGAGCCTGAAAGCAGATTAATTTAGACGTTGTGGCGAAATGGAATTAGATTTCACCAACACCCCCAATAGGTGACGCCGCGGTGTGGAGTTTTCCTATTTCAGTGTACTAGTTGATCAACTTCGAAATTAGTTAGGAAACATTTCGATCTAGATTTACATAAGCATCCGGCAGCCGGAAAATCGACTGACAGATTTCTGGCTGACATATAGCAACTGCATGCTTTTTTTGCTCCGAATCAGCTGGGAGCAAAAATCAGCTACTGGGACAAACCTAAGGTTTTAACAGTTAGAATTATCCGCAGTTCAGAAAGAATCTTTAACCACGTACATGTTAATGTATTTTTATGTAGAGAAATTCACAGAATATATTAGATTGGAGATTTGATTTTGAATAGTTTAAATACATTTTTGTTAGACTGAAACGGAACCAATTCTGAGATTCGATTTGAATTATTGAAAAATGACTGCGCGTATTTCATTACTGTAAGTTCATTTCTATTCGTGTGAAAGTTTACCGGTGTAAGCTAATAGATTGATAGAACATAACCTTAAATCAGGGTTTGTGTAATTTGCGAGAAATACAACAATGACCAAGTAGAATAAGTAACTTAAACTTAATATATCCGTCTTTACCTACTTTCCCCCTATACAAATAAAATGTTTTTAGTCCCCCCAGTTAATTTACTCTGAGCTGCTTCTATTGCTGAATGCAACTCACTCATGCTGAGCTAATCCGATTTTTGAAGTGTGACATCTGAAATCCAGGCACTTATTCAAAACTAGAATAAATGGCGAATGACCGGTCAAGTTATAGCCATTTTAAATACACTCAATCAATCGATCAAAACATCAGTTCCACATTGGAACCAAATGTTGTTATAAAATTAAAACAAACTTCACCACAAAATAAAATATTAGAAATCTTTTCGAATATTACTGTTATTTTGGTTCAAAAGAGGGAAAATGCGAAATGAACTAAGTTCAAAGTTTATGTAAACAAACTTTCTGTAATGTCAAAACAATGAGGTTACAGGGTACCATGCCTACGATGATATCGATTCATGTGTATTCAAGAATATTGAGTTTGCTCAATATAAATTTCGATAAAATTGGCGGTTGCCGCTTGAACAGCAGCCTTCTACTAAGATCACAATTCTTGCTGTTCAAGATTTGCGGCTCAATGCACGGAATTAGCTTCGGTCGGTTGTTTTTAAAGCCAATTTTTGTAGTGTATGCTACTTTCTAATCATCGTAAGTAAATATAATCTGCCTCTGCTAGTGGCACGGAGCGACACAAACTAATTGAATCGCAATCCACCAGCCGTGCACAGCTTACAAATATTTGCTTCTCAGTATTGTATAGCCTTTTGGGGAGATGCTCCATTCACTCCAAATAGCTCATTATGAATGATAATAGAAAAAAAATCTATAGGGGACCTATAGATAAAACTTTTTCTAATTTTAGAGTTCGATTGGTGCACCATTTTAAATGGCTCTGACCAAGATGGGCTGGAAATTTTCACTTTTTACGAACAGTATTCGAATTTTTTTGTCATTAATGCATGTCGTACAGTGTCAAAAATTTAACACAACATTGCTGAAAACATTTTCGAAAAAATGGCAAAGAAATTAATTCCATGCAGTACAACAAAAGATAGAATCGTTCCAAAGCTTATCCAACTTTTCTTCCGAAATTTCGAAACTATAAAAACTGGGGAAAAAGCTCTCATAATCGATTTTATAGGACAATTCATCACAATTCTCGATAAAAATCCGCAAAATTCTTCATTCAATGAACGATTACTGCTAAATCTCATAATTTTCAGTTGTGCGATTCGCGGGATATCGTGGCCACCGGAAGCGATGAAAAAGTAGCATTTTGAGACGAACTACATATCGCCGTTGACTGTGGAAATTTTTCATTGAAAGTGCTTTACAATATGCACAAATTTATAATAAATTTATAATAAAGCAATTTTGTTGTCTTGGTTAAAAAAATGATGAAAATCCGTAACATACAAACCCTTCAATAGAGGTTTCTTTCATTAGATGCATCGATAGAGCTTCATTTTATAAATCCATATTAACTTTGAATAGCGGTAATAAGATTTGTAAACAAACTTTTGCAAAGCTGATTTCTCTTAATCTGTAATGATTTCAACGCAGAAAACATTTGAAATTGATTCTACGATGAGTAAAGACGTGGATTTTTCATGAAATTGAACTCGGCAGCCAAATAATGAGCGAAACAAGTTTGTTTACAAAAATCTCTTTAGCCCTTTCGAAGAATTAGTATTGAAATGTAACAGTATTCATAACTTCGAAACGTTAATTGCCTTTTAAAGTAAAATGTAAACAAATACAAATTCGACAATATCAATCTTACTTAACATTGTTTTTTGCCACAAGGGTTAGCATCTTTGACAGGTAACCTAGCCAAGCAAAGCGTTTAAGGCGGTCGAATGAAAGATTCTGCCCTGTTAACTCAATTTTTAAAATAATATTTTTCGACAATTTTACGTTCTAAACAATTGGAAAAAGATCATACACATGACTTAACAACCAAATTACTATCGTCTGGAATGTTGGTAGATGCAGAACACTAGATTAGGATCATCGCTGGTGTTCCCATTGTTCTCGCTTCGAAGCCTGTTTGATTTGGTTTTCGGTATATACCTGTCAAAATATTTGGATACGAAGTTACATGAATTCAAGCTGAAAGCTCTTAACCCGGCCTGGCTCTCCGAGAAAATTGCCACCTTCTAGCTCTTTAGCTCGCTTTTTAGCAGACATTTTCTGGCCCAGATTTCAATTGCATATACCACCGCTTGAAAGACCTTTTGGTTTGGAACGCAGCACTTTGTATAAAACAACCTACAGGCAGGTATTACAACCTCGAATGGAAGATTAAAGAGGTGCCAAATCGGCATGCTACCAATAGTTACGTGTAATGTTTTCTAGATAAGTTCCAGCATTTTAAGGTTGAAGATTAGGTATCCGGAAGACACTGCCTCCGTTTTGATATGGAGTTGGTGTGCTAGGTTTATCATTGCTTTCAATGCCATCGAAGGAGCTGATTTTCTTGCTCGTGTGTTGCCAGACATAACCGCTCTTCCAACCATTGATGCCTTTTTGCTTTCCGCTTTCGGTCACCCAAACATTGCAACCAAGGGTGCAGGGTGAAGAAAATACGTCATTTTAGGATTCAAGTCCTATTTTTGGGCAAAGAAACTAGGACAAGCCATCATACATTTTGAGGTTTTTTCGTAGTTATTTTGATATTGCTGATTTCACAGTACTTTAGCATCTATAATTACTCCAAAATATTTTACTACCATAGCAAATTCGAGGTTCCATTAAGAATAGGCTCAGTTGTCTTTCGTTTTCCTTGTAAATGAAATTGCGGCGATTTATTGAAGAATTATGCACAGATTCGCCCTTATGCATCATTTTCATTTCCCGTTTAAACCAGTTTGAATTAATTCTGAAATTGTGCTTGCTCCTAACAATAATGACAATGTCGTCTGTGTGACCCGTTACTTCTAGTTACTTCAAGTTCATTCAGGACTATGTCCGCTAGCGGGGACCACAGAAGTGGTGACAGCAATCCTACTCGAGGACAACCTCGAGTGAACCTAGTGATTCTCGTGGTTATGGTTTCACCTCCCAACGACGCTGACATTTCGACAGTGGATCGTCTTATCGTCGCTTTGATTCAATCACACGCTGAATCGATTCGAAGGCTTCATTATCAGGTGGTTGCCTGCTGAGAAATTTAATCCTTATGTACGAAGTGGGAAAGTGAGTGCTAACAAGCAATTCAATTGTTTCATTTTGGTAATCTGTGTGTAGGGTTCTTTCAGTGCAGGCTTGTCATTTGCTATGTGCACAAAAAGCGAAATACACGACGAAAAATAGAGCACAACAAAAACACCCGCACAAACAGAAACTTGAAAACTAAAAGGACAAAGATCTGTGCACCAAGAGATGCGCAATTTCGCACAAACAGTCACTTTGAAGAGGCTCCTCACTGACAAACAGGGAGGAAGGCGAATCAAACTACTGTTATTCAGATAAAGTTTGATCCGCAGAACGTTTTTAACATGTTTTTTTTGTTGTTGTCTGTCCTGCTTCTGTGCGTGTGGGACCAAGATGCACACTGAAGAGTCCCTTTATTTATACTCTTCTATGTGTGCAGCCATGGAGTAGAATGCACGCATATGGGAGCAACACACATCGGTAGGAAGAGGTTTATTGTAAAAGAGAAGAGCGTTGGTTCGCATGAAAAGTGCAAAGAGCGTTTTTGTTCTGCTCTTTATTTGCTCTGAGGTGCATTCCATCCCAGCTTCAGTGTACCAATCTGATTAGCGATCTTTGCTGAGAATCATCCTGGTAGGGGTGATGCGTCCACCTCGTGAAAAATTCTCCAAGATTTCCTAATGATTTTGCTGTACTGGGTCAAGCCACCTTCTGCTGACATCTTAGTTGATTCTTTGTCACTGTATCTTTTGCCGTTTTAGAGTTAATTAAGCATGGACTTCACCTTTTTCTGCATATTCTCTCAAGGCTGCTTTCTACCATAGAACTTCCTTATTAATAATGCTTTGGTTGGTGGACAGTAAAGTGATAAGAAAAAATGACCCCTATCGGCCCACCCCTGAGTCGATTCCAAGTCCTACCAGGAGTATTTGCTCCAAATTTGAAGCAAATCGGACAAGTCTAGGTACCGGACCACTGTGCCTGAAGTTCGTATGAGATTTTTCGACAATTTAAAGGGCGAACACGAAATTATTGCGACACCGAAAATGTCATGCCAATTTTTTTATAATGTTTAAAATCAAACCAAAATTTTGGGGTAGTTTTGTACATATATTTACTTCAAAAATCAAAAGAAAAGTTAATCGATAGAGCCTTGAGTGTAAAATTGAACGCATTTTCGCTTGATGCCCTCCATCAAAGTCTTTACAGTGTCATCCGGTACCAGTTTCTCAGTTTTTTCCATTTTCTTAACATGTCCTTCTCGTCTTTGACTGTCTTCTTGCTCTTCCGAAGTTCCCGCTTCATCATTGTCCAGTACTGCTCCACCGGGCGCAGCTCCGGACAGTTTGGCGGATTCATGTCCTTTGGAACAAAATGGACAGAATTGGCATCATACCACTCCAGGACACTTTTAGAATAGTGGCATGATGCCAAATCTGGCCAAAATAGCGGAGCTTCGTCGTGCTGCTGCAAGAACGGCGAAAGGCGCTTCTCCAGGCACTCAGATTTGTAGATCTCGCCATTTACTGTGCCCTTTGTCACGAAAGGCTCACTCCTCAGTCCGCAAGAGCAGATGGCCTGCCAAATGAGATATTTGGAGGCGAACTTCGACATTTTCTTCTTTCTAAATTTGTCGTCCACATAGAACTTGCTCTTGCCGGTGAAAAACTCCAACCCCGGAATTTGCTTAAAATCGGCTTTTATATACGTTTCGTCGTCCATCACACAGTAGCCATATTTTGTCAGCATTTTCTCGTAGAGTTTCCGTGTTTTAGCCGTCGATTGTTGCCGCTCATCGCGGTTTGGGAAGTTCTGTACCTTGTATGTATGTAGTCCAGCTCTCTTCTTTGCATTCTGGACGTAGCTCTGCGACATGCCGATCTTTTTAGCCACATCACGGCTTGAGACGTTTGGGATTTGCTTTAATCATCCGCTTCACCTTTCCCTCCGTCTTTTTGTTCTTCGGTCTCGGTTTTCTTCAAGCTCCTTTGCCGTGGTCCAACGTCAACCGCTCCTGGAACCGCTTCAACACTCTGGAGACGGTTCAATGGTGAATGTTCAACATTTTTCCCAACTGCCGGTGCGACAGGTCAGGAAATTCCAGGTGTTTGGAAAGAATTTGTTCTCTCGACTCGCGTTGGTTCACCTCCATTTTCGTTGAATCGAAAAACACGACTTCGAGTTTGACAGCATGTAAACAATACACATCAATGAGAACGTGTGCAAAATTTGGTTGATTTTTACCCAATGGTAAAAAAGTTATGCCCTGTTGAATGTGTCGCAATAATTTCGTGTTCGCCCTTAATTCTCTCAAGGCTGCTTTCTACCATGGAACTTCCTTATTAATAATGCTTTGGTTGGTGGACGGCCTCTTTTCATACGGTGTAATCGTACTGTCCATTAGCTTCCTGGTATCTAGATCTTTATGGCCTTTGCATTGACCTGTAAACCCTCTGAAGACGTTCCTAGGTAGGACATATACAGTATTCTTAAAAATTCTTAATTCTTAAAAAATCACCTCGTCATTCAATTAATCAGAACACTATATATTTCAAACAGGGTTGCTATGGTTACTAATAAAATCCATTTGCTTTTAAGTCATGCTGCTTCTTTAGTTAATAACTTTTCTCAGCGAATTTTCATAAACTTTTAATGTTCCCCGAATGTGTTCAGTAGAAGATTACCTTTAGAAATATATAGTGTTCTGATTAATTGAATGACGAGGTGATTTTTTAAGAATTTATTTTCAATGTTAACCGACTTTCCATACAAACTTCCAGATAAACTTTGAAATTTTTGGAGGGTCTGTATACACTACCAATCGGTACCAAAATTTGCACAATTATTAAGGACCATAAAAGGAATCAGAAAAGCCTGGTGGAGCTAAAAGTGAAAAATTGAACCAGTCTAATATACAGACATGTCTTAAAGTATTCTCCTCAGGACCCTGACAGCATTGAGTTATTCTCTCGGTCTTTAGGTCAAAACAGATATGTTTGTGAGCCGATGACGGCTTCTCCGAGATATGCCTCTTACAGACTTTAGAACTGAGATAGACAGATCAAATCGTTAAATTCAGAACCTCTTTCCAAACCCTGATGTCTGTACGCGGAGGTATTTCCATGATTCAGAATTTGCAAGTCATATGAGCTAAGATATTCAAAAATGTACTCACCACGTTCCCGCCTGTTTGTGCTTCCCCATGCTACAGAATAAGCATTTACGTTGCACCCGATGAGTGGGTGAATATTCCGCCTCTTGTTTTAGTTAACCAAAGTTTTTGGCTCATCGCGTATATTTCCATTGATGAAGAAAATATTAAGAAACAATAACCTTATGGTGTCCTTTCTCTCGCTTGGAACTTCTACTATTCCCTGGAAATAAATTTGAATAATGAAAATAATATAATTTCGATCGTAAAGAGCGGGGCTGCCCTTGGAAGACCTTCACGGTCAAGCAACTTACATTTTTGTGTTGAAAATCCGCGTACATGATCTGACAATGTCGTCTGTGTGACCCGTTACTTCTACCTTCAAGTTCATTCAGGAGTCTGCCCACTAGCAGGGACCACAGAAGTGGTGACAGCACTCCTACTCGAGGAAAACTTTTAGTGATTCTCGTGGTTATGGTTTCCCCTCCCGGTTGGTTCTTCGATAAATCCAACCCCTTTCGATTCCTTCACAAATCCTCTGCTTGGGACGACCGCTGGAGCTCCTTTTGCATGCTAAAGGCTACTTTGAATGTAGACCATTTTTGAGATTATGATTGTCCATGTCCAGTGGTCTGATTTGGCCTGCTGCTTATGGTCGCAGATGTTCGTTCCTCCATTTTGGAGCTGGGCGCTAGTAGTCCCTCCAGGACCTAGCAAAATCAATCTCAGCCGAGTTCCTGGTTTTTGCGAAGGCTCTATTTGTTACTGTTTGTTTATTTGGTTTTTCATACCAAATCGTCATTCGTCCTAGATATTCTTGTTACTGTTTACAGCTGGCAGCATCTTGATAACCATTGGAAATTGCCAAAAATCCAAAAAGGGGCGCCCTGCGAAAATTAAAATAAACAACTTAAATAAACAAAGAAAATATATTGTAAGGCCTATTATAATTTTTACTGTAGCTTTGGACCAGTAATATCGTAGAGTCATAATTGTGAGGTGAATTTATTGCGTTTGGAAGCCTCCAATTGCATATCTAAAAATTATTCACTTTGTTTATGTTTGTATGTTATCACCCTTTTCACAAAAAAGGTTGATTTTAATTCAATAGTTTTCCAAGACAAAAATGTCAAAGCACTTCAATTAAAAGGGAGCTAGACGTGATAATTATTACCTTGAATATTATAAGTGATTGAGATGGTAAAGGTGTCCACATATATTTGTGTCTTTTCCTTGTTGCAACAAAAAATTGGAAACAAAAAAACAGGCGCCATGCTTTGTTTTAATTGATTTATAATGCAAATATTTTGGCTTCTCAGCCACTATACCTAAGTATTGAAACTTCATTCAAATTTGTTGATTTACTATCGGTCTTTATATAGGTTCTTATGAGAATTCTTATGTAATTGGAAGTTAACACCATACTCAATTTCAAAAGGCAATAAATCAATCATTTTCGATTGCCTTACAAGTTGAACGCTTACTGGACCTACGACAGTTAGTCGTTTGCTTCCATAAAACGAAAATTCGAGAGAAGTGGGAAATCTCCGCTGTAATATCTATATGAAAAGAAAATTTATTTGTATCTTTTCCGGAAAACATGGTTCGCTTTTCGCTAGAGAACAAAACCTAATTTTGATGGGATAATTTCTGTGCATCGACTCACGATGCCGCGGCGGTCCCACGCCATGACACTCGATAGCCGCCAGTATGTTGATTTATGTTCGTTTGTGTGCATGTGTGTGAGAGCGTATGTGGATCTGTGCAAGACAGGCGCGTGGGCTAGAGGTACAATTTTATTATTATTATTCAATTATTGACAATTCAATTCTTCCCAAGAGGAAACTGATGAGCGTCAGGAACAAAAAATGACAACGTTTCAATTTGGGATTGGCGTCGATGAAATATAAAATAATGATGGGAATCAACGAAAATATCCTACGACTGGGATATGCTAGATTATTTCAATTAAACTTTTCTCGTATTTAATGATTTAGCAATATTAACATTTTATTTTATTTTTACGAGTATTATTTAAAAACAACAAAACTTTGCTTGGTTTGAATTTTTCTGCTTGCTCGGTACTCATTAAACATTTTCTAAATAAATTACTAATTACATTTTCGATGAAAAATCATTCTCTTATCGCAATGCTCCTCTGTTAATTCGAGAATAAAAATATGAAACATCCTTAGATTAAGTCGATTATGATATTAGGGCTCGCGATATAGCTTTTGAAGCACGATCAATTCACATCGGACTGAATGAAACATGAGCACAACAAAAATTAACAAGGTCTTCATTAATTGTGTTCTCTCGTTATTTAACATTTTTTATTACCTTTGCTCTTGTCTATTTCAACAAATTTTTCAATATTCGTTTTGCCTCTGCTATCGTTAAAAAAAACATTAGAATAACCAACAGCAAAGTATTTTTGACTGCTACCTACGATAAGCTCTTTTTAATCTTCTATTTATCACAAATTAAAAAATTTACTCCTTCACTAAAACAAATAAAAAAATACCATTTTTCACGTATCTCTTATGCCTTGCAATATTTTTGCTCAGTATTTACGGTATATGAAATAGAATCTGTCTTAAAATTAGTTTCCTTTGGCCCATCAGAAAAACGCTTTTCACATTAATAAGAAGATCCGCTCAGCAATAGCTAGAAAGAAAATGTCGGTAAAAAATAGAGCATTTTACCCAATCAGCGAATTTAAACACACACCAAAAAAACAACGATATTTGGCTGCCTTATGCTCGCACTTTCACAGAATCAAACGACCCCTCCGTTTTCTCCACCCCCCCGTCAACCAACCAACCAATCAATCTACACTAGCTCGCAGTTTCACCTTTTACGTGCGTGTGAGTGTGTCTGTGTCTGTCATTTTCTCCTGTTACACTTGCAGAGCTGAAGACCTACCGTATCGGGCAGATATTCGAGAAAGTGAACTCACTGGACGAACGGAAACGCTGCCTGCTATGCGGGAAAATAGTATGCAACGTGCGTAACCACTACTATGTGCACTTTCCCGGCAAATACGCCTGCAGTCTATGCAGCGCCGTCTACACACGCAGTGACACACTGTTGATGCACTGTCGCTCCAAGCACCCAGAGCTGAACGTGTGAAGCCGCGATGCGGGCGAAGCGATACCCTCGAATACACTCCGAACGCGCGCTGTAGGCGATGAACGAAACTACCACATGCCACAATCACAACGACGGCTAAACCTCCCGGCCCGGCCTTCGCCCCCATTTCGCTTTTAATGAACAAAACTAAACCAAGCAACCGTTGCTTTTTTTGTCTCCCCAATCACATCGCTCTCACACACGTCTTTTTCCCCCATAATATCGTGTAATACAAAATTCATTCACTCTTATCTCTCCTTTTTATCGGTTTACATTTTATGGTTCATTCTTTTGTTTGTGTTTTGAAAAACATTTATTGCACTACTTTTAATCTCAAAAGCCGTACCCGTTTTGAAATTCAGTAGTATTTTTTTCTATATAGCTTAAGGTCGAATGCAATTCCACGGTAAAAGCGCCATCTGTCCCTTATTAATGTGAACTAGCGTTTTTCTAAAGAAAAAGGAAACCATGAAAAATATATCTCGGATTTAAAGCGACAGATGAATTTGAACTCTTTCTTTCGGACGAAAAAAAAAAAGATCGCAAACTGAAAGAAAGATGGCGCTAGACCACAGTTCAGTTGCCTTGAAAGAGAAAAAAAAACAGTAAGTAAAGACATCAACCAACCAACCACCGGCGATAGGCTAAGCCACAGCAGACAACACCAGAAAAGAAAAATGGCGCCCACGCTCATTCTTATTTCTCTATCTCACGCAACCATTAAACATTCTATTCATTAGGCTTTCTTTAGTTTGAGACCCACCTCGTCCGGATCCTACCGAGGGTGGATCCAGTTGGTAGCATTGTAACCCGCAAATTACCTTCATTACTAAGCTGCAGATTGAACTATTTTTTGTTTGCTAAACTTTGTCCTTTTAACCTTCTCCGTTTTTGCTCTTCTTTCAAACTAATTCTCGTTCTCGTTTCCTATCTCTTTCGTATGTTTAGTTGCCTATCTTGAATTCTAGTTTACGCTCAATCTTTTTCGTAAGATTTTACCTTAAAAAAATACCAAAATAAGCTCACTTATTCTAGTATGTGCCGAAATGCATAAGTTTTGTTTTGATTTAATCGCATCCCCGCGGAATCCGGTTTTGAATGACGAAACGGATTATGAACCAGCAAATTTCGCGCAGCATTCCCTGACCCTTTCCCAGTTTTTTCCTTTAAAAAAAGTTAAGTTAACAATTTACGTTCGGTTAGTTTTAAGTTACGTTTAACCCGGAGCCACACACATGTCAAAAAAAACAAAAATCCATAACCTAAAAAGAGGAGTTTAAAAATGGCGTGGCACGTATTCAGACCTTCCATGTCACCTTCATTGCTTCATTGGTATCTCCATTTCCTGAACCAGCTACACCCCCAAATCGAATCCAATTAAATCGAAGTAATCCAGTAGCGCACGCGATTAATTTGTACTTCCACGATGCAGTAGACGGAAAGGTGGAAACATTTCGATGGAATAGGAAGAAAAACACGTGGTGGAAAGCTTCTTAGTAATTGGTTAGTGATGTTAATGTTTACGTTTCGCGGGTCTGCTTTGTCGTACTCCGTTTTAAATGGTTGGTTTCGTTGATTCCCAGTGAGCAAATTGTCTGGCAGAGACCGCTCTGCTAGATTTCTGTAAGTCTTGGTTTGGCAGCCCTGTCAGATTTCTGCGCGTATCCTGTCGGGTTAGTTGAGCTAGGGCGAACTCGGTTTCGCTCGCGTTTTCTGGCATAACTAGGACATAAACTGTGCAAAGATCCTGGCAATTCCTACCTGGTAGAATTTATCACGAATCGAGCAAAACATCTGACAAAGATGTGGCAGGAAGCGTGCAGAGATCTTGGCCGTACATTTCTGGCTGGATTCTGGATAAAAATGAGCAGCATCGGTTGGTTTAAGCGCTTCTGTCAGAAACGGTTGTTGCATTTGAGCGAATTCGTTGCCAGAATTCCCGCACAAATCGCGCAAAATGCTCGCAGAAACTCTGCCAGCATCAATTTCGCTTTGCTCAACTTTTGCTAACTTTCTGCTTGCCACGCTGACCGGGTTGTGGTCCGCGGGCAGGGATGCCAGATGTGAAGACATGTCAGCATTTTGAAGACATTTGAAATTATGTGAAGAAAATGTTTTACATTTTGAAAACATCCATTCAGAGCTTTATTCAGAGACCAACGACCGATTCCTAGTCCTGCTTCTTCCCCCCTAAAAACGGTTGGTTTCAAAATCATCCAATGAAAAACGCTCGTTGGACCAACGTTGAACGACGTCCTAATAACCGTTTAACAGAAGTCCATCGGTGGACCGGTGTTGAACGATTTTGAAAAAAAAATTGGACTTCTAAAATGACATTTTTTTACTAAATGTGGGGATAAGAGAAAAATATATTTTGCATTCTTGACCGCGGGCCTGGTCGCCATACTAGCAATTCAGCGGAAAGTGTAGCAGAAAGAGAACAACGGACTCCGGCGTTGGAACGTCTGTATACGACGAAACCGCCCAATCATTGCACCGGCCAGGTCCGAACGTAGATCGCGCAAGGAAAGGGAAGGAATGGTTAGTCCGATACTTGCTTTGCTAGAGGCCGTATATACTACTGCGCACTTCACAAGTATCACGGGAGGAGGATATTTTTGTTAGTAAGAGTATAGAAGTTGAATCTACTTCTTCTTTACCGACGTCAGAGAGGTGATTCCAACTACCTGGACTAGATATCGATCCGCCAATTTCATGGACTGGGGACCAACGGCTTTACTTCCCTTCCGAAGGAAGACGTGACCATCTCAGAAAAATTTCACCTTTCACCTCAGAAAAATCTTCACGACCTCGGCTGAAATTGAACCCAGGCCAACTGGAATGAGTGGCGGTCACGCTTACCACTCAACCACCGGCGTCGTCCATTTTTTATACATTCTGTACGAGTTTTATAAAATTTCCCACAAAAAATGGCTTAGATGCAACAACTGATTCCGGTAGAAACGATGACAATAACCGGCACTGGTTGCTTTCCCGGTTATCAAATTTTCTGGCAAAGACAGTTCTGTCAGATTTCTGTCAGTTTTTGGATTAACAACCCTGTCAGGTTTTCGCAGGCATCCTGTCGGATTAGCTAGACTGGGGTGAACTCGGTTTCGCTCGCACTTTCTGACAAATTCTAACAGAATAACTTTGGCAAAACTCTGAAATAAACAGTGCAACGATCCTGGAAATGCCAACCTGGCAGAATTATAACACGAGACGAGCAAAAAAACCCGACAAAGCTGGAGCAGGAATCGAACAGACGTCGTAGTCGTACATTCCTGACAGAATTCTGCCTAAAAGTTAGCAGCATCGGTTAGTCGCACCACTTCAGCCAGATATGGTTGTTGCATTTGAGCGATATTTTTCCAGATATCTCGCCCAAATCGTACAAACCGCTGGCTGAAATTGTGCCGGCGTCAATTTCGCTTTGCTCAACTTCTGCAAACTTTTTGCCAGGGCACGATGACTGGGTTAAGTCAGAGTTTTGCTAGGGATGTCCGAGTCAGGGTTTTTGCTGCATTCCTGTCAAAATTTTGCCAGATTTTCAGCCCACTTCTTGCTTTAATTTTGACAGGAAAATATTACCTGCGTTTTTAATTGGGTTTTGCCAGAATTCTGCCAGAAAGTACGAGCGAAATCGATTTCGCCAAGCTTCGTCAGAGGTCCGACTAATTTACTAAACCAAGGGCTAACAGAAACCTTGCAAAACGGTTTTTTCCACACTAATCGAACAGCTTTCTATCCTGACAACATTGGACGTGTTGCCAGAGATGCTGTTTTCCCCATTCGCTGCTCTGTTGCCCTTACCCAGTCAGACCCAGCCGGATTTGCGGATGGTTTCCAGCGGATTTCTGGTTCAAATGATTTAGGATCGGTTGGCGTTGAATCTCTGGTGGTGGCTAGACAGAGTTCGGCTGATTTGACTTAGTAAAGCCAGCTGGAAAATGAGCCGTAGGCTGATTCCAGCCAGAATTCCGTCTTCTATAACACAAGCGATTCTAATCAGAATCGGTTGTATAACTGACACTAGAATTATGGCAGAAATCGACCGAAACTACACCTCATTTTCGGCTGTCGAAGATCTGTTCTCGAATATCTCGTGATTGGGGTGTAAAGGCAAGCGACCAAAAAACGCTTCGAGCGACAATTTCTGGTGAACCGCTACTCGCCAAGCGCCGTTGGGAAAAATCTTCTCTTCCATCTGAAGGTGTGATCTATCTATGGACGGAACGTCCGGAAATTTTGCACAAGGTTACTGTTAACGGTAGACTTTCCGACCTTTGCATAAATTAGTTGTTAGTTTAAGGAAAAGAACAGTGGGAAGAAAAACAGTATTTTGGCAACATAAGTTCCGGCTTCGTGTTGTAAAGTATAGAAAAACTTAAAGCAAGAACGGCGGAGAAAAAAATGGAATTTTGTGGTATAGTATGGCAACACGTCCAATGTTATCATGATAGGCAGTTTGTTTGGATTCATTTTTGACAGCTGAGAACTAATCCAAACGATAGAAAATTGTGTCACCTCAGTTATCTTTCTATGAATTTCTCAAATAAAGTGGCATTCACACGATACATCAGCTTACGTCAATGGAAAAAAAATGTCAACATCCGTCAGGATAACCCATTTAAACCGATTCAACAACCGGTTCGAAATTATGAATGGAATCAGCATGGATTAGAAAAACTGTAGAAAGAGAACTGCGGAGATTCCATTTTGGATCGATTGGATTCGGGTTTAGCTGTCAAAAAAAAACAAATCCAATCGAACACTTCCCATCGAGAAACCCGAAAAATTGTTTCAAAATCGTTCAACACGGGTCCGACGATGGACGTCTGCTGAACGGTTATTTGGACGTCGTCCAACGTTGGTCCACCGAACGTCCTTCATTGGACGATTTTGAAACCAACCGTTACTAGGGGGTCCTATCCTTATAACATTGGACGTGTTGCCATACAATGCCGGGGCATACGTTGTCAAAAATGCTGTTTTTCTCTCCGCAGTTTTCTTTCTAGAGTTTTTCTAGTATGGATTCCAGCTCAAATACAACAACCGATTCCGACTAAATCGGTTTCGGAATGGGTTCTTGTATTTGAGCTGGATTCCATACTGACTCCATTCAGGGTTCCGAATCAAATTTCGAATGGTTTGAAAGGGAAGTTGCTTATATTTCTAGATAAACATGTCAACAGGTCTTAAGTGCAAATAAGAGCCTCTCGTTGTTTACTTTCTCTTACGGTAATTACTCAGTCGTACTGAGACGAAATCAAAATCTTTCGATACACACTGAAACAATGTTAAAATGCATTATGACGCCGTATTAATCGAAAGAGAAAGCAAACAAAAAAGGCTCTAATTTACATTATCAATATGTTTGTCTAGATCTCCACGGCTTCCAATCGTCAAAATTTTCGTAGTCGTTGATGTTTTGTGTGAACGTCCCCAAAGCAACTACAAACGTTTCCATTTTAGGACGGAAACTGTTTTTTATATTCGACCTTGAGTTAAGTATACTCAAAATCGAAATTCACCCAATTTTGGGTTTATAATACCTTATTAAATGGAATTAAGTTAAGCATTTTTGTTGTTTCTGTCAACAAAAATGCTTGGGAGTGAAAAGCAACACGCGAAAGCATCTTCAAAGATCCTTCCTTTTCCTACGGGTAGTTGTTCGACGGAATTCGTTTTCAACAGCTAAAAACATATCCAAACGTTCCAAAAGGGAGTTTGCACTGTTCTCTTTCTGAGTTTTGTCAATTGATCTAGCGTTGGTATCAAGCGCGTCAAAATTTTTCTACAGACGAAATTTGGTAGAGCCCTTATTCTGAGCAGCGGGTACACCTACTTTACCGACGTTAGATCACCTATGTTTACACCTTTTCTACTGCATCGTGGACTGTATCCTTTTTCCAAATCTATCCGTGTGCTACTATCCCGGCCGTATTTTTCTCATCAAGCTCAGTTTTAACTCGATTCGATTGTTATTTTCTCAACACGTGCTTTGTTCGATTCGTACTCGGGACCGTGCAGAATTGATTTAAATTGTCGTTTATTTTCACAATCACGAAACAAAACCTTAAACGTGTGCGTGAATGCGAACCAATTGCCGAATGTTTTCGTTGAAGCTTGTCTCACGTTCATGTCCTTATCGTGTGATCATATAAATTTGGAACCCGAAAGCAAGTGACATCAGACCAAAAACCAATTCGCTTGCCACTTTCGTTAGCGCTCATCTGCTTTTCATTAATTATTATCAATCATAATTTTTCTGTTATTTTATTTCCCATTACGCATAGTTCATACATTTTACACATACCCCCTCATCCTGAATTGCTGTATCCCGCTATATCTGCCTAATCTATTTCACACACACACAAACACATAATTCCATCCCCTCTCTCTCTCACACTCACACCCCACACGAGTTTAGTAAGTTAACCGAGGGAGGGGCCCCACCTCTTCTCACCTTTCTTTGCCCATATCGGTGTGTTTTTGTTCCTCTGTTGGTTGCAGGGCCGGGGGGAGGACATTATGAGCACCATCTTTCCCGCCACGCCAGCAGCATACTCTCGTCCAGTCTCGTATCATCGCCGGACGGTCCGGGTGGTGGCGGCGGCGGCAGCGGCGGCCTCAGTGGTGCCGACCTGTCGCACCATCCCCACTATTCGCTGCATCATCAGATGTCCTACCATAACATGTTTACCCCCTCGCGGGAACCGGGAACGGCCTGGCGGTGCCGTTCGTGCGGTAAAGAAGTCACGAATCGATGGCATCACTTCCACTCGCACACCCCGCAGCGTTCCGTTTGTCCGTACTGTCCGGCGTCCTACAGCAGGATTGACACGCTGCGTTCACATCTGCGGATAAAGCATGCCGATCGGCTGAACGCGCCCAAGTTCGGCACGCCAACCAACTGCAAGATGCAGATGTAAGCCATTCGGGGTGGAGAGCATCCGGATAAGTACAGGGAACAAGGCGACGCTAGATAGAACCGATCACACACCGGCGAAACACTACTACACACCACCACGCGATTCGCCCCCTCCCCACAAGTGACAGATCATCATGACACTGCGCGAGCACGCTCTGCTGTTGATTGGTGGTGGTCGGTCCCTATGCATGTTTGACGTAATCTCCGCTGCCTACTGCTGCAGACAACAACAACAACAAAAAACACACACAAAAATCATATCGTATCTATGTCAAACCAAGAAGCCTAGCTTAGCGATGCCATAAGAAATTATGTTTTCAAGTTCCTAATTAAGGCTTTTAGTTTTTGTTAACTATCAGACTACCCTACGAAAGAGAGAAAAAGAAGTAAAAACAAAAACATTGTGCTGTTCAAATCAAAAACCAGAAACTGGCTAGAGTAATGTTGGTAAATGTTTCGTTGTGTTACCCTAATAAACAAAGAGCTGTGAGCGCGGTAAGTCATGTCTCCAAGTCGTCCAGCACAGCAATGTTTTCTTTTTTTGTTGCAAAATGTTTGCGAGACAGTGTTCGATGAAACTGTAGGAGTTAGTTTTCTCTTTAAGTATAAAGCAATTTAGTAGCACTCAATCGACGACGGTACTAAGACGGTAGAAGATTACTTTGGAAATCGAGAAGGAGTGTTTGAGCTACAACCACCGGCGACAAACCGACGTGACAGTATGTTTTCAGTTTTTTTTTGGCAGATTTTAATTAGGTTCTTTACTGGCACAGCTAACCTCACTTTTCTTGACAGTTTGCTTGTACTGTTTACATGGACTTACAAAAATTTGTGGAGTCTAAATCCATGTAAGCAGTACAAGCGAACTGTCAAAAATGAACACTCAGTTCATTTGTGACGTCAGCGTAAAGTATTCAATGCGATTGATCCGAAATGACAGAACGAGTGGACTGTCAAGTGCGAACGTGAAATCGTCTACACGCTTATCCTCAGCTACTCATTGCAACTAAAACGCTTTTACTCAAAAATAAGTAAAATTTGTTTGATAGTTCAATATGATGTCGCGGTTTGCGCCGCTTTGGTTCTTGGTCCTCGGTTATGCGGCCAAGCCGCATCTTAATAGTACACCTTAAACAGAGGTTCCTGAAGGGTATCGGATGGGTTACCGGAACCCAATAAAGTTCAACTGAAAATGAGCCAGAATTCTGGAAGGTTCTAATTCGTATCCCGGATCCAGTGACACAACCGATTCTAATTAGAATCGGTTGTCACTGGATCCGGATTACGAATTAGAGCCAGCCAGCGCTCCAGCTGAGCTTAACTGCGAAGTTTCTTAAAATTTAACCTGGGAAATAAAAATTTTCTGGCGACTCCCTAGTGCTCCGTTGAACTCCAACGAATTCGCCACCTGGGCGCCAGTTTGACGATATGGAATGAACATTGTTTACTTTCGACAAGTTTTGATTCGAGACAAAAACATCCAGCCCCGCATCTCTACCTATTATTTACCAGAATTCGATGTGATTTTGGTCATATTGAAAACTTAAGACTACGGAAAATCTAAAAAGATACCTGCGGAGAGAAAAAAGCGTTTTGGCAACGTGTGTCCATTGTACTGGCAACAAGGGCAATATTTTGGATGAGCAATAGAGTTCTATGCAAATCATTTCACTCACACTACTTCGGGGTTTATTTCCCTCCATCTGTCATATGGGAAACTGTTAGTCAAATAAACGTTTGAAAAGGCTTGCCCAAAGTATTTATGATGGCGTTTAAATGCTCTGACTGTCAAACTTCCCAGGTAACTAACAAGCATTAGTGTATGCAGTAAAATAGCATAAAATTTGCATTTTAGATGCTTCTTACAGGATTACAGTATTCGTTATGCATAACTGTTGTTCATCAGCATTCAAAAAACTGTTTAAAAACTTTTTGTAAGCAAGCAGCATTGCACAACAGCAGTAAAAAAGAGTTTTCATGGCACAGCAGTAATGTAGCCGTATATTTTTCCAAGAGCGACTTTTAAATAGCCGGTAAGACGCATTTAGCATACTTATTGATTACCTGGGTTATTCCGGAGAAGTACAATACCGGTTGATCGGGATCCATCATACGAATAATCCGACCGAAAAGCAATATTCCACTTTTTTCCTCCATCCATCAGAACATTATGACAGATGGAGGAAAACAAATCATTGAACAAACTAATCCAGTTACAGAGTGTCAAGAACTCGATTGTTCGATTGGATTCATTTTTGTACGGCTAAACTCTAAAGATAGTGAATCCCTGTTATAAAGACTCGACACCACTTTCGCTTGTTTACCATTAATCTGTCAGTGTCATTCCAATCAAGCACGAGACCTGCTAATGGCACTCCAACCGAAGAAAATCTCTTCGAATTCTTCTTAAACGAGGGTCATGGACTGGTATCGTGCACGATTGGAAGAACAGTGAGAGATAAATGGTAAACAAAAGATAGAGATAGTGAGTGTTTACTCAGAGATTCAGCGTCGTTAATGTTACCAATTTTATTTTAATTCAGCGGCAAGTGGATCACAGATTTGCTTGCGGCGACCTCTTCTTATCTAAAATTTCCCAAAACAGTTTTCTGACAACATTTTTTTCCCTATACTGAAATACAGTTTGTCACTTCAGAATTAACTTTGTTTACATTCGACGAGTTTGGATGAGTCGGCCCAAAAGCATCCAATCGCAGTACACTGTGTCAAATTAGGCACTCATCTTGACGCTTAGATTATGTCGTTTCTGTTCCGAGGTTGAATTTGGTTCCGTTTCGGACCTAACTGTTGTCAATTCGCTTGTTTGAAGCCAGTTTCGAACCTAGGTTATGCGTCATTGAACTGAAAATCGGCTGGGGTTCTAATCTGAATTTTCAGGCTCACTCACTCCAGCACTGATTTGCGAGGAGCGAATTCGGCTCCATCGAAAACGTTTGTTCGAAGCAAATATGTGTTTTCGCAAAGTTCTTAGACTAAATTCCTGTGTACGTCATTTGAAAACAAAAAATCGAATTGAAAATTCCTCTTAAGAGGAGCGTCTGGTCCTGGTGTAAAGTGCTCAAACCGATGGTACTTTTGTTTTGCGATTTTGAAGGCAAGGATGGCTATGGATCTTTTGTGTAATGTTAAGATCTATTTATACATTCATTGCGTACGAAAACAAAATATTTTCAGTCACACAGAGCCACAAATACGAGCGTTCCAAGAGTAGACGTCCAACCATTTCCACGTCGAGGAGCACCGCGGTGAACACGATAACTCTTGATAAAATTGTTTCTTCAATTTTTCTGTGGTTCACCGACAGGCTACACATATCATGCGTTCTCACAAAAAAACTCAAGTAAATTCGTTGATTAGTTTTTGAGTTATCGTGTCCGCCAATTTGAAAAACGCTGTTTCGAGAAAAACACTATTAAAAGGGTGACTCGCATCAAATTGCATCACGGAAAAAACGCTGTGAAAAAATAACCCATTGGGTATTTTCTCCTGAAAATTTGAGTAGAAGTAGTTTAGAGTGTATTATTTACACTGCATTTTTATCGCTGTCAGTTTTTCGAAAATTGCTGCCGATTGGCGATTTGCCGCAAAAATCGATTTGGTGAATCACAAAAGTTTGTTTTACACCCGCAAATGAGTCGTAGCTTCCCATAAAAATTTAATTTCATTTGCGGAAAAACATTTCCAGTACCTAAATATGCATGAAATAGGTTAGAGTTTCAAACATTCACAACCATTTAGCGTATACATTTCTTCGAAATGCAATCGTGGTATTATGGTGATTATGCAAATATTTTTCATAAATAAAATTTCAACTGGAAGCCGAGACCCAACCAATACCAATATTAAGCTCGCTGATATTTTGGACTACGCGGGAGATTCTGGCAAAAAAACTACTGAGTTTTGCTATTTTGTGAACGGTTTCGATGTAGAATCGCCAATAGATTGAGATCTGCGTGTGTGACGCCCCCCTTAATGATATTTCATTCTATTTATAAACCATCGAAAAATACTTTTACCGTGCACTTAATGGACCGCTGTGTTCGATTTTAGGCAGTGTGCCACGAAAATCTCGAATTAGGTTTTGGACTCGATCGACAACCTTCGCTCGATTCGAGAAATCAATTGTTGTTTGTTTAGAGCATCCGAACCCTTGTCGTACGCCATACGCTGGATAACAGTCCAAAAATGTTCTTTTTGAGAATTGTCCTTTATCGGCATAAACGGAACTTTATTTCTATTCAAACAATCCATCGTTTTTCGCATAATGTCAACTTGAAAGATCCGGTCAAAACATGAATTTTCTTCACGAGCGTGACGATTTTAGAGGAACTGTTTTAATTTCGGCAAGCATTTAGCGATATAAACATCTTCATCAGCTGTTTTAGCTTTGTTTGGACCGATTAGAGGCACTGAAACAGCCTGTTCAAAAATGGCAGCTCACACTAACACCTTCGGCTCGAATTTCGATTTTCCGTCATACTTACCATCATCTGTTGTTACTTAAATATTTTCAGTGTAATACTCATCACTTTCACTTAATTTATAGTGCGAAAATATAAAGTACGATTCACCATCCAAAATGATGAAATTTCCATTAGCAAAGTGTTTACAGTGTAGTGTACAGCAGCAAATTAGTATGTTTCGAGTTGCTTCGCTGTATATTTTGGTACTCGCTTATGTTTATGATAAATTACGTTGCTTTTCTTCAAAATACAGTGGGCAGTTGAGCTTGAAATACTCACCTTTTGTTGGTACAAAAGTGTTGATTGTCCAACCTTGTTTTTGGTTCTTGACAGCAGCTTCCGCTTCTAAGCTGTTCCGAAGAATCGATTCATAAAAGTGAGCTGATAAGTTATAGCTATCTTTTTAAAAGAACCACAGCTCACAAACTCGCAACAACTATGGAACTGTACCCGAATTGCCTTTCCTCTTCATATTGCTTTATTTCTACATTTTTCCCCACACGATCAGGTACGAACATCTGAAACGATCTGGCAGAGTTGCTTTCGCAAACGTGGTCCGTGTTATTGAGCTATGTGCTCCGAGCTCTTCCTAATTTGCCTCTCATTTCTTTTCATTCGTTAATGCTATCTACCATCCTTCTCGCTACCAACCCGGTGTGAAACGTAGGACATTGTTTCTAGCACCTCACAATTGCCCCAGAAAGAACTTAGTGTTGATCGAGCGTCTTCGGATCATCGGGTAAAAAGAGGGCAGAAAAGACTCCATCTAGGAATGAGAGTTGATCGGATGGTTCAGAAAGAGCAAGAGGAAACCTATGCATAGTATGGCTCCGCCTGATATCAGCACAGGTTTTGTCAAATTTAAATGAGCTGAAAATAAGCTGCTTTGAAGAATCGGTTCACTTAAATGAACTGAGCGGTTCGGAGCCGCTCACTAAAAAGAATTCGTCCGCACATCTGAATTTTTCTACGTTCTGGCACTTAGTTTTGATGGGCGAACGGAATTTCTTTTTATTATCCGGCTTTTTGTCAACGCGACAATCCTGCAAAACATGGAAAAAAGTTGCTCACGGGATTGGCTTGTCTTTGACCACGCAAGCAACTTCCTTTTGTACTGAGTTCTTCTAACATGTTGGCGAGAAATTTACGTAAATTCTTTACTGACTGGATTTAAGGCTGGATGTTGTAGGCTTATCGAAAGTAAGCAAAGTTCATTCCGTAGCGTCAAACTGGCTCTCAGGTGACTGTAATCTTCCAGATTAAATTTTAGGAAACTTCCCAGTTAAGCTCAGCCGGAATACTGGCTGATTCTAATTCGTATTCCGATTCCAGTGACACAACCCATTCTAGTTGGCCGCCAACCCGCCGTCGGAAGCAAACGAACCAGTGATTCACTCGTTTGCCCGGCTTACTCACACATAGGGGCTATCCCCAGCTTAAGTCTAACTGAGCAGTAGCGAATCAAAATAAAATAAATAAATAAATGTAAACACAAATGTACACTCCGGATGAAGCTACCCGCTAGGTACGGTTGGTTTAAAATCGTCCGATGAAGGACCTTCGTTAGACCAATTTGGACAACGTCCAAATAACTGTTCAACAAACATCCACCGTTGGACCCGTGTTGAACGATTTTGAAACAATTTTTTGGACGCCTCTGTGGGTATCGTCAATTGACATTTCGACGAATTTTGATTCGAGGTAATAATAGGACCCCGAAAGATGTTCGTCAGACAGGTTTTCTGCTCGAGCAGAACAAAACAGACTTGTTGACAAAAGACGCTGATTTGTCAAACAAACGGCATATGGATTGTCTAATAGAGATAGACGGACGGGCTAGATGTTGCTAGATCGAGTCAAAACTTGTTGAATGTAAACAAAGTTCATTCTGTAGCGCTAAACTTGCGCCCAGGTGGCGAAATCGTTGGAGTTCAATGGGGCAATGAAGCGTTGCCAAGAAATTAGCAATTTTTCAGATGTTTTAGAAAACTCTTCAGGAACATCTTTCTAGGGTATGCCAATGTGATGTGGTTGTCGTCGGAAGCGGCGGACTCTCATAAGCAAACCAGTGTGTGATCCACTCGTTTGTACGGGTTACTCAAAATAGGAACTGTTCCTATCTTCACCCCTTCATGTCCATGTTGTTTGTGGACAACAAACTTATTGCAATTATTCTGATCGGATTCCGATGGAGCAGTGCAGCCAGAGAGAGTTTACGTTGACGACGGAAAATGATTTTTTCATATACCTTCGTTATGTTGCAATATTATTGAAAACTGATAAAACTTATCAATTTAGACTGTCTTCTACTACGTTTTCTACGCAATTGAACTATAGTAAATATCCTAGGAGAATTGTATTGAGCATTGGAAGGTAAAAGTTGAGCAGCTTCTTACACTGCGAGGGAAGCATGTATCCTTATGAAAAAATGCTTTTCGCGTTTCTTGCCCCGACCAGTTTTAAGCAAAAAATAGTTATGAAACCCTATGTGTACTAATTGGGCATGAAAGGGCTAAGTCTGACTGAGCGATAGTGAAGTCGGACAGCACGCGAAAAAAAACCACTTTAAGTCGCGGAGTCAAAATAAAATTGCCAACGCTAGCAAATGCTAACAAGAATGAGCACTCCAAATGAACTTATGGGCAATTGACTATTCGACATTTTGATTCGAGCCCATAATTAGGTTCTTTACTGAAACAGTTAACCTCACTTTTCTTGACAGTTCGAATGTACTGTTTACATGGACTTAGTAAAAATTGATTGACGACTAGATTCGCTCGAAGCAAATCGTAAAGAATTTTTCTAAGTCCATGTAAATAGTACAGGCGAACTATCAAAAAAGTGAGGTTAACTGTTTCTGTAAAGAACCTAATAGGAGGCTAGAGGGACCTATGACTGCAAACAAATAGATAAACCGTGTACTAGCGGCTTTAGATAGATGAAGAACTTTGATCTAGAACTTATTTGCCAGTAATTCATAACTCGAAGGCACGTCGGTTTGTCGGTGCTGCTACCAACATCGATTTCGTCCTATTTTTAATGAATCCCAGGAAAATCCCACGAGAGCGAACCAAGGGAAAGAATGAGAGAGAGATCGAGCATTTCAGCGAACACAATAGTTAAAACAAGAACACCCCCGAAAAAAAACCTGCTTTAAATAATAACAAAATCAGGATAAATGCAAATGAGTCCCCGCCTCCTCCATCGAAAACACTCACCCACCGCTGCTGCTGCTGCTGAAGCCAATAAATTAAAATAATATTGTAAAAATTATCGACCTCAATTCACGCGGCGGTTCGTTCCTCTGTCGGGTGCCCCTGGTTGGGATGGAAGGGGGGAGGAGGTGGGGACGGAGATCGTATATTTTCTTCAATTTTCGTCGCCGCCGAGAGCAAACCGGATCTGCCCGACGAATTGCAGTAAATTAAAATTCACGACCCACGGGTCTCGGGATCCGGTTGACATTTGCAAGTGAGACAGAGCGAGAGAGAGCGCCGGGAAACGGAGGCGCAACCGGAAATGTAAATTTTTTCGCCGATCGCAACAATCACAACAGCGAGAAAATGAGGGAGAGAAATTAATAACAACTGAAAAATAATAAAGGGAAAGTCATCCGTCACCAACGACTTGGCCCCCGCGAAGGGCGGACGTGTGTGGAATGTCCGTTTTTTTGGCGCGGGAGGTTAATTATCATCCCGGAATTCTTGCCCTCGGAAAAGCGACCCGCGCTCGATGGTTTCGAGATAAATTAAAAAAATCTCGATTGGACATCATTATTATTATTCGTGGGAGGGAAAGAGCGAGGGATGCCACCGACAAGGGCATAATTTGACGGGAATTGACAGGTTTCCAATATTTATATATAGTCTCCGTCAGCTGCGGAGGGCACTTATTTTCCGAGCGTTTTTTTTGTAGTTTACGCGAGAGGCAACCAGTGATGTTTATTTGATTGGTAATAATTGATTTGTACAGACGATTTCACATCAAATTAAGTGAATAGAATTAACCAATAAATGACAGTAAATGCGACAACCCTTTGTCCGCGCGGTTTTTGCCGAATATGTCAACAAATGTGTTCGATAAGTTTGGATGAAACTAGATGGATCGAAAATGGAGTGTCGCTACACAAATGGAGAGCCTAGGAATAATGTCAATGTAGCCACATTGTAATCGGGTTATTAAATGAAGGATATTTTTGATTCATTCCATGCATCAAAAGATTTAATTTTTCTGAATGCTACTTTCCATTCAGAACTATTTTCAATTGATTTTCTAAGAAAATGTAAACAAGTCATTGTATTTTAAGCGGCATGAAACGAAACAAAAAAAATTATATTGCGAATGTTGTTCGCAAAACGAAATTTATCTTTACCGAAAAACATTCGGCGTCCTAAAATTTTCGAAACCTACATCGGCGGGCCACAAACGATACGCTAACTTAAGCGACAAATGAAAAAAGTAGTCACGGTAATGAAAATTAAGTAACCTTGCATCCAGCCAATGAATACCAAACTATGGTGACAAGTTCATTGGCCCGAGGTATCGTTAATATAACCAACATATTTTTTCTTAAAAAAAATCAATAGCTTCATCCCTACTTATTTCGCTTAGAATAAGACTATCTAAATGTCTTTCATGGCGGCCACTTTATGGGTAATCATCTCATTTCATGCGGCAATCACATCACAAACTGAAAAGACACGTCGAATTCCAAAACTTTACCTTATCCAACAGTATTCGATAGCTTGGAAGTGCAACGTAGAGCAGCTGTATAACATTATCGTACCCATTTCCACTAGCAAAGCGTATTTTCAGTCCTTCAATGAATGTTTCATTCGACCATTTATTAATATTTGCAATACAGCTTTTCTAGATCATTAGATAATATTGGGGAATAGTTTTCTTTTTCCGAGCACTTGTATTTCCATGATATAGATTCTATTTACCCATTGCCTTTTGTATCCAAAATTGAATCTATCTTGAAAAGTATAACATTTGCGAAGTACTATGAAATGAATGAATTAAAATATTGTTTTACCTGAAACATCTATTGTGACTTTTAATGTCGCTCGGCAGTTGAAATTTCTGCTCTGTGTCGTCTACCAGAGATGCAGTTAGTATGTTGCTAGATGATTCAAACCCAATTTAAAACAGTTGCAGGTGCCTGGAGAATTGAACGATTTTGGAATTCGAAGAAATAGATCAGCGTAATAATGTTTCGCCAAAGCTGGCAATGAGTACAGCGTTAGAGATCTTCCTGGGTTAATGCGGTGCTTAGAAATCTATTCCGAGTACCTTTCTCGACTCTTCTACTTTCTACAGATCGGAATCCCGTAGTAACCACAAAAGCTGCAACGATGAAAAGTTAGCTTAAAACACTAAAACTCGAAGATGTTTACCTTTTGATTTACTGAGTTTCTCCACGTTCAGCCATAGAAATAAGCAAAACCGTATATGTGTTCCCAAAACATGATTTATATCTCGATGGACCAATCCGCGTACTTACACCGGTTTTCGCTTCACACATGTCAGACCGCCAGATTCAATTCACCACGACCGCCTGGTAACATGAGATTGCCTTAGCAATTGGCGATTTCCACTATCCCGCATTGCAAACAAGGCGAAATTTGAAGGTTCCGTTTCGTTGGTGGTCAGATCGAGAGTAGTGTCTTCAAAACTGGGTATAGATAGATCTATTAGGAGTTGTTAATGTTTAAAGTATTAACGAATGAGACGCGAATAACGAATATTCAATCCTTGATTCGATGAGTTGACTATTCCTTCAAACTTGCAGCTCTTCATGCAGACCAAAAGATTCACTCCAGATCCTTTTCGAGAATATTAGCAACCCCTAAAAAAAGTAAAGATTATTTCTTTTATGACACCCATATTTTAAACGATGCATTTTTACTCAATAAAACAAGTTTTTCTTCACTGGCAATTTCCTGTTCTCTTACCAAATACATAGTACATATAAATCCATCTAAAAATATAATCGGCAACATACAGATGTTTCGCGTACTTCACGGACGAAAAACGGAAGACTTTACATTATACATGCTTTTATATAGAATGTTGCATTTATGCTGACAGATGAAAAAACGGTCGGTAAAGCAGGACGTAATGAACAAAAATGAATTGTAACGGCTTAAGGTGACGCGATGCCTAAAATAACAACAAAGGTTCGGTTATGCTCGGATATGTTCGGGTTACGTTCAGCATCTGTGTGCGACTAGAACGTGCTATGCCGCTGGGTCAACTCTGAAACATGCAAACCCCTGTGGCAGAAACCATTGTTCAGCAAAAACGCGACAATAAGCTTTTTGTTTTGTCGCTACAGTTCAGTGTAGAATTTCGCTTTCGCGACTTAACGCAAAATATACAAAAGCACTGGTCACTATCGCTGTGGAGAACCCTCCATCACAGCTATTAGATGAAGGATAGCTGCATTGCCTGAGAAACACATTGCGTTGTATTCCAGTATTCTTTGCAGAGAATATTGAATCCGGTTATCGCTAAGGACATTCCAACAAAGGAGCAACCCAAGCAACCAAAACTTCATATAAGGGAGCTGCATAGGCTTCTCGTTTTAAGTAATTTTTCGATACGTTTCGTGTCCTAATAGCGGCTTAAGCAGCTTTGAAGTTCCATTAAAGCTTAAGCAGCTTTAAAGTTCGCTAAGAGCTATATATGCACTTTAAAGTGTGCTTTTTAAGTATTATCCGAACTTATGGTTGCTTGGGAAAGCTCTCTTCCCCAGCGAACAGTTAAGGATCCCTGAAGGAACAGCCATCGTTAACATACTATCTTAAACCAACCGACTACTGATGGAACCAGACTTTTTAATAGAAAATTTATCACAGAGCCCCGCATCATCAAGCCTTTAGTTTATTCAGTTTTCAAGCAGTAAAGCTTACTCCATTTCGGACGAAATAACTTTCCGAAAACTGAAAAAATTGATTTAAATTTTTGACATGGTTATGCTTTTGAATTGAAAATATTCATTTGCTCAATATTCGGACACTGCCTTCACTAGTCTAGTCAAATTGTAACTGGTAACTGCTTGTTTAAGCATCTGATGACGCTGCTTCTGGGACATTTATGTTTCAATCTTGGGATTTTTATGGAAAACTGTAGCTTGCTAATAAACACCGCTTATCATGTCAAGCAGGTTCAGAAATTACAATTACTACAACCATTATTATCACCAAGACAAATACATATGCAAAATATTGTCCAGTTCACTCTTTATACAAAGTCTCACACACTCATTTGCAAGAGGGTCATGCCTCATGATCGGGAACTTATATGTCAATGGTACCATCATTGCATTCCGACAACAGTCCTACCTAACTGAAAATGTATATAAATTGACCATTAACGCAGCTGAAGAAAAAATATTGTCCTGAGAACCTTCAATTCGATTTTCAAAAAACAAGCTGTACTTCCTAAGAAGGGATGCAATATGGATTGGCTATAAAATTTGAGTAAAATAAAGGGCGCTTCCGAAAAGCTTCAAAAATAAGACATGACCTTTGAAATAAGGACAGTCGGTAACCCCAATTTATCTCTTCAATTTACTATCTTCTACCTACTGTACGCAAAATGTAAAAGTAGGGTTACTGTGTCCTAATTCATCTTAGCTCCACTATTCATCCCACTCATTTAAACACATTAGTTAGAGCAGTATCTGCTATCTCTATTCAACGCATTAGTTCAGATGGTAGGATGAATAAGGGTGCGTAGTACTCGACTTTTCATTTCGCTCAAACGCGAGTATTTTACATTTTCCAAATCAGATTTTTTATTCGTCTGCTTCTTAGAAACGATGTTGATACCTATTTAAGCGCAATCCAATCATTGTAAGCCGAGTTATCAGAGAAATAGTGTGACATCGTGACTAATGAGATGAATAAGGGTCCGTCTACCCCATTTGTTACAATTTTTTGCACAAATTTAGTTCATTGACATCTCATTAGTTCGCGTATTTGATTCTCCCCTTGAACACTTCACGTCATCCTATTTTTTTTCTCTGTTTTAGACCAATATTCGTTTGACAATTGTTATTTAACTATAAATTTAAATTATGTTTATCTTAGTGTAAAGGCAACAAGTTTGCCATTATTTAGTTTTAAATTTAAATACTAGCAGATTCTTTGCCTTGTCGCGAACTTGTTTTGCTTATTTTTTTAGCTATTTTCTTGTGATGATCATGATATTTGAGTACAACAAAATAAACAAAGAAAAGCTCTCGTTTGTAGAAGACCAATTAACATGTTTACCTTGAGATGCTTGAGTAAAGTACCATTTACACGATCCTCCTGGCTTCCCTCAACTGTACAGCACTTCAACGGAACGTCAAAATTAGTTACATACAATTTCGTGGAGACGTTCACACACATTTACATCGACGGCATGGAAAGTTTTGATGTTAGGAACGCGGGAATGGTCACACGCAAGGATGCAAAATGCCTACCTTTTCCACGGCTGTAATTTTTCTGCCTACACAGAGATGCCAGATTTGCAGACAAGTCTGCAAATTCGCAGACTTTAAATTTTAGCTGCAGATTTTTTCGATGACGCAGATATTTGCAGATTTTTTAGTTTGGTTGCAGATATTTGCAGATTTTTTAGTTTGGTTGCAGATATTTGCAGATTTTTGAATATAAAGGCTTTTGGTTACACTAGCTTTCCTGACATTTTTTGTTCTTCCCAGACTTTTAAAATTATTATCGCAGACATTTGAGAAAAGTACCTGGCATCTCTGTGCCTACATTCTCATTTCTCTCTCGATGCTGCTGTCATTTGCTAGTGCAGGACGCCCAGCGCTGTACGGCTGCCTGTGTGTAAAGCAGTAACATGACAGAAAACTACTGTCTCCAGTACAGCCACCAGACGCGAGCGGTACAGCTTCGCTTTCATTATTTTACATTTTTTAATGTTTTCAATCTTTTTAATATTTTTATTCAAAAATGACTACAATGAATGCGGCTCATTTACGCCACGGCCGGCATCAACGCTTTCGTGTACGGGACTCTCCCTTTGACTATGCAGAGAAAAATGTACAAAGCGAGAGAACAAACTTTACTACGCCACACTCTCACCGAGCAGTCGGAGTACAGCAGCAAAACAAAAATGTATTCTACTGCTGTACGGCAAAATGTACTCGGTTTGACTACTGTTCTGGCAAGAGCTGTAGTGATGCGTCGCTGTAGCGGGCTGTACGGCTTGTGCAAATGTAAATATATCGAAAAAAATGTAGTTTATCGGTACCGTTGGCATCCCTGGTCACACGTGACATGAATTCAATAGATCGTGACGCGCTGTTGACGTTAAGCTAATTTAAAAAAAAAGTTCGCTCCTAATGTTAACTTTAATTAATAATTCAAGAGTACTTATTCAAAAGGTCCTAAGTGACATTGAGCTCGAACTGAGAAAAACGAGGCTGAAGTTTCATGAACCTAAAACAAATCCCTATTAGAGAACAAATATGCGTTTTGATGGAACAATTATGCCAATATAGTCTAAGGACTATGCTCTTTAGGTAAATAATGCTAAAAACATGAAAGGTTTAGTGCTAATGTAATTTTTAAGCGCTTTAGAATGATGCGTCCTTTTGAAAATTATAGGACCTTTCACATAGGTCTTTTTTTCGGGCTCAAGAATCATACGACGCTGCACATACGGCTTTTTTCTGCAAAGGTAGCTCTTACGACGAATATTGAATTTCTTCAAAGTTTTCGACAAAATGAGCACCGGAATACGAATGTTCTTCATTACTATGGTAAATAGTTGCACTGGATTTAACAGAAGTCTTGCAGAAAAAAATGCGGGAAACTTTAGTTTATATTAACAAATCATTGGATGGAAGTGGTTAAAACCAACGAATGGCATGTTACTTTAGAATAACTAAGCTTTCCAATTATCATTTAATTTATTATACTTACTAAATTCAACTTCGAAAATAAGTCGCATGAACAGAAGAAAATAATTTCTTTTATTTTGATGCTTAGGACGTTTTTACTAGGTACCTATGTGCAGTGGGGAAAACATGGAATGAAATGAATCTTGCGTCGTTTTTGCATGGCGCCTATGAACAGTTGCAGAGGTTTTGAAATATTTCGCGTATAGATCCTTTCATTTTAAAAGGTCTCAAGTGCAAAATTTCAAAATATTATCATGAAAACTTTGCGACTTTTTATATAATGCTTGTTATTTTGATAAATACTGGGTATAATGAATCTTGGTTTTCGGTATTCGTTAGCTATGTTGTAATCACATGCTGTGCTACAAATAACTCAGTTTGTTTACATTTGTCATTAAGGTCCATTTGAATCAGCACTCTTGAATTCTCGACAAACATATGATTATGGCCTAAAAGCCAGCTGTCAAAATCCACTTTGAATGGAAATTCCAGACAAACCGTTACTAGTCGAACACAGTTCACAACAGTTTATGAAAGAGAAAACTTTTCTCTTTCATTTAATACCAACATCTGTGATTGGCGTGTTACGGTTTGTTCGGAATTTCCATTCAAAGTGGATTTTGACAGTTGGCTTTTAGGCCGTAATCATATGTTTATCGAGAATTAATGTCTACCCAGTAAAGTTCAGCCGGAACTGAACTGGAATTCTGGCTGGTTTCAGTTCGCATTCCGGCTCCAGTGACACAACCGATTCTAACTAGAATCGGTTGTGTCACTGGAGCCGGAATGGGAACTGGAACCAGCCGGAATTCCAGTTCATCTCCGGCTGAGATTAACTGGGTAGAATTTCCTCTCAAAGTGGATTTTGACAGCATGCTTATTGGCCCTTTTCAAAAAAAACGTGAGAATTGTACTATTCCTCGACCTGATAAATATACCTAGTTTTAACCGTGTTAACTAGCACATTTTGAACTCAATTTACAAATTGACGGAGTGATATATCGTGTGAATCGTACTTAAAACCCCTCCCACCCCCAGCTTATCGAGTATGAGGTCATCACAAAACCAGAGCGCGTGCGCTTTCACAGTACAGTACCTCTTAGTACAGTACTGAGCCGACAGGTGCCTGATGATTTTACACAGCCAACTTAGGTGAATAACTTTTCGTAACCATATTTTATTATGGCGTTTTCGTTTTTTCTTGGTGCTACACCGGTGTAGTGCAAAGAAAGAGATAGACTGATTACACCCAAGTTTGAATGAGTGTAGCACCGACTACACCGGTGTAGTGCACTGTCAAAAACGAAATTGCCATTAGTTTTCAGTTCACCAGTGTCCATTAAAAGCTAAAAAATGGCTGTCAAAAATACTGACTTTTTTTTTGCAAAGGTAATTTCAAATAGTTCGTTTAACGTTAATGGAAAGGCTTACCTCAAAAACAAACGGCAGAAATAACTCAATCTTCCGGTCTTTACCACCAAATGGAATGTAGAATCGATCAACGCGACGATGCACTTCTTATACGGAGCGATCTTTAATTACCGCCCAAACACACTTTGACCGATTTCCTTTTTCGACTTGGATTAGCCCGCAAGCACGCATGTGTTAGATATTTTCCACGGTCAAATGCTAGTTAACCATCTTATTTTATGCGATTACTATTAGTTTTCTATCTTCACTACTACCGTTTTTCATGTTTTTCCACTTTTTCCAGCGATAACTTGATGGCACACCTTCTTATTTCCAGAGACGATGATTTACATACATGTAGAGACCCGCGGAGAAAATAAAAGTTCCCGCAGTCTAAAAAGACAAGTTGTTGTCTACGGGATGGGGGAGGGAGTCTATTTGCCAACTCGGATGCGCTACTTGCCCTTCAATTTACCGGCATTTCTCAAATGCAACATTTGGGCGATTTGCCACTGTTATTTTTTTCTCACCCTACACGGAAAAATAAAGCAGCCCACAGAATAAGTTCTTTTAACTTAAATTTGGTAGTTTTAAGTTTTGCGTCGCTTTCGCACTTATTAGTGCTGTCAAAAACAAAGAGAGAGATTCGACTCAGTCCGGGTCTTCCATGGAATAAGGTACCCAGTAACCAAAAGGGAGGCTAGGCGGGTTGAATTAGATGCTGGCGATCGGTAACCGAATAGAAATGCACAACAGTATTACAGCATTTTTCATTGTTACATTACAACGAAAAACAATGTTATTCTGGAAAATTTACAATGGAAATATAATTACATTTGTTGTTTCTACATCCAATTACATTGTTTTGTTATTCTTCAGGTATTATAATAACTCGTTTCATTATCAACTAGTTATTCCTACACAATTAATTTTTCCTGACGAATCTCAGCAATTTTTGCAGCTTTTGCCGATATTTAAACAGCCGAACACTCGGAAAATTCATTTTTCGCTGAGATCTCAGTAAAAGCTTTAATTGTTTGCTGAGAATCGGCAAATAATTCGCTAAAAATCAACAAATAAATTTCACTTTTCCGAGATATCAGTAGAAATATTTACTGATTACTCGGCTGTGCGGGAAACTGCCGAGCTAAACTAAGTGTGTAGTACATGTCTCAGTTATTATTTCAGGTATTTTACCTTTTATGCAAGGCTCCTCAATACCTAATTGTGGTGTTCAAGTATTGGGTACAGTATACCTAAATTTGGTATGCTGAAGTTATTTTTTTCTGCTCGGCTATCTACTCACCTAAACTTATCAGCATACTGGGTAATCACCACCAAACAAAGAATCGATGGTGAAATTGGTATTGTATTATTTGTCGAGAATTGATCTAGCTCTAAAAAGTCACTTTGAGCCAGTGTGAACCAGAATGAGAGAGCATGTGAGCTATATGCCCAGAAAGAGGGCGTATGTGAGCAGTGTAGTGAGTGTGAGCAGTGTATCCACGAGATCCGTCAGAATGGTTTTTGATTTTCTAAAAAAATGTAAACACGTCCTCGTTTGGCACTATCGATCTTCCTTGAGAGTGAATTTGGCCACACGGGTCAGCATTTTTGACAGTGATCCCAACAAAAGGATAGGGATCAAGGTAGTTCAATGGAAGGTGTGGTCGTAATATTTCAAATTCATAAAATAATTTTTATTTGTTCTATGCTATGCTATGCTATATTTCACCCTAAAGGCTAGTTCACAGTTCGGAAAATGGGTCACGGGATTTCGCACGGGATTTGATCAGGGAAAATTTCCCGCCGAGATCTCTCCAAACTGTCAAACCAAAAACTCTGGTGATTCTTAAAAATACAAACAGTATCAAACTTGTAGCGAATTGCAAACCTTATAAAAATACTATTTTCCCCGTCGGAAACAAATTGTGTTGAATTGTTCCCGGCCGGATTTCAGTATGGAGAGTTTTAAAATCCCGTGATGTTTCCCGCGGCTGGGTTTACACTTCAGGAAAACTGTCATTTTTGTGTAGACTCATTTCCCGTCACGGAATTTGAAATCCCGAGCTCCATTTAAAATACACAGGGACCCAAATCCCGTGACACGTTTTCCGAACTGTAAACTAGTCTTAAGGAGAAAAATTGGGTAAACACCAAAATTTCTCACCAGGGCGAATTTTTTTTTTGGTAAAACCAGTCTTTGCACTTGAAGGGCACAAATCCTTACTTATTACATGGGTGCGTTTCGACTTCGTCTCATTAGAAATCGACACCAACTTTTTGTCGGAATAGATTAGCGCCAGCTTGACGCAAACCCCTAAAACTAAAACACAGTTTGTATTTCAATCGAACGACTGGTCAAACGTGATGTCCCGTCCGAGCAGAAGTTCTGTTTATGCCGATAAGACACAGTGAAGCCGAAACTTGGCTTTGCTGTGACATAGGCCTGCTAAGCCAAGACAAGTTTTGCTTAATAATGAATTCTACCACAGGGGTTAGCTGGTATCTTTGACAGTTAGCTCAGCAAAATAGGGATCAATGTGGCTGAATGGAAGGTGTTACCCAGTTAACTCAAAGTTGTAAAATATTTTATCCACAATATTGGCATCAAGAAGAAATCAAGAACTGAAGAGAATATGCATTTTACGTAGAAAACAACAAAACGATTACATATCTTTACCGTCAGCTGCCCCAGAAAATTGCATCCCTATTTAGTGTTTGTAGCGATATACATCAATGAGTTAAAATTAAGATTTCGTAACAGCAGTCTCCATACTGGAAGCATGGTCCTCCAATAAGAAAAGTACAGCTCTTCTAAGGCGGGTTCATTGATTCCGGTAACTCTAACGTTCTCAGTGTTCCGTTGAAATATATGATCTCTCTTGTTGTATTTTCCCGTTCTTTAATTACGAAAGTAATATTTGCATTTGATTCAGAGGGACGAAATGTCTCACTTATGTCGCACAGCTCCCTCTCTCCCGTTTTCCCCCTCCAAAAGCTCTCGTGGACTACATTTATAAGCCGAACTAATTCACAACTGCAAGCTGTGACGTAGTTCTTCCGCAAGTGCCATATGCATAAGTGTACAGCAAACTGTGAGCGTTTACTTTCTCTCTCGATTTATATCTAAAAGCTCTCGATGATTCTCCGCGAGATGCAAGCACTTAGCATGAATTTATTTTGTCAAAATTCTAAACAAACTAAAATAGCGCAGTTGCAAGACACCAATGATCTCCAATGAAAAAAAAACCTACTTTAACATTAAACCAATTGTTTCGGTATAAAACTACCCACACGAAATTCCTGAAAATGTTACCTATAATGTAAGAACTACTTGAGAACTCAACCGTAACCAGCCGTCAAAATATTTTTATTCACGTGTAAACAAACAATTCTCGTGTGAACTCAAACACACATACACACCCACAGGTAGCCTCGCACAGATGCACGAGGAAAGGATAGCATCGACGAGTTTGTCACTCACATATTCACTCACAAGGTATCCATTATACTGTAGAACATAAGTCTATATCAGGTTATTGTTTTTTTTGATACTTTTTGTCACATTTCCCCCCTTAGATTGTATAAATAAATATATAAACAATACTTTTTCACCTCAAAGCAGAAAACTGTTTAAGTTCAACTTGTTTCAATCAACGATGCTAGTTTGTGAACAGATATTATAGTACCAGAACCGCATAATTCAACTCAAATGACAGTAGAACGCAACAAAAGGAAGGTAGAGAGTAACTTTTAGTATATTAAGGAATCAAACAAAACAAGAACGGGTGCGTAGATTTAAGTTTGTTTACTACGTTTAGGTTTTTTTGGAAGAATCCTTTTTACTAGCCATTAGGTTCGAACATTGCAATTTATTTTAAAGTAGTCACTTAAGTTTAGCAATTGTACATATTTTCGCAAGTAAAACACGTGCACGCGCAAAATCAAAATACCCTCTACTCACATTTAGTATTTTTTTTATTACTTAGAAAACCATATGAATAAAGTCCCAGAAGCGTCAAAGATAGTATTCATTTGTTTGTTTTCTTATTTTTTTCCTTATGCCTTTTCGGTGCTGATCGGTAACAATCGGAGATTAATTTCTCCGGCGAATTTCCCCGGTAGAGACAGAGAAAAACGAGCTTAACTAGATAATTTGCGATCAGTTCGTACCTGTACAAAGAAGTAGGATGATTGAATCGACCGACTGGTACGCGTGTTGACAACTCTAACATCCCACTCCAGACCCTCGTTGATCCCCGTTCACCTACCCTTCAAAAAACAAACAAACACATACTCGTGTAAATTTGCGGACAGAGATTTAGATATCTCTGATGCCGCACCATGAACTGGTATCATCAAAGCTCTGTGAAAATGCTAGTAATGAAGCACCTGCGGATCCTAAGTACATAGTAGAAACCCGTAAAGGAACAAAGAAAAAAACACTTGTGATTCTCGCGTGAGGGCAATCCTGTCGCATGTCACTATAGCTGAACATTCATGAACAAAAAAGTAGTGGACTGAATTTGACCGCGGTCAGATTATTTTTGTTTTCTTCATTACTCTAACGGAGGGACATATCAAAATCTCCCCTTAAAAAGCAAAAATCTAAACGATCGAATCTGGAATCGAACCGATTCAGACAGAACCTCTCTAGATATGTAGGAACCTTGAGAGAATTTATTCAAATGGAACACATATTTCAATCCTGTAAAAAGAAAGGTAGACATTGTTCATCAATAACTCGTAGAAATTCGCAAAAGTTATTCTCTTCTTTACTTCGAAATTTTGCTCTTATTAGATTTAAAATAAAGTGAAGCAGGTCAGTCACTAAAAACGTAGATTGGACAGAAAAACTTATATCAAAAAATCAGTATATCGCATACGACTTTTCTCCTATTCATATTAACTAATTAAAGCCTAGTATTTTACATAAAACAAATTTAGGAGACTATACACAGATGTACTTGTACGCCCTGTAAAAACAAAATAAATTAACTCCCTCCATTCCTTCCAAGGTAAAGTGACAGACGGGAAACTTTAACGCGGTCAGCTGGAAACGAGGAACATTGTTCAACTTCCTAACCATTTTACATACTCACATACCTAGGAAAAAAATTCGCTTTTGTTCACAAATAACCCATCAAGATAGATCCGTTTACGAATTGTGCAGCCATTCACACACGATTCACGCACGATGAGAACCATACACGTTTTGGTGTACTGAAGGAAAATTTATGTGATATTTTTATCATAAGGTGTACCTTGAATTTCGCGCAAATTAAAACTAATCTCGAAAGTAGTGTGAAGAGTAGAGGCATCCTGAGCCTGAAGCCAGTGATTTGCCGCGTAGCTTATGGCGGAAAAATAAAACAGAGAAGCAGAAAAAAACATAGAACATTAAACCAAACCGAATCGCGACGGCACGTTCGTTGCAATCGTAGATTTTTATCCATCCACCCAGAAAGCTCTATATTCCAATTAAAACTATTGTCACTACTCAGACTCACCCGTAGGCTGAGACGAAAGAGAGAAGGATACCGTCGTGGAACGTCCCCACAGATACATTATTTGAAACATACTGCAAACCGAGTTAATCAAAACCTATAGGCAGAAAACATCCGTATACATTAACGCTAAACAACAAAAAAAAACAATATAACGAAAACCTATTTTTGAAATTTACAATAGAAATTAACAATAAACAGATTTTAAAGTATACTTAGCAAGCTTTGTTTAGCCACCGTCAAGCCAGTAGCATTTTGTTTTGTTGATGGATGAGAGAGAGAAACGAAGATCAAGCAAAGTTTTGTTTTTTTTGTATTGTTTTAAACATGAGCTGGTCTAGCCGCTGCATTATACTAATCAGATTCGACGATTGTTTTGAAGAAATTGTTAGAAAGTAAGAGAGAACTTAGTATACGATCAAGAGGTAAGTAGTTTCAGGGGCAAAGCCGAGGAAGTATGAATAAAAGGTAGGTTCCATCTTGGAACGGTTTCATTATCTACTTACTATATATAAGAAATAAATTGATTTTGACCCATAATCGCGATCAATTTTATCTTGTTCACACATTTCGTAATACTTTCGCTACGAGGAAAAAAAGTTCATTCGTAATCTACTCCAAAAAAACTCGCTATATCTCTAACGATTCCTGCAAATATGCATTGAAAATTGCCGCTTACATTCAAACAATCTTGTACAATATCGAGAGTTTTTACTCAGAATATCAGCGTAATTATATCACACGAAGAAAGACATCATCAACATGAGCTCAAACACCCAGTAAAGTTCTTTACTGGGCAAGTAGTATTCCGGCTCCAGTGACACAGTTCCGGAGCCAGAATACTAACTGGAACCAGCCGGAATTCCGGCTCATTTCCAACTGAACTTTACTGGGCAAGTTTGATGCTATTCGTTTGCAACACTTTTGGCCACAGGGGTTAGTATTTTTGTCATTAGTTCATCAACATCTTCATCGTGCGTGGATACTCCGAATAATGTTCGAATGTATTCTAGATTTCCAACAGGATTCGGTTACGCGATCTTAGGCCACGCATCTTGCTTAGGTATTTCTTCTTAGGTACACGCATCTTACTGGATTCCGCACAGCCAGCGAGTCGACGACCTCTTTCAGGTGCTCTGTTGAGCATTACTTCAGCTGGTCTCTCTTCCTACATTCGCGCTGCATGTCCAGCCGACAGTAGCCTGTCGTGTTGTATCAGACTTCTGATGTCAGCATGTTTGTATATTTGGTACAGCTTCTGGTTCATGTGGTGGCACCATTCTCCTTTTTCTCTTGTGTTGCCGAGTATTGAACGCGCAATTCGTCTCTCAACGGCACCGAGCACTACGCTCATAGTCGTACAGGGCAATAGGGAGTTTTAGCGATTTGTATAGAGTTTTGTGCTCACCGGTAAGTTACGGGATTTTAACTGAATACATAGAAAGGCCTATTCGCAGCGGAAACACGCCATGCAGCTACAATTGTCACCTAGGGGCAGATCACTTGTGACGCATTTTTAAAAATCAGCGAAATTAAATGCATTTATTTCCATCAAAATAGAAATTCATAATGTATTTTGCATTGCGTGCAATATTTTTGCGTTGCGTGCAATGTTGTTTGCGTTGCGTGTAAGACGTCAAAACCCTACAGAAAAATTAGCCCTACATTTAACAAAACGTCGAACAAAGTGGATCAACGTAGGACGTTTGTTAAACAAACTTTTCTGCGAGGGAGTGCAAAGCTGATGCAAAAATGGAAATAAAATGCATTTTTTCTAATTTGATGGAAATTTGTTATACATTCTTAGAGTGATCTGCCCCTAGATTGTCACCCACTAATATGAAGTATGAATTCCTCGACAATCTCGTACCGTACCCCATCTCGAAACCAATACCATTCGGATAGTGTCGCTCTCTATACTAGCTACGATGCATTTTGCCTTGTCGGAGCTTATCGTCAGCCCACCACTTCCCTCTTTAACGACATATATTTCTTCCACTACTCTGCGATCAACGCCAATGTTGTCGATATCGTACATGAAGCCAAGAAACGTTTAAGATCTCGTGATGATGGTTCTGTTCCTTTGCACATAGGAGCTTCGTATCGCATCTTCGAGCGCTACGTTGAACAATAGATTAGACAGTGCATCAATGCTTCTATAACACCATGAACGCCTTTGCTGTCTCTCCGCCTATTTCGACACTTGGTTTTGATCCATCCAGCGTCATACGAATCAGCTTAATAAATTTTGTTGGAAAATAACGTTCAAGCAACAGTTTGTTCAGTTTCACTGAATCCTACGTCGGAATTTACAAACAGGTAGTGAGTATATAAGTTGTATTCTCGGAATTTATCCAGGATATGTCGCAATGTAAACGTCCTTGATCATCCTTCTCGAAACTGGCTATTATATTCGCCGACAAAGTGTTCAGCCAACGAGCGCAGGCTGCTAAACAAATTATGTTATAGGCGACATTAAGGATCGAATGCAATTACATTCGAGTGACTGTTTTTGTAGATAACCAAATATCCAAAGCCATTTCTTCCTCCCAGGTCATACAGATTACGCAGTGGATTGCTTCGTACAGCCATCGTATTTTAGAAGTTCGTTTACATGCCATAATGGCGGTCTCAATTGTTTAGTTTATAATACGATTAATTGCTCTTTTTGACAATAATCGTTTACGCCAGCTTGACAGCAATGCCTATCAGATGAGGATGTCAGGCGTTCATTGAATAAACATCTAACGCATTGGACTAACGTAGGATGACTCTCTTTTACTGGGCGGATGACGTAAACGATTACTGTCAAAAAAGGGCAATTAAATGTACTATGAACTAAACAATTTAGATCGCCATTAAGGTACGTAAAAAGCTGGAGTGTATTGTTTATTGGGGCTTTAACTTCTATGGGTCATTCGCCCTTGCATATTATTTAAAATGGCAGTAATCAATGCAAAGTCAATTTCATTTACATTTACAGGCAAAATATCAGTGTTTGATAGTATCATAAATTAATAAACAAATTCTGTTGTAAAAATTCTGTTTTCATTGAGATCCGAAAATTTTTCCTATATATGCAGCCAATGTATTGTCTATCCCGCGAGATAAACTAGTGTACCGTCGATTTGTCGCTATATGTGTCGAACATGAGTGCGAATGAAAAAAAAAATAAACGTGAAATCATGTTTTCGCTTGCACTAATGCAAAGTGAACAAGCGCGTTCCCTCTAAGAACGGTTGGTCTCAAAATCGTCCAATGAAGGACGTTCGTTGGACCAATTTGGACAACGTCCAAATAACTGTTCAACAAACGTCCATCGTTGGACCCGTGTTGAACGATTTTAAAACAATTTTTTGGACGTCGCAGTGGGTTATTCGGCGCATGGCTTGGTGGCGCATGGCTAAAATTTCACGATGTGGATTTTAGAAAAGATTCGCAATAATCTAGCAATGAGCGGATAATGTGACGTACAGGAATTCAGATTCAAGTAAACACGATGACTTAACTTTGTACTAACAATATTCAATGTTTTCTTTTGTGTTCCGTTGTGGCGCGAACTATAAAAACTCTAGAAAGAGAACAGCGGAGTCTCCATTTTGGATCGATTGGATTCGGGTTTAGCAATCAAAATACGAATCCAATCGAACATTGCCTATTCTTATAACAGTGAACGTGTTGCCATACAAAGCCGGGGCATACGTTGCCAAAAATGCTGTTTTACTCTCCGCAGTTCTTTTTCTAGAGTTTTTTCTAGCGCGAACTATACTTTCTGTTGAGCAGTGTTGCCTCTTGAATCGAATTAAATAAGTGGTGTGTGGATGCGCACACAAATAGTAGCGAAAGGTAATCAACGCATTGCACACTTCTCCTTGACGAGCAAAATACCATAAGCTTTGCATGGGCTTCCCCTAATATTTCCCCTACAAAACCCTCATGCTCTTTTGCCTACTTTTTTGACAGTCCGTTTGCCTACGCTTTTTGACACTCCACTTACTGGACAAATTTCTTCCGAGTATCTATGTGCTTTGAGCTGCAGTTCGATCTCTTAGTCCGTACAAAGGCCAAACCCCCTCTGGTTAACCTCTAGGATCACAGTTGCTTTTGTTTGACGTTCGCTGATATCAGCTAGAGGCTGCCACAACCAGATGGTCTATTGGCAAACCTCACTGAGCGCAACGTATTCTAACTCTATGGACGACAAGGTGATGCCTGTCCTTTGTCATTGGCTCACATGAACACAAACTCTGATGTTGATCTCTTCGTCTTCTTGAAATAACTCAGAACACACTTGGTGGAAGTCCAATCGGATTTTGTGGGAACAGCAAACTTTCGTCTGGGCATGGCAGCATTGTTCGCTAGATTAAGGGTGACATTCCGCATCTAAAAATTAAAAGATTTTGTGTAAAAGCTTGTATAAAAAGTCCTTTCTACTTGGTTGCATATAGGGTTGCCAACCCTCCGGGTTTGACCCGCAGACTCCGGTTTTTGGAGACGATCTCCGGGTTTCACATATTTTTTTTCCGGGTCTGGTGAGACGATGAACCATTAACAAGGTTTGTTTATCACAAACGAGTTCTTCCGGTGTGAAGGTTGGCATCGATCTTTATCTGTTGGCCACGACTTCCTAACGACTGTGATGACGAATAACTAAATATTCGCGCCCAGCAAAAAAAATCCGAAAGACAACGCAGTGTGCTGCCAAGACGATGCTGCTTTTCTGCCTGCTTCAGTCTACTTCTAGTGTTAGCTGTGGCAGAGGGTAATCCTTGTTTGACTTATCCTCCACAGCGAGTGCGGTTGGTGCTTTTGGATTTTTTGTGGTTAGCCGACTAAGTGAAATTTCTACACCTATCTAAATCGACAAAACGTTTAACAATAATCGCGAAAAATTTACAGCTTAATGAGAAAAGCTCCGAAAAAAGCTAAGCATTATGCTTTGCCAAAACAAAGCACTAAATGGTGAATGTGAGCCAACAGATATAGATCTAATTTCAAAGTATACTCGAGTTTCTATAAAAGCCAATCTCAGGTCAGTAAAAATCTCCGCTGAAAGCCTCACCGGATTTGGCAATTACATAATGTGGTCTCGGGTCTTGTAACAACAGGCAGGAAGGTTCCCTATGAAGCAAAATACGCTGTGTTACATAGCGGTTCTTTCCGAGCCCGAGCCGTAGACGAGAATGACATTTGCTGCGCCTTTTGTTTACATAGCTGATGAGCTGTTATTTAGAAAACCTGTGAAAATCTTATCAGCAACAGTAAACAAAAAGCGCCAAAATGTCATTCTCGTCGACGGTTCGGGCTCGGAAAGTACCGCTATGTAACACAACGTATTTTGCTTCACACAGCTTTTGTGCTTAGCACAAAAGGAACGCCATTCCATGATTTGCAGATTGAATGAGTTTGTTCTTTATTAATTCAAATGGATTGCTTAAGATTAGCATTTGTATAATTTGGAAAGGATTAGCATTTCTTTGCATTTGATTTGGAATGGCCCAGGGAACAAGGATGCCTGGTCATATTTCTTGAAACCTGTGCGATGCCTATTTAACAATCTGCTGGAACAAATCAAAACAAAAGCATAAGTTTTGTTGCCAGAATCATTGAAAAATTCGAATATAGAATCCGCAGAGCTGTCAGTTATATTGAACTGGTCGGAATTCGAGCAAGCGGTTTGCTGCTCAAAACCCCAGTAAAATTGTATGGTACCCAGTAATTTAAACTAAGTGTGTATGATAGATTTGGTCTAACTTCTTAGAAAGTCCTTAGCAATAATTGGGTCATTATAGGTTTGTTCCAGTACACGGAAGTCACTCCGGAGTAAACAGGAGCAAAAAATCTTTGCTCCTTTTTACTCCGGTTTGCTACCTGAAGAAGAAAAAAGAGAAGAAGAGAGTACAGGAACGCTTTCTCCGGAGTACTTCCAGTTTCTCCTAGTACTGGAACAGACCTTATGTCATATTTCTACTATTTTTGCTAAAATGGAGTTAAACTGTTTAAGCTCAAATGTTTCACAATCATCTTGCGCCTGGCAGTTACTGTCAAAAAAAACCGGAACGTCGCGTGACGGATAACAGGAACGTAGACCTCAACCGGTTCCTATGTAGCGCACGCCAGGGTGCCAACTGCACAGTTTAGTATTGCTTATTACTTTGAAACTTGAATTTTTGATGCACTTCGCTATCACACTTTTTCACGGTTGCCAAATGAAATGATATGAAAACGACAAAAAAATTAACTTTTTACATCAAATTTATTGTGAAAACCGGGATAATGGCAGCCATGCTAACCTTCCAGCTGCTAAAAGTAAGAAGAAGTTTGTTTTTGACACTTTTCTATGTCAATAATTTGTCCGGTCGAAGGAGTTTCACTTTTGATCACACTTTGATTCATCACACTTTCATACTGTGCAGTTCGATTTGGTGGGAACTGTGCAATACGCACCCAAGCAACCAAACGTTTGGATAATACTTAAAAAGCACATTTTAAGGTTTATATAAAGTTGTTAGAGAACTTTCAAGCTGGTTAAGCTTTAGTGGAACCTGAGAGCAGCTTGAGTCGCTAATAGAATATGAAACTTCATCGAACAGTTACAGAAGCTTAGGCAGCTCCCTTACACGATGTTTTGATTACTTGGGTAATCCTTAAGGTATTGTGGTGGAACACGTGTTTTTCGTTACGAAAAAGTCGGTAGTTCTTTTGTAGGCTCAACATCATCAGCATCTTCAAAATTATCGGAAACTATTCTTAAACAGGAATATATTTTCTCTTTTGCAACGGAACCTGATCATTACCCAGGTAACCAACAAGCATTAATGTATGCAGTGAAATAGCATATAATTTGCATTTCAGATGCTACTTGCAGTATATTAGCATTGTTTATGCATAGTTGTTGTTAATCAGCATTCGAAAAACTGCTTAAAAACTTCTTGCCAGTACGCAGCATTCTGAATGCACAACAGCAGTTAAGTAGCATTTTTATGGCACAGCTGTAATGCAGCCGTATATTTTGCCAAAAGCGACTTTTAAATAGCATTTAAAACGACTTAAATGTTTATCAGGTAGCCGGTAAGACGCATTCTGCATGCTTATTGGTTACCTGGGTAGTTGCTATTTTTCGGAAATTGACTGTCGAAGTGTCATTCTCCAACTAGAGGATGCGGGCATCACGACTTACAACTATCTCGCAGTCTGCAAACCGCTAAGCTTTCTGCTCCATAGAATACTCTACACATTTTAACTTCCTTGATTTGCTGCCCAACTTGTTGCCCTTCGATTCTAAAACATGGACTAAACACGCGAAAGTGTGACAAATACGGTTTAAGCCCCCATTGTAGTAATTGCTGGAATGATTTCGACTGTAAACGATTCTGAAGCTGCGTTGCAGTCAGGACAGCTTCTCTTCAATAAAAAAAATTTCGATGCCAATATCGATAAGCGTACAGGTAGTTATCTCTGTTATCGAACGATTCTTTCGCTTTTATTTTGCTAAGACGCGAAAATGATGTTGTAAACTACGACTTGATCTACTCCACTCAGTAGAAAGCTTCCAGTTCGTTGTTATTGAACTCACCGCCACCATCGGAACGGATCAAACGAACCTTCTTTCCAAATAAGATATCTATGTCCATCGCATGTAATTTATGATCAGTTAAGCCGCCTCCAGTTGACTTTTCCGCAAATATGTAACTGTGAAGCGATTATGGTTGTCGATCAGATGCATCACGATTGCCACTCGGAGTCGTTTTCTTCATCGGGCCGCAGAGATCTGTATGTACAATGTCGAGAATCCGATTTGCTTTCTGTTCAGTAACTGGGGAAACAAACCGCATCACTCCTCTCTCCAAAGATTTCGGTTTTCTTACCATCGTAAAGTTTTGTTCACCCACCGGCTTTATTAAGAAAAGGAACGCACGGGTTTGTTTCGAGTTATCGCTTACCGGGTTTTGAACCAATATATTTGCGTTCTGAGCGACAGTGGAATAAACTTTGATTTGACGATATTAACCGCAATATCTTCATCAGTCCGATTGTCCAAAGTGGTCATAATTCAGCACTCCGCAAAATCATGCACGTTTTAGTGTACATTACATATATCTTTATCAGGTTCGGTTCCCGCGGCATCCAACCGATCGAAAAGATCATCGACATCATGCAAATGTTTTTCTAGACTACCCCGGTCTGACAAATCAAACGATGGGGTTGTGTTTTGGTGGTACCAAGTTTGGGTCATTAACGAAATTTTTTTGCTTCGTACATAAATCGAGAAAAGTCAAGATTTTAGATGTAAAAATCAACTTTCTGAACGATTTGGAGAAATAGGGAAAGGATGGCTTGTCGGTGAATGGGCTCTGCTCGGTACTTTTTACCATTAAATATATTTCCAAGTTTATCTCTAAGAGAAGACAATCGCGTAGCTAATTTGATCCAGTCCTAACCTCAATATTGAGCCAGCTTCTGATTGGTTGTTTTGCCAGTCAGAAGCGTTTATAATATTTACAAACGGGATGAAAAACAGTGCTGCTGAATCTATTCCGGCTCCTTTTTATACACATCAACATACACATGAAGATATATATGTAGCTTTGTGTATTGTTAAAAGAGACATGAACAAAAATAAAATTTAATTTTTAAATGAGACCATTGTTGTGATCTCTTGCTTGAAGAGTGATCTTTGAGGTAAAATTATTTTCAGCAATTGTGAAAAGCATGCAAAGGGATTCTGGCAACAATGAACGCTTGTTGTCTTTAGATTTAAGGCAGGGCCTAGTAGAGAAAATTAAGAAGAGCAAGAAGCCTGTTGTCGCCTCTTCTCGTAGGTTTATCTCATAACAGCCCCTTTGCATATTGTGCAACAAAACAAAATAATACATATAGCGCATTGCGCACATAATAAGGGCGACTAAAATTGCGGAAACGCTTATAAAACTGCACTTTTTACATTGAATTCTCTTGGTGCCTATTACGCACTTATGTATTATCCAACGAGAAAGTGCGCCTCATACATGAAAACGATTCAATGTAAAAGCGCACTTTTATAAGAAAAATCGCACTTTTCTGGAGTTCAGTTTTAAATGCCATCAATAATATTTTATCCACATTTCGAAAACTAATATACAAATGGTTACCCTATCGGTCTTTGAAAACGCTTTCATTCCATTTATTCTCATAAGCCCTTTTGAACAAGAATTCCTGACATTTTTTCGGTTGTCAAAATCCGCCACCGGGGCACATTGATTAAACATACTCGTGCTGTTCTTCTCTATCAACTGCCCTGCTATATGCTCGCTCCCGTTCCCTCCAACGTTTGTGTACAGAAATGACCTGCATGCAGTGTGTGCGCAACATCAACACAACAGCGTTCAGAAAAATCGCTTTTTCGCGATTATTTTTGTGTACGCGAATCCGGGCAAATCTGTGCGCCTAATTTTCCTTCCAAAGTTTATCCTAATTCGCGAGCAAAATGTGTATTTCCTGTGGCGGAAAGTCAGTGCCGTGCCTGTGAACTGTGCAATTGCGACAATATTGGCGGTGTTAAAGAAGTGAAACTGTTGCCGTAGAAACAGGAAAAAAACCGGATCCGAACGTAAGTAGTAACTCGCTTCGATTTCATCGGTGGAGGTGGAAAAATTCTAACCTCGAAAAGTACACACAAGCCATTTTTGTTGTATGCTTTACGGGGCGCCCCTGCCAGCGAAAGCAAAGAAAACCAAAACAAAATATAAATGAGCGCTTGTTTGTAAATACTGGTTGCTGGATAGTGAACATCATCCTGACCGTCGAATAATTTGATAAGCGCTTAATTAATTGGTCGAATGGAAAGGATAGGGGTTCAAGGACGGATTCAGATTTGACCTGCCCCCCTGCCCCGGTAGGGGGCGGGAGGATGGAACTTTGCCGCGGGTGATTACGGTCGGTAGCGTGGGGGAAATATCGATGCAAAATGCTTGTATCGGACCACCGCGACGGCGGCTCTGAAAGGTGCTGCTGTGCATGCCGCTGAAAATGTTTGCCATCACCATGTTCGCTCTATGTTCAGTTTGTGTCTCTTTTGGGTTGCGCAAGTTCCAGCGTTGCCAAACTAGGAGCGGGTCGTAAGGTGTTTTATTGCAGATTGAGATTTTGCCTCTGGTTTAGTTACAGCTATTTCAAAAATGACCAATATTTTACCGTAATAGTAGATTTTTTCAGCCATATCTGAAACCTAGATGAAGAAAATGCAAGAATCGATATTTTAAAATAATCATAGGTCACCCTTTTGTAACTAACAAAAAAAGTTGTCTCCTATGATAATATTATCATTGCCGCGACCAGGAATCGAACCTGAGTTATAACGCGCACAACATGGGGTCCTACTACAAGACGATCGCGACTATCTGAGGACATACAACGGGTAGCGAGAAAACTTTATCACTAAGAAATAAATGCTCAGAAATAAGGAGCACAACCAAATATTACGTAACTTAATATTTTGATCATTTTCAGGCCCTCCCTTTGTAACAAACAATCACCCCCCTTGTCACGTTTCCAAATTTTAAAATACACACGACCAGTGATGCCATATTGAAGTATGTGTTTCAGTCAAAAAACTTCTTTAATATCTTTAGAATATTTACCTGAAAAATTAAAAAAAAAAAACGGCGAGCTGTCTGTAAGCAAAAATTAAACCAAACATAAATCAATCTGTGACATTATTTGTCATAACAAAACACTACAAATTGTGACAATCTACTTAACCCGTTTCCACTATAATAAGCGCTTTACGCAATATATGAACGAGTCCTAATGTGTTACCACTATTCGATAAGAAAGTAGATAAGAAATATTCATTGGAAATCAGTTTATTTTTAGATTGCTTTCACTTACTGTTCCTCAAACAGCACAGTTGGCCAACGTTTTCAATCTGCCGTACTTCTTCAACTCTTTTCAATTCGACTCGGAGCGACTCTTAGAAATCATCTTTAAATTTACTGAAATTAAGGAATACGATACTAGAGTAATATAGGTAATCGCAAGTTATTGTAACATCAGAAGGAGGATTCATTCATCTAGAACCAATAGGAATAATCTCAGTTTTTTTTATCGGCTACCCTTCGGTGTTCTTATTTTACTTATATCTTCAACAGTAACAGGTTGTTCGCAAAGTACAGATAACTGCAACTTTTGGACGGTATTGCTGTCGAATTTTATATTTTTTGTTTCGTTATTTTATTTTTGTTTGGAAAGTTCCAATACCATCGTGTCCCCCAGCTCTTTTCTACCCAAGAATTGTTTAAACATTTGAGGCTATTTGAGACGATCTTGTAATACAATATTTTGATAGAAAACACTCATAGCGTTTGATTTCAACCAGTTCGGAAGTCACGATAATGGCTTTTTAAGCGAGTAGCTGCGACTTCGGCTTATTTTAATTTATAACGATTATCGCTTCGAGAGGACTAATGGGGCAATGATGTGCTTCAAACATATAATATTTGTATTTGATATTTCTCATAATTTTAATTTTTTACAGATAACAAACATTTTGGAACTGACGCCAAAGCCTTCTGTTCAAGCTCCAACTCACAGGAGATATTATTTGCCTGCTAATCCCTCAGCACAGTTGGAGTGGACCCATTGAATATGATGTACCCATGAAATCGCTTCCCTGCAGCCTATGCTGGTCATACGATAGAGCGTGATGGTGTTTATAAATTTTGTCGTCAAACTTTCAAATAACTTAAGAGATTGTTCTGATGGCACCGATGCCGTATTGTTTTCAGCATCATTGTTGTATGATAAGTGTTGTAGATACAGCAAAAATGGCATTATCCAGAAATGTTTCGCCATCAACAAACGAAACGTGGGCTAGTTCGACTCGTTGGAGCGATGATGGTTCGTCTTTTGTATAATTTAATACCCTCACTGAAAGCTTGATAAAACTGAAGCATTAAGCGGCATAATCCTATCATTGTCTTGCGGTACTATGCGAGACATCGAGACGGATGTTGTATTGTTCTATGACGGATAGTATTGCTATGTTTATTGCAAAACGCGGTCGTTTTCCTGAGATATTTTTTTTTGTTTCACTTCTAGAGTGGTTCACCAATAGTTTAAAGTTTTTTTTCACACATTTTTAATCAATTTTGTATATGCTTCAGCTCACTAGTAGACGGCTATCTTAATAGCAAACAAACAAAAACTGTTTATTAGTTTTAATCTTAATCCTTCGGAAGACACGCCTCACCCTGAATGCACAGCGGGCTGATTTTCATGCGAAATCGTCTTGCAGCTTCAAGCGGTCGCCTAAATGCAGATATTAACGCGACAGCTAGAGGGTTGAAATAGAAAAATCTATGAGCAACCTATGTGAGATTAAATGACGCACACAGACACCGATTAATGTTAGCCTTTTCATAAGGGGCCAGGGACTCGTTCCCACTCTGTCATCTACTATGTTTTACTGTTAAGTCAGATGTTTTGTGTTTCGGATTCTTCTCGTCAGTACCTAACAGCTGACTGGGCTGCTCTGGTAGATTTTTGGATTTAATGTCTGCCTAGCAGTCCAGTCAACTGTTATGTACTGACGAGGAGAATCCGAAACGCAAAACATCAGACTTAACTTTAAGTTGGTTAGGGCACCAATGGCATAAATTCGGGGGTTTACTTCTAATTAGTTTCTTTAGGGGTAATAAGCATGTTTTACTGGTAAATGTTTTTTTAGGCTTGATGTATTTGAGTGACGTTTAGAACAGTCCTTGGCATTCATAACATGTTTCACTGAATAATCTAATGGATAGGGATTGGGGCTGAGCGGTGACAGATGTTCCTGCAGCCCCTTCCGAGTGCCTTTTGGGGTGAGGCACGGAGCTCCATTTTGTCGAAACACCACATTTAAAATGCCAATCCATATAACTCTTTAATATAAGGAAGGATATAGTTACTTTAAGTGTCGATGTAGACTTCCGTGCTTACTTTGTCGTCTGGAATAAACACCGGGTACATTTGGTTACCATTCGAAACCACAAACCTAAACAACGTACCACTGGTGGGATGCTTTGTCAAGCACACATTTTTGTACTCGTCGACCACGTCTTTTAGCGGAAGAGAGTTTATGTATCGCTCAGCTCTAGAACTGGACACTGATTTTTTTTCGAAACACCGATAAATCGAATGGGTAGCGCCCAAGCCCTTCACGATGATACACAAAGACGAACATGCAATCGTGATCGTCTTCGTGTATCATTTGTGCATTTTCGATAAGGAACGATTCTACCAAATATTACGGAATGCTAATAGATTGTATAACTTTTTGCCTTTCTCATGTAAAGAGAGGCTATGCAATCACTCAAAAAATCGATTTTCCAACAGAGGCCCGGAGGGTCAAGTGTCATATCCCATTCGATTCAGTTTGTCGAGATCGCTAAATCTCTGTGTGTATGTATGTGTGTGCCAAATAACTCTTGCACAAAACTTTTGATCTTTTCGTCTGCCCGATTTATTCAAACATAGGTGTTGATTCCTTCTTTCGAGCTTTCCTTGAATTTGTAGAAAAATCGAAATGAATACACATTTTGACAAACAGTGTGGTATGTTTTTAGAGTATTATCCATCTTTTGCATTGGAATGTTTCGTGCGTAAAAGTACGATCCACCCGATTGCTCGGTTTACTCAAACATGTGGCACTAAATACACTCAAAAGTAAATTGTGCTTATAAATATGTCTTATGTCAAACGATATTATGCCAAATGGCTTTGTGTCAAGCAGGATAATCTTGTTCAGAAGCTAGGACAATTTTTAAAGTGTTATGCTGCATTATTAGTACTGAATATTTTTTATTTGAATATATTTTCTAAAAGAGTTTCCCTTCCCTTCCTTTGAGTTTCATTTTTTTGGAATATTTGTTTTGATACACTTTTGAAGTTACGCAATGTTTATTTAGAGTCTTTCGAGATAGTGACTACTACAGACACTTTATACACAGACAAGCGAAGTGTCAAAAAAGTGCAGCCGAACGAGCATGATGGTTTTGAGAGGGGAAGTACAAGAGGAAGCCCATGGAAAGCTTATGGGAGCTTCCGTGATGTCAGTTCACATTCATGGTTGCTAGTCTTACGGTTCTTCTCTCCGCAAGTGTCCGTTATATAAAGTGTCTGTAGTGACTACGATCGAAGTTTCTTATTTGATGCGTTTCATTGGTCGTCTTCATATGATATATGGCTATATCAAGGAGACGTTCCTAGTTGACGGTCCCGATTACAAGAAAAACTTCCGCCAGATAATTCATACAGAACCCCACGACATTCCCAGTAGGAGCGGTTTGTGTTCCGCTTGAAACTATTAGCCACCCTTTTTGTCATCGTGTCGGCTTCCGGTTTTCGGCTTCTCCCCAATCCAGACCTTTTGCCTGTAACCAACATTGTAGAAACCAGCCCGGGCACAACTTGACAGTTCCCATATTTTGAACTCATAAGCAAATTTTGTGGTGATTTGGTGATGCCATGGCGGCTCGTATGGAGCAAAATTTGAAAAAGGCGCATCCCATTTATTATTTTCCAGCTGTTAGAAATAAACAATTTAAGCATTTCTATCGTCAAATTTATTTCGCTGTTCAAATCACAAACTGTCCTCGTTTCACCATACCTAAACAGAAGCCTAGATTCCATTTTGAATCTAAAAAATCCAAAATAAAATAAAATCTATTTTCGGAAATACAAGAAGATGACTTTCAAAATTAAGCCACTTTCACTTATATTGGAATTTCCGAAAATCTTCCGGATCGAATAAACATCTCCCCAGGCATGAAATACTCCGGTAGTTGCCGTTCCGTTAGGTTTCTATCAGACTGGAGTAAAATGCCAGAATAATTCTGAAGTGATCCGTACCAAAACCATCGCAATATCTTCCGGACAGAATTATTGCAAAAGTCAAACAAAACTCTGGTAGGAGTCGAACAAAATTGTACATTCCTGGCAGCTCCCTTGCTGAAACCTAGCACTACCGGTTTGCTGCCAGAATTCTGATAAAAGCACACAAATTGTATTCAAAACCAGTTTTGCTAAATAAGTAGAAAATCCTACATATATTGTTTATTTTCCCGATAAAGATATTGGAATTCTTGACGTTCCTACAGAGCTTGAAACAAAATATCGTAGGTTCACGAATTGTTAAGCTTGGTGATTTACTTTCTTTGGCCAAAAAGATTTTCATTTAAATTTTTAAAGAAAAAAGCACCAATGATTTACAGACTACATACTTCACACAACAAGAAAACCAAAACATTTTTAGAAAGCAAGAGCGCCGGTTGCTAAAAACAACGACTTCCAGCTAAATTTATAGTAAGATTTGTGTAACTTTGCTGACAGTTTCCAGGAGAAAAATTAATTCTTCAATAATAGTTTTCTTTAGCCACATTTTGGAATACGCTTTTTCTAAATGTTGTTCTAGCTGCATTGACGGCGTTCATAACACACGTAAAGAATCACGCTTTTCTCTTGAAACTTTTTCGTTTCGTTGTTCGTGGTACTCGTACAGAGAAGGCATAAAGGGCGAACACGAAATTATTGCGACACATTCAACAGGGCATAACTTTTTTACCATTGGGAAAAATCAACCAAATTTTGCACACTTTCTCATCGATGTGTATTGTTTACATGCTGTCAAGCTCGAAGTCGTGTTTTTCGATTCAACGAAAATGGAGGTGAACCAACGCGACTCGAGAGAACAAATTCTTTCCAAACATCTGGAATTTCCTGACCTGTCGCACCGGCAGTTGGCAAAAATGTTGAACATTCACCATTCAACCGTCTCCAGAGTGTTGAAGCGGTTGACGTTGGACCACGGTTCAAACCGTGATTTGGCTAAAAAGATCGGCATGTCGCAGAGCTACGTCCAGAATGCAAAGAAGAGAGCTGGACTACATACATACAAGGTACAGAACTTCCCAAACCGCGATGAGCGGCAACAATCGACGGCTCAAACTCGGGCACGGAAGCTCTACGAGAAGATGCTGACAAAATATGGCTGCTGTGTGATGGACGACGAAACGTATATAAAAGCCGATTTTAAGCAAATTCCGGGATTGGAGTTTTTCACCGGCAAGAGCAAGTTCTATGTGGACGACAAATTTAAGAAGAAGAAAATGTCGAAGTTCGCCTCCAAATATCTCATTTGGCAGGCCATCTGCTCTTGCGGACTGAGGAGTGAGCCTTTCGTGACAAAGGGCATAGTAAATGGCGAGATCTACAAATCTGAGTGCCTCGAGAAGCGCCTTTTGCCGTACTTGCAGCAGCACGACGAAGCTCCGCTATTTTGGCCAGATTTGGCATCATACCACTATTCTAAAAGTGTCCTGGAGTGGTATGAGGCCAATTCTGTCCTTTTTGTTCCAAAGGACATGAATCCGCCAAACTGTCCGGAGCTGCGCCCGGTGGAGCAGTACTGGGCAATGATGAAGCGGGAACTTCGGAAGAGCAAGAAGACAGTCAAAGACGAGAAGGACATGTTAAGAAAATGGAGAAAAAAACTGAGAAACTGGTACCGGGTGACACTGTAAAGACTTTGATGGAAGGCATCAAGCGAAAATGCGTTCAATTTTACACTCAAGGCTCCATCGATTAACTTTTCTTTTGATTTTTGAAGTAAATATATGTATAAAACTACCCTAAAATTTTGGTTTATTTTAAGCATTAGGGACCATTCATAAATTACGTAACGCTTTTAGGGGGGGGGGGGGGAGGCGGTACGACAAGTTGTGACATAGGGGGAGGGGGTGTTAACTAGATCGTTACGTAACATGTTTTCATCGAAGAAAAAAAAAACATTTTCTTGGAATTTGTTACGTAACAGGGGAGGGGGGGATGGAAAAATTTGTGACAATTTGTTACATAGGGGGAGGGGGAGTCAATTTTGGACAATTTTTGCGTTACGTAATTTATGAATGGTCCCTTATAAGAAAATTGGCATGACATTTTCGGTGTCGCAATAATTTCGTGTTCGCCCTTTATATGAAACAAGCACCATCTGTCAAGTTGTCCCTGGGTTGGTTGAAACACTCAAGCCCACCAACAATTTTTTACTTGTCTATCCCCGTATACTTGCGCCTATATCAGTGGTGCCATAGTCGCAATTGCGATAAGTCCAAATAAAAATATATTCAATTTAAAATGACCGCTAACGTTGGCGAGGAGTTGTTGTCGAGTATTGTGTCTGTTACTCTATGGTATAAGTACCAGTTGGCATAAGCTATGGAAATACTTTCGAATGTATTTAGTGACACATGTTTGAGTAAACCGAGCTTATCGTGAATTTGCGTTCGAAGCATTTTCAATGCAAAAAAAAAAATAAATGCTCTAAAAACCCACCAAATCATTTGGTGGGATGTGCATTCATTTCGATATAGATTTTAGGAAAGCTCGAAAAAAGTAATCAACACTCATGTTTGAATAAATCGGGCAGACGAAAAGATCACTAGTTTGCGTTTAAGTGTTAATTGGCATACAATTTCAAGGAACTACTCATGTTTAAAAGAAGGAATCAATTCCTATGTTTGAGTAAACTGGTTCTACAAGTGGATAACAGGTTTGCTTGCGAGAGGCCTCTGTTTACGACTGTACATCCTCCGCAGCTTTACACCGCATCAGTTTGTTGCCTTAGGTAATGTGCAAACCTTTGGTATCATCATAAAAAATGAATAAAAACATTATGTTTTCTGGGGAATGAGGTATTCTGAGGAATGACTTTCTGATGAATGGGGCATTCTGGATAATGGCTTTCTAGGGAATGGTACAGTCTGGGAAATGTTTTTCTGTTACAGTAAACAGTTACAGTTACAGATCTTTTCCGTTACAGTAAATCCTTCTGCAGAGATACTTTGGGACCCTACAGAACTGGATATAGACATAAAAATATAAGCAATTCTTCAAAAGGGCTAATGAGACTTTTGTAAACAAACTTATTTCGCTCATTATTCCGCTACCGAGTTGAATTTCATGAAAAATACACATGAATCAACATCTTTATCCTTGGTAGAATCAATTTCAAATGTTTTCTGTGTTGAAATGATAACAAATTAGGAGAAATCAGCAAAACAAAAGTTTGTTTACAAATCTAATTAGCCCTATTCAAATGTAGATATGGAAATATTCTTTCAAATTGACGGGATAACACTGTTCAACACACGATCGGGGAGCAGAACGAAAAAAAAAATGGCGAAAGTTTTGGGTCCCAGGAAACCCCTGGTGAAGAAATTTTTGAAAAAATTGGAACCGTGCTTCACAGTTTAAAACCAAAGTTTGTATGGAGAACTAGGGGTGTTCAAGAGGCAAGATATCAATGAAAATGGTCATCTTAAATTTTCGCATAAAGTCTCACATAAAATGCTTATTACATCGAAAAAGTAATCTATGCAAGTTTTTGCTCAATCGGACATCATTAAGGGGTTTGCGGCGTTTCAATATTGTTTTCATAATATAAGAAAAAATCCAAAGGGAGTACAAGAAATGTTGAAAGTCGAAAAAAAAATTTGTCGGAATATATCTAAAAATAGAATGAAACATCAGCATCTAGTCTCAAAACAAACGAAAACCGCTGAAAACAAATTATAAAATTTTTTTAGATCCAAGGACTTGGAAATTTTTGAAAACATGATTCAAAAATTTTACTGTAATGCCCTACGATTGAAAAAAAATTCCCATCGAACAAGGCTTGGTAGCAGCACAAATAAAAAGATGGTAGGGATTTGGGGTTCCAACTGAATCACCATGAAGGAATTTTTGAAAAAAAAATGGAAAGGGACTTCACAGTTTAAAATCAAAATTTTGTGATTTTTTTGAAAATTTGCATCTTTTACGTGAAAATGGACATTTTTGATCGAATTTTTCCAACGTACTACCCTCTCGCAGGTTGATGGGATTGACGGTATTGTAAACATCATCAAGCCACAATATATTCAATAGAGTTATCTAAATATAAGGACCTTCGCTCTTTTTAGTTTTTATTTGCACCAAGTTCTACTACTAGAGGTTAATTAGTTCTCATGTTAATATTCCACCAAACATTATGACTACTGAGGATTTGATTTATATAAGAAGCCCGCTTCAAGATGTTGATTACAATACGCCTCGATAGTGGTGTGTCGGGGAGGCCGGGAGGGCTGATATGAGCCTTTTGTCTGTTCTATACCATTCCTCTATTCACCAGCTCATAACCAACAATCAACCAGTAACAAATAGATAATTGAGAAAGGATGTGCTATGTGTGGTGATTGGCTATTCAAGTATTAGTAGTGTTTGAAGTACTAATGTATGTCTCATGTGATGATCATAACTTCAGCTGTATCTTGTACCTATCTAATCTATTACGTCTCTCATATATTGTCTTTTATTTCTTCTTTTCGAGTCCTATACTGCCATTCTACACCCGCCTTCAGCTGAATCGACAACGATGGTGATAGTGAACGTCTTAACACTCACACATTCTCAAACGCGGTCTCAGCGGGAACCTACAAAAATGCCATCGTGCACGCGATTACGAATCGGTCACGTCCGAAAGTCTATCCTTGATCCTAGAAGCCTAGGTCCATGCCTTCAGCTGGACCAATTAAGAAAATACGCCCATACCTATTAGACAACACGTCTCATGGCGACATGACCGGGAACCCTATCGATATAAACGATCCCACTCTCTGCCAGAATTCAAACCGCGCACTGAAAATTTAATATCAGACTCACGGTTCGCGCAACCATTCAAGAACACACGTTACAAAATCACGTCAGCGCACAAACGTTAGAGCCCCTCGCGATTTTCCAAGCAACCTACGAACTCGCAAACATGATTACACCCCGGTGATAAGGTGAAAATCTCAGCACTCATAAACTTACCAACACGATCTCAAGTGTCAACCTACAAACTCCCGCGCTCGCGCCATCATGAATCGGGATCGTCCGGAAGTATCTATCCTCGGTACAAACAATCTAGGTCCTTGTTAATTATTAAAAAAATAATAAAATTGAAAAATAACTACCATATCCACTAGACAAAACGTTCCATGGCGACATGACCGGAAACTCTAGTGATATGGGGTAACTCTCTCCCTGTCAGAATGTGATCCGTACACCGAAAACTAAAGATCAGAATGACGGTCCGCGAATATATAAATCGCCGCAGGGTTTCAAAATCGAATTTATACACGCGAAGTCACATACACGCGAGCACACGGGACAAACACGTCAACATACGAACGCTTAAGCCCTTCGCGATCATCTACGCACACCTATGCCCGCTATCGCGCAAACTTGATAACACTCCGGTAATTATGTGAACGTTTTAGTATTTACGAAGTTACGAACGCGAATCCGCAAACGCGCGCGATCATGAATCGGTCACGTCCGGAAATCTTTAGCCTTCATTCTAGTAATTAAGGTCCATACATTCAGTTGGACCAATCAAAAAAATAAAGCTCATATCCACTAGACCACACGCTCTACGGCGACATCGCCGGGAACTCGTGATATGGAAGATCTCACTTTCATTTAGCATCTGAGCCGTACACCAAATATAAAGTATTAGATTCACGGTCCGCGCACGATTATCCAAAGAACACACGCGAATATGCGAAATGCACACGGTTATAAAATAGATTTTATATACGCGAGGTTACATACACGTTAGCACACGCGACATACAAACGCACACGCGATCGAACACGTTAACGTACAAATGCTCGAACCCTTCGCGATGATACATGCGATCGCGAGTCCCTACGTCCGCACATACCTGAACCGTACAATGAATATCACATTCAGAATCACGGCCCGCTACAATTGGCCTAATGCAGTGTTTTATTGGGCGACATTGCCTGTCTCGTCTGCAAATTGTAGTATGTGATGCTGACGGGGAGCCCTTCCGAGAATCTAGCTCTACAGCTCCAGTAGGACAACTCTCGAAAAAAAAGAACTTATTCTGTAGGTTTTTTTATGGTTGCGTGTAGGTTTTCCTGCTTGATTTTGCCGATAATGAACTGGGTTTCGTCGTTTGCCGATGGTTTGAATGGTATCGATAATTGGTTGCTCGTGGGGAAGGGGGTTGTCGAACTGTGATTGTTAATATTGGTGTTTTTTCCCACATAACATTGTTATTGGTTGTGCGTCGAGTGATGGTTGTCGGGTTTTGGAGAATATCTTGGCATCCCTCGCGATTTGTTTTGAATAGTGTTTGGACTATTAATTTCCACTTGAACTGGGCTGCATACAGAGTCTGAGATGTCTTATATTTGACGGGATGATACAGAACGAGAGACTTTGTTTCACATTGTCAAACTGTATTGTTTTGTTGTTGCTTCGGGTCTTGTAGGTGTAGGGCTTAGTTGCTGTTTTTCCAGGGTTTCTTTTCGATTGGATCTTTGTAGCTTGAGTTGTATTAATTTATTTGACGCCTTCGCTGCTTTTTGAAACACGTGTCGGTGCGGCGTGCTCGACTGTGTTCTCGAACTTCGTGCCACAGCTGTGTTTTTTGGAAAGCTCGTTGCGTTTGGTATGATATCCGTCGTTTCAGTTTGCCGGTATGTTTGAAATCGTGAACTTCTTTGATCCTTATTGGAATAGGGTACACTTTTTAATTGAGCAAGAAATTTTGTTTTTGTCACGGGTATGTTCTTTTTGTTGGTGAAAGCCATTGTTTTAGAGGAAATACACAATTGATTTGGGATCCTTTTGTAAACTTGTTGAAATCACGAACAGCGTTTCTGTTGGTAGGGGACATCATTTTGTTGTTTTCAAGGATGTTCATTCTGGTCGTATGTGGGTTTGGATGTCGTTAATTTTGTGGTGTGGGGGGAGCACGTATGGGGTTGATCACCCCAAGTAACAATTCAGGCTTTATGGTAGTTTTATAGCCACTGATAAAAAATAGATTGCACTTGTAGCGAGCTATAAAACTATAAATGTTACTTGGGACGCCAGTCGAGCTGGCATTTCTTTGAAAGAAACAGACTGATTTCTTTGTTTGTTTAGTGTTGGTTGGTTAAATGGGGAACTGGTCCATGGGGTTTCCCATTGAACCAAACCGTTGTGCGTGAGGCATGCGCATGGTGTTGTCTGAGTGGAGTCATGAGTGTTGTATCATATATGAACTTTGACAATTCGCGGGAGGGAGCGGTGCCCAGTTACTGGTACGCAGTAGTCATGTCAGCGTGAAGAAGAATGTATGTTGTAATATCCATTAGTTTTTCCTTTCAGTCCATTAAATCATCAAATGCCGTGTTTACCATATTCCACCATATAAAAGTTTGATTGTTATTATTAGAGACGATAAAAGTGGGAGTCTTTGCTTAATTTCCAGCATCTTCTTAATATTCTACTTTTGGAACATTCGTCAATCGGTTTTATTCGTTTTGCCTTTCTCATATAAAGAAAGGCTATGCAATCACTGTAAAAATCGACTTTTTAACCGAGGCCCGGAGGGCCGAGTGTCATATACCATTCGATTCAGTTCGTAGAGATCGGCAAATGTCTGTGTGTGTATGTATGTGTGTGTGTATGTGTGTGTGTATGTGTGTGTGTGTCATTTAAACTCACACAATTTTCTCAGAGATGGCTGAACCGATTTTCGCAAACTTAGTTTCATCTGAAAGGTATAACGCTCCCATAAGCTGCTATTGAATTTTTAGTTGATCCGACTTCCGGTTCCGGAGTTACGGGTTGAAGAGTGCGTTCACACAGCAAATTCCCATATAAACTGGTACCACCATGATGTTCAAATGATGTAAAACATATTAAAATTGATGTAACATTACTCTAGTTTGCGGGTCTGGATCACTAATGATCAATCAAAGCAGCTTTGACCACATTGGCCACCTATGACGGTTCATGACGCCCCCGGGGAACCCGCCAAGTTCCTAAGCTAATATCACACCCATTCCCCAACGAATTCTCTACCGATTTTCACAAACTTGATTTCAAATGAAAGATACAGTAATGCCATTGAGTGCTGCTGAATTTCATTCGATTCTGACTCTTGCTTCCGGAGTTACAGGGGTGTTAGTAAGGATACACTGGAATTTACCATATAAATCGGTACAATCGTAATACCTCAGAGGCTAAAAACTATTGAAATGGTCACCAAATTACTTCTAATCGCAGATCTAGATCACTGATTGCCAATCAAACATTCTTTGAATATATTGTCCATTATCGATGATTCCGGAAGTCCGGAATTCCGGGCATATTCCACAATAAAAGTCACATCGGTTCATCGGTGATGACTGAACCGATTTTCTCAAACCAAGTTTCAAATGGAAGGCAAAATATGCAGTTGAGTATTGCGTAGCCGCCCCTTCCCCCCCTCCCCACCTTGCCCTTACACCTCCCTCCTTCATCACTCCCCTCTTCATGGATCACCCTCACGCCCAGATTTCCTTCATCCACCCCGTATACCGAAATAAGATGAAGGATTTCTGACGCATCCTCCACACCCACTCTACTAAACCCCCATTCCCTACACGTTCAAACGCATTCCACCAACCTTTGCAAATTATAATCACATGAAGATAACATTGAACTCATGCTTATTAAGCTAATTAAATATTATTTTGCCTTTCCTATATAGAAAGGTTATGCAATAGCTCCAAAAACCGACTTTCTAACCGAGGCCCGGAGGGCCGAGTCTCATATAACATTCAACTCAGTTCGCCGAGATCGCAAAATATATGTGTGTATGTATGTGTGTATGTATGTGTGTATGTATGTATGTATGTATGTATGTATGTATGTATGTATGTATGTATGTGTGTGTATGTGCGGATTTGTTAACAAAATGTCCACATCGGTTTCTCGGAGATGGCTGAACCGATTTTTACAAACTAAGATTCAACTGAAAGGTATAATCATCCCATAGGTTGCTATTGAATTTCATTTTCAACCGACATCTTGTTTCGGATTACGAGTTGAAGAGTATGGTTACAAAACAAAATTTGTTGATTTGTCCACATCGGTTTCTCGGAATTTTCTGAACCGATTTTGACAAACTTGATTTTAAATGGAAGGTCCATCAGCTGCTGTTGAATTTTGTGTGGATCCGAGTTCTGGTTCCTGAATTACAGGGTGATACGTACGATCACGCAGCAAATCTTGATTCTAATGAATTCTGCGATGAATGTAAAAAGGGGATTTTTTTTCCAAAATGTAAACACAACTGTTGAATTTGTAGATCTAGGTCACCAACAGTCATTCAAAGTCTCTTTGGCCACACTGGCCACCATCGACGGATCCGGAAGCATCCAAATTCAGAATAACGGTTATATTGGTTTCTCGAAAATGGCTAGACCGATTTGATCAACTTAGTCTCAAATGAAAGGTGTTCCGTCCCCGGAAACTGATATTAAATTCCATCTCCATCCGACTTTCGGCTCCGGAGTTACGGGTTGTGGAGTGCGATCACACAGAAAACTCCGATTCAAACCGATACCGCGATGAATGCAAAAAGGTGCTCTTATATATACTTAAGTGTAATAAGAATGAAAGACATTTCCATAATGTTATATTGTACGAACCAGCTATTAAATCATAGTTTGGAGAAATGAGAAAGGCACAATTGCACCTCTAGGTGGATTAAAACAGGTTTTTCTAGTCTACGATTCTTTTCAAATAGCACTTCAGATAGGATAACAATAATGATTACATCAGAGTCGACGCCTTATTACATCGTGCGTTGAGAAAGAAAACGAAGTTGCTCATAATAATACCTGAGATAAATATCCTCAATTACAATCACAAGCTTATCTATTTCGAAAGCAATTGCAGATAGTTAAAGTAATCATGGTAATAATATTGAATCGTTCTTGAAATTTCGTGTTTTGTCGGTATAAGGAACGATGGAATAATAGAATCATTCACATGCCATTTTACTCAATTAAACATACGCAACAATCCCGACAGTCGGCTGTCGGGGTTGAAGTTGCATATTTTACAAACTGAAAGTTTCTAAAGTAATTCAACAAACGATGAATCTATAAAAAAAATTCTCGGCAGCCGGCTGTCCAGAGCGATAAACACATGATAATACTTCAGAGAGCTGCATAGATCGTATCACTTATCAAGGTGAATCTAGATTTGTTTAGCTCTTTACCCTATATCACTAACAAAAACTCCTTCCCGTGGCAAACGTGGAGATGCAGAGGTATACACGGTCTCCAAAGCAACGTTTGTTACATTAACATTACTTTCCTTCTTCGATGCAAGGACGTGATCGGTGCCGTTATTGCCATTTCAAAGTATAGAACTCTCGAAACGTGCAGATTGAGGATGGATAGCTACTCCCAGGTACCATTCGTTGATTCTCTGTGCAATTTCGCTTCTGGTTCTGGTCAATCACGGAGTAGCAACTACGAATTGTACGGTCATCATTCTCATGCGAATGCGGATAGACCATCCCATTTCCTCCTACCTTCCCTGCAGTACAAACCAAAAGTAGGCTACACCATTACACAGCGAACTCTTTGTACATATCAAGGACAAACTAATACGTGCCAGTTTTGTGAACAAACGGCACATCACGGCCAACCCTGCCCAGAAACCAGTGAAGCAAGCTCATCGCTTGAAAGCAATGCCAACACACAGGCTCCAATATCTTTTCCTGAATCACGAACAGTTACCAAATTTGTGGCTGCTGTTCAGGCAATAATGATAACTGCAAAAGCTGTGTCAAGCATGTTGCAAATATATAAAAGACCCATGGCTCCTTAAAGCTAAAGCGTTGAGCCGTGTCAATTAAGGGAGGGGTAAGGGTTTCAGCGTGATTTTTTTTCGATTTGAAGGTGAACCGAGCGGTGTTAACTGTCATTCAAAAATTATTCAACCGATTTATTTCAAACTTTGCATACACATTCTATGTGTAAAATACGTAACACCTAAGTTGAGTTTTCGAGATAATTTTTCAATTAAGGGTTTTTTTACTCATAATATGTCGGAATTTTTCATAAAAATAGCAATTATTAACAGTAAATAGGCAATAGAACTGTGTATTAACAATAAAAACACTATTAACAGCGGCCCAGAAGCTGTGACTTTTCTTTAAATTCAACTTTTGAAAAATCACTTTTTTAACGCACCCTAATGACGATTCTACCAAATATTACGGAATTCTGAGAGATCGTATAACTTTTTGCCTTTCTCATATAAAGAAAGGCTATGCAATCACTGTAAAAATCGACTTTTTAACCGAGGCCCGGAGGGCCGAGTATCATACACCATTCGATTCAGTTCGTCGAGATCGGCAAATGTCTGTGTGTGTGTATGTGTGTGTGTGTGTATGTGTGTGTGTGTCATTTAAACTCACACAATTTTCTCAGAGATGGCTGAACCGATTTTCGCAAACTTAGTTTCATCTGAAAGGTATAACGCTCCCATAAGCTGCTATTGAATTTTTAGTTGATCCGACTTCCGGTTCCGGAGTTACGGGTTGAAGAGTGCGGTCACACAGCAAATTCCCATATAAACTGGTACCACCATAATGTTCAAATGATGTAAAACATTAAAATTGATGTAACATTACTCTAGTTTGCGGGTCTGGATCACTAATGATCAATCAAAGCAGCTTTGACCACATTGGCCACCTATGACGGTTCATGACGCCCTCGGGGAACCCGCCAAGTTCCTAAGCTAATATCACACCCATTCCACAACGAATTCTCTACCGATTTTTACGAACTTAATTTCAAATGAAAGATACAGTAATGCCATTGACTGCTGCTGAATTTCATTCGGTTCTGACTCTTGCTTCCGGAGTTACAGGGGTGTTAGTAAGGATACACTGGAATTTACCATATAAATCGGTACAATCGTAATACCTCAGAGGCTAAAAACTATTGAAATGGTCACCAAATTACTTCTAATCGTAGATCTAGATCACTGATTGCCAATCAAACATTCTTTGAATATATTGTCCACTATCGACGATTCCGGAAGTCCGGAATTCCGGGCATATTCCACAATTAAAGTCACATCGGTTCATCGGTGATGACTGAACCGATTTTCTCAAACCAAGTTTCAAATGGAAGGCAAAATATGCAGTTGAGTATTGCGTAGCCGCCCCTTCCCCCCCTCCCCACCTTGCCCTTACACCTCCCTCCTTCATCACTCCCCTCTTCATGGATCACCCTCACGCCCAGATTTCCTTCATCCACCCCGTATACCGAAATAAGATGAAGGATTTCTGACGCATCCTCCACACCCACTCTACTAAACCCCCATTCCCTACACGTTCAAACGCATTCCACCAACCTTTGCAAATTATAATCACATGAAGATAACATTGAACTCATGCTTATTAAGCTAATTAAATATTATTTTGCCTTTCCTATATAGAAAGGTTATGCAATAGCTCCAAAAACCGACTTTCTAACCGAGGCCCGGAGGGCCGAGTCTCATATAACATTCAACTCAGTTCGCCGAGATCGCAAAATATATGTGTGTATGTATGTGTGTATGTATGTATGTGTGTGTATGTGCGGATTTGTTAACAAAATGTCCACATCGGTTACTCGGAGATGGCTGAACCGATTTTTACAAACTAAGATTCAAATGAAAGGTATAATATTCCCATAGGTTGCTATTGAATTTCATTTTCAACCGACATCTTGTTCCGAATTACGAGTTGAAGAGTATGGTTACAAAACAAAATTTGTTGATTTTTCCAAATCGGTTTCTCGGAATTTTCTGAACCGATTTTGACAAACTTAATTTTAAATGAAAGGTCCATCAGCTGCTGTTGAATTTTGTGTGGATCCGAGTTCTGGTTCCTGAATTACAGGGTGATACGTACGATCACGCAGCAAATCCCGATTCTAACGAATTCTGCGATGAATGTAAAAAGGTGATTTTTTTCCAAAATGTAAACACAACTGTTGAATTTGTAGATCTAGGTCCCCAACAGTCATTCAAAGTCTCTTTGGCCACACTGGCCACCATCGACGGATCCGGAAGCATCCAAAGTCAGAATAACGGTTATATTGGTTACTCGAAAATGGCTAGATTTGCTCAACTTAGTCTCAAATGAAAGGTGTTGCGTCCCCAGAAACTGATATTAAATTCCATCTCCATCCGACTTCCAGCACCGGAGTTACGGGTTGTGGAGGTCGATCACATAGAAAACTCCGATTCAAACCGATACCGCGATGAATGCAAAAAGGTGCTCTTATATATACTTACCAAGTGTAATAAGAATGAAAGACATTTCCATAAAGTTATATTGTACGAACCAGCTATTAAATCATAGTTTGGAGAAATGAGAAAGGCACAATTGCACCTCTAGGTGGATTAAAACAGGTTTTTTTCATGAAATTGTTGTAAATGAAGGATGCATATTGTTTTAATGCGCGATTCCCGCAAACCATAATCACCGAAAAGCTCCTAAGAATTCAATTTCCCCTGTACTGAAATACTCTCTAATCACTCTATTTATAATAAAAGATAAACTTATGTGCGCTTAATGGAAACCATTTCGTTGCAACAACACACCCCTCCAGGGGACTAACTTTATCCAAAAACAACTAATTAAACATCTTGCTCGCTCTCAAGAACTTCCCGTCATGGCACACTGATGTAATTCGAAATGAATTCACGTTCTTTTACGCTTCGTGACATATAAATATTTATCTTCCACGCCAAAACGCGTCATCTTGCGCTGGAAAACTAACTAACTACCAACTATTTTGGCTTTGCAAGCGCTTCCACCCAAAAATATCCGCGCGCAAAAGGTTTTAAATATAATTCTCAACAAACTGAAAGTGACAGTCGGTCGCTCGGGTTGGCTTTCGGGAACTTTCAGTCAGTTGGTTGGTTGGTGCACGTGTTTCGCGACAATAGAACGGGAAAGGTTGATTCCAGAGGCACTTCTTTCTCCGGGGCAAAATGACAGACAACAGTTTTGGAAGGAAGTGAGCAAAAGTCATTTGCATTAATTATGATAATTTTGAAAAAAAGAAAAACATAATGCTTTCAACGTACAACTTGACTAGAGTACGCCGCGCATTGAAAGTTTTCCACGAACGAGTAAATTGTTCTATTTAATAAGCCCGTTTTCGTCCGCCGTCATTGCTGCTGATTAGGGTTGGGTGGGGGCACAGTTCATTCTCATTTCGCTAAGGTACTGGGAAAGGAGATCCTTTTTTCCCATCAGCCCGCCACATTTAACTACTGCATCTCAGAAGTAATACTTATTCTATTTGCTCGAAACGGGCGCGACGCTGGTGGAAGAAACAGAAAACAGTTTTACAATTTATCATAGTTGCAGAACTGGAGCCAGTGGCGAATTCAATTTATCATTTGAGTCGACTTAGGGCTGGCCTTTTATTGCGGACGCAAACGAGAAGCTTTTCCATCTAACAATCAAACGGTGATGATGAGCATAGTTTATAAAACTTCTGGCGCCAGGGTAGAGAGACGGGTTGCAATTGAGATCCTAAGTAAAATTGAATGAAGCTATTACCATGGCGATGGAGAAAAACATCCGATTCGACTGATGAAGGTGATACGAAGTTGATTTGTGGAACTTTATTACTCCATTGAATTACTAAACTAGTACAAATCTCCTATCAACATGGGGAACGTGCCATTTGAGCCAGACGCTACTGATTCCTGAAACTGGTAATAACTGTTTTGTTAAGAAATTTTGGAATTATTTATATCCACAGGAACAGATCCCTTGCCAAATCATGAATTCTTTCGCGGACTCATCCTTCAAAACGAATTTAAATCTACCAGAAACCTTACCGCGAGCAAGAGTCTTGTCGAATACAAGCCCCGGAATTTGAATGAAATCAACTATCGCAAAGACCATCTTGGTTTTCAAAATGAAGTCAGTCACCAAAATTTGGCGTCTACTCGTTTAACTCGTTCCAGAATTACCCATATTGATAGGGTTTTAAAGAATTTTGCAAAGCCGGACGTCATTTTCATTTTCAAATGAGCCTTAGACATAGTCATTTGGCGTCTATCCGTTAATTCTGTTCCGAAAACAACCATATTGTTCAAGTACGGGCTAAACAAACAATTTAAAATTCGCTTGCTCCACTTCTTCCATAATCTTCTAAATTCTTTGCTCGCAAAAGGAATTTGAATAAAAGCCGAAACCGTGTTACTTGCACAATCTGGGCAAAAAAATGTCTTTTGCCTTGTAAAAGGACTTAAAATAGTTTTGATAAGATCCCGAAATCGTCACTTTTAATAAAATCGTCTAAAGGCATATTGTGTGCAGCAGCGCTAAAGAACAACTGCTTTAAAGGCCGATTTCTTCACCCTCGCTTAGCGCTTAAACCAGGCTTAAAAGTACTGGTGAACCTGGTTTAACAGTTAAGCGAGGTTGAAGAAATCGACCCTAAGATGGTTATTGCATTACGCCTCGACAGTGGTGCATCGAAGAAACCGAGAGGTCTTATGTGCCTTTATGTTTCTTCGTACTCTGCACCTGCGCATACAAACGCTCAACCACTAGTCTGTGCACGGTGATGTGGCCGACTGGCGGGTCAACGTGCATTGACTTTTGCTGTATGCCGTGCTTGCAAATATTGTTCCACAATTTGATGGCGGTATTCGTGGACGAGGTTCACAGTGGGAGTCATTGTGTGTCCATTTATCGGTCGAATTTGTCATCGTGCATATACTAATTAAATTAATTTAAATATTGAATTAGTTTAATACATACATAAGTAGAAACCTATTAGTTGTCGCTTTGTAATAATCGTAGTTTTTCGTACTAGTGTACAATTGTTGTGATAACATCCCGGTTATAAAGTGAATGTCTCAGCTCCTATAAATTTTCAAACGCGATCTCAAGCGTGAACCTAAAAACTCCCGCCGTCGCACGATCATGAATCGGTCATTTCCGGATGTTTCTATCCTTGATATCAGCAGACTAGGTCTATGCCTTCCATGCCTTAGATCAATTAAAAAAAAGCTCTCATATCCACTGGACACCACGTTACATGGCGACATGAAGGAGGACTCTAGTGATATGAGGTAACTTACTCCCTGTCAGAATGTGAATTGTACACCGAAAACTAACTATTAGAATGAGGGTCCGCGTGAACATCCAAGAACGCACGCGTATACAGGAATAGCTACAAAATCCAGTTTTGTACACGCGAAGTCACATGAACGCGAGCACACGCGACAAACGCGTTAACATACGAACGCTTCAGCCCTTCGCGATTAACAACGCACACCTACGTTCGCGATCGCGCAAACCTAATAACACCCCTTTAATAAGAAGAACGTTTTAGCACTTACGAAGTTTCAAACGCTGTCTCAAACGCGAACCTACAAACGTCCGTTTTCGCGCGCTCATGAATCGGTCACGTCCGGAAGCCATTATTCTCTGTCCTAATAACTTAGGTCCATACATTCAGTAGGACCAATCAAAAAATAAAGCTCATATCCACTAGACATCACCGGGAACTCTAATGATATGGAAGATCTCACTTTCTTTTAGCATCTGAGCCGTACACCAAAAATAAAGTATTAGATTCACGGTCCGCGCACGATTATCCAAACACGCGAATATTCGAAAGGCACACGGTTATAAAATAGAATTTATACACGCGAAGTTACATACACGTTAGTACACGCGATCGAACTCGTTAACGTACAAATGCTCGAGTCCTTCGCGATGACACACGCGATCGCGAGTCCCCACGCCCGCACATACCTGAACCGTACAATGAAAATCACATTCAGAATCACGGCCCGCTACAATTGGCCTAAAGAAGTGTTTTAGTGAGCGACATTGTCCGTCTCGTCTGCAAATTGTAGTATGTGATTCTGACGGGGAGCCCTTCCGAGAACCTAGCTCTACAGCTCCAGTAGGACAACTCTCGAAAAAAAAATCGAATTAGCTTTTTCCGAGGAACCGATGAGACTTCGATTCTGGAATATTCCCTGAATATGAAACTTACGGAATTGTCGGGGTGGACACTGTATTCAAAGGTACTTTGATTGGCTATCAGTGATCAAGGCTAAATGTAGATCTTGCTAACGAAGGTACCATCAGCACTTACCACAGGGAGGGTCGGGAATCCATCATCAATGTCACTTTTAGCAGCCCTGGACTGACAGGAAAAATGAACTGGAGAGTATGCTTGTAGTATACCCACTGCGATCCGGTACAGCATTGGAAACAGGACACAGTTTAAACCACATGGGAGGTAGGTAAAGGAGTGGAGTTGCAAAAGGTCGATAAGCACGTGTTCGTCGAAGCACTTAGATTCGAGGTTCCTTTGGACTATGTAAGTTATAATCGAAGGGCTGTTCCTGCAGCATGAACCAACGATCTAGCCGCTTCCATCGTACAGTGAGAAAATAACCCAGAGGTAATCGAGGTGGTGAAAGCCATAAAGGTGAAGAAGGCCCCAGGACCAGACGGAATCCCAAACCTGGTACTGAAAACAGTGGCACAGACAGAGACAAAAGCTGGTGTTGCTGCCGAATCCAGCTAAACCTCCTATAGATGCCATGTGCCGTATAGGCCAATATATATGTTGGATTTAGTCGTAAAACTGTTAAAAAGAATAACCCTGAATAGGTTTATCAAGTAAACGGAGAGTGTTGACGGCCTGTCCAACATGCAGTTCGGCAGACGGAAAGGTTGGTTTACAGTGGATACTATCGGAACGGTTGTGAATACGCCGGAAACAGCACAGAGAAGAACATAGAAGGGGATATCGCTATTGTGAGGTGTGAATTGTGAAGAATGCTTTCAATAGCTGGGGAGCAATCGCCCATTCGCAGCATAGTATGAGGGTTCCTGAGTACTTTCGAAGAGCTATATTCAGAACCGAACACTGCTCAACGAGACAGACAAGGGAGAGAGAGAGAGAAGAATGGCAATTAGGGTTGGCATTCCTCAGGGCTGTTTCCTCGGTCCAACGCTATTGAACGCGATGTACTATAGAACATTGAAGCTGTAGTATCTTCTCAGGAGCGCGCAGTTCGTCGGTTTTGCTGATAATGCTCCAAGCAGTTGGTGAATCACTAGAAGAATAACGTCGATTATGCTTGTGAAAAACGGCAAGAGCGACTACAGCTTTGCTCAGAATCAGGCCGAACAATTCGGCAATAAGTAGTAGCAAGAGAAGACTTTTGGCGAGCGAATCAATATCAATTCTCCGGTACGGTAGTCAGGGTTGGTTTACAGCAATAAAGACGAGCAGAAACAAGTCGTGTTTGAACAGCTCGTTCAGGTTGTTCTGCATGAGAGTGCTAGCGCCTACCGTACCATGTCGTTGGAAGTGGTCTGCGTGATTAGCAGAACGATTCCCATTGCATTGCTACTGGAGGGGAATCAGGAGTGCTATAGGAACAGAGATACCAGCGAAGCATGAAAACGAACGCGGATTGACACCAAAAGGAAGAGGCAAGAGGAATGGAAGATGAATACATCGATTGATCCCGTACGTGTCTACGTGGATGAACAGGAAGCACGTAGAAGTCCTTCCATCTGACGCAATTTCTGTCAGGCCATAGCAGCTACAAGAATTACCTGCACAGATTCAGGTATGTGGAGTCCCCTCTCTGTCCGGAGTGCACAGACGTTGAAGAGACACTGGAGCACGTAGTTTTTGACTGCCCACGGTTCGGTTCAATGTAAAGCGCAATATGTGCTATCATCGCGGGCAGACACCAACCCACCATAGTTACAATTGTGGTTTTGTGGTAGTTTTATAGCCACTGACAAAACTTAGATTGCACTTGTAGCGTGCTATAAAACTTCAATTGTTACTTGGGCAGATAGCATCTTCCACGAAATGCACCGCGATGAAAATGCGTGGAACGCCATTAACGGAATCATTGTGCAAATTATGTCGTCTCTGCAGCGAAAATGGCGAGATGATCACATGAGTAGATGAATGGAACCATGGTCAATCGCCCCCTGGAGTAGGCCAGATCTACCGCCGAGAACTATAGCTCGAGTAGTTCGCGTCGAAGCATCGGAAGTGGGCCGTCAAGGTGCCAGTTAACCGAAAGCCACGCTTTACCCAGAATCGCCAGACCGACCTCATCAACCTACCGGGAACCCCGTGGGCAAGCTAGTTCCACCGTCGATGAAGTAGGTCCCATGAAGTAGCTGGTGCGTCGTCGGGGCGCCAGCGTACCGGAGGCGCCAGACTGACTTCGACACCCGAGTAGATCGCAACAAAACCTAAGTGTTAAAGGGCTTACACAAGCGGAGATCGGTAAGCAGAGAAATCCCTCCGCCGAGAAACTCTTAGTCGGCATTGGGAAGATTCGCCGCCAGGTACTAACTATCCGAGTAGATCGCGACAAAACTGGAAGCTAAATGGCTTGCAGAAACAGCAACTAAAAGGATCACGGAAACAGGAGACAAATGGTTCATTGAGCTGGGAGCTAAATGGCTACAGGCATTTTAATCGAACGATTTGTTGGATTCAGCTCTTTTGGGATAGACTGGATTTCATGGCCGTTGTAGGATTGTAACACGTCCTTGCTGTAATTGCTGCTGCCTAGATCTGGTCGAAACGTAACTGGATCATCATGAAACTAAATGAAGGGTAAAATATTGTATACTTCCAAATTCATAGTTGTATCCGTGACACAAACGCTGGATTTCTTGCCACAGGAACAGATCCCTTGCCAAATCAAATTCTTTCGCGGGTTCATCCGTGAAAACGAACTTAAATCTACCAGAAACCTTGCCGCGAGCAGGAGCCTTGTACAACTCGAGCCGCGGGATTTCATTCGGCTATCGCAAAGGCTTTTTCGTCGATAAAGATACATCCACCGAGTTTCGTCAGCACCTTAGTCGTACAGTTTACGGGTTCGGGTTCTGTTTGTTATTTGAGACTTATGGGTGGATTGTTCACTTGCTCGGTAACATTATCCTTCTCGGAGATAAAATGTCCATACAGTACACACCGAGAATCAAAAATATGCATAGTTAGCATACTTTCTATTTCCGTCTCTTTTATTCTGCTGGGATTTTTATGCCTTTTCTAGCATATATTTCTAGTAAGCATTCAATGAGTGGATAGAACGAATATGCCCAATGCATAAAATTTATAGCAGAAGAAACGAGAAGCAGATAGAAAATATCCTATCGATGCATAAATAAAGTTTTGCGAGCAGCGGTTAACATTTAGTTTTTTCGCCAAATTCTAATCCGAGATATTGGGATCAGCCTTATTTTTTCGAAAGATTTTCTAGTTTTCTTGTACTCTTTTATCACACGAGCGGGTACATTTGTTGATGTTTATGTTTTTTAAGGTAACTAACACATTTTTTTGTCTTGCATGATAAATTTCTCGGAACCACGTTCGATTAACCATTATGTTAACAAAAAACGTGTTGAATAGACCGACAGTGTATCCGATTACCCTAAACACCCCGTTCATAACTATGACTATTTCCAATTGTTTTGGCTATTTTGAATGTCATTCAAAATAGTTTTGATAAAACCCCAAAATCATCACTTATCCTAAAATCGTCCAAGTCTTTTGTATTCAATGTAGCGCGGTTTTTTGCGCGGTTTTCGGTTAAAAATGGTGTTCTTGTACGGTTTTTTACACGGAACGTATCCCCCGTGTAAAAAACCTTAGCATAATTGCCTAAGAGACAGCTCATGAAATAAAGAATGAAAAATTGAGTGATTTTCCATTGAATAATATTCCAAAAATTTAGTCTCGTTCATTATTGTTCATTATTCTCCAATATTTGGTCATCATCCTACCAATAACATTTGTAATCGGGTTACGATGTGTTACAGTTATACAAGGTAGGTGTCATAGGAGAGAGTAAAAACTTCTCTATTTCGGAAAAAAATCCTTTTGCAAAAAAAATCTTGTTTTTTTCTAAATTATCCGTTATCCGTTACTCCCGAAACGCTCTCTAGAGGTCAATCTGTGCAGGACACGCTACCGCCAGTGCAACGGGGCCGCTATTGGAGCACGAAAACATCTGGTTTGCGGTCGGTCGGCGGCCTGGCGACACTATCACTATGCGAAGAATTTCCATAAATATGAAACCATCTCATAAGAAGATAGTGCATACTCTTCTTGTGCTATGGTGAGATCCTGGCTGACTCCGACGATGGGTCCAAGTTTGGTCTGTATAGTATTGCGATTATGAATAAATTTACATTCGCTAAACAGCCGTGCACAGTGGTCGGAAACGCCAAAAACGTGAACTTAATTCACTAGAAGTCAAACCACCGAATATATTCACAGGGTGTCTTTGGAGGAATTGTTCGTATGAATATTCCCCACAATCTGATAACAATTGAAATTAGGCATGGCTTACTATGATCGAACTAAAAAAAATAACTTTTTATACTGACGAGATAGAAAGTTGGTGTCTTCGACAAAGTTTTAGGAATGCTCATAGTGAAGAATTTTGTTGAAGAACTTGAGCTTGTAGGAGTAAAGGTTATCGATTTATAAGGCATTTTCTATGGCAACACCCTTAAATCTGGTTTTTTAATATAACTTTTTTCATTGTGACTTTTCGTGCAAACTATGTATAACAAAAATGTGTAGATATCAAAACTACATAATATTGTCGAAGACTGTATGTAAAAATACGCATTTGTTTCAAAGTTATTGAAGATTTTTACATTTTTTTACACCAACTTCAACTACGTATAAGAAAGAAAGGTGCAAACCAAAATTCACGAACAGGCATTTTTTTAACTCTCTAAACTATGCACAATAAAGCTAAGAAGATTTGGTGCGTGGCACTCTAGAACCCTATGAATAGCGTAAGCTTACTTTATCATGTTTTTTGACTTTTTCCATACAAAAATTAATAAAAAAAAATTTTTTTCAATTTTTTTCTGTAAAATTTAATAAATAATGGTATGACATCCTTTTGTAAGCATTAAATTCATTATGACATGTCTATTTGAGTATATACTAGTTTGGAATCTCCAATGATATTAAAAACTTTACATTTTTGCTCCCACGTTTATAAAATCTAAAATATTCAGGTATAAGTGAAAATAATACTTGTAATTGAATATTGAACCAAAATTTTCAAAAATTGGGGCAAAAAAACTTAAAAATTTTTTTTTTGCTTATTTTTGTATGGAAAAAGTAAAAAAACATGATAAAGTAAGTTTACCCTATTCATAGGGTTTTAGAGTGCCACGCACCAAACCTTCTTAGCTTTATTGTGTATAGTTTAAAGAGGTAAAATAGTGCCTGTTTGTGAATTTTGGTTTGCACCTTTCTTTCATATACGTAGTTGAAGTTGGTGTAAAAAAATGTAAAAATCTTCAATAACTGTGAAACAAATGCGTATTTTTACATACAATCTTTGACAATATTATGTAGTTTTGTTACCTGCACATTTGTCTAGAGCATAGTTTGCACGAAAAGTCACAATTAAAAAAGTTATGTTAAAAAAACAGATTTAAGGGGGTTGCCATAGAAAACGCCTTATAAATCGATAACCTTTACTCCTACAAGCTAAAGTTCTTCAACAAAATTCTTCACTATGAGCATTCCTGAAACTTTGTCGAAGACACCAACTTTCTATCTCGTCAGTATAAAAAGTTATTTTTTTAGTTCGATCATAGTAAGCCATGCCTAATTTCAATTATTATCAGATTGTGGGGAATATTTATACGAACAATTCCTCCAAAGACACCCTGTGAATATATTCGATGGTTTGGCCTCTAGTGAATTAAGTTCACGTTTTTGGCGTTTCCGACCACTGTGCCGTGTGGCGGTTTTATGGCTGCCGGAAGTATATAGTTGCCGCTGCTTAGGATAAAAGTCTAGAGAATTCAATTCGATCGTAAATAAGCAGTTTGCTGTCGTCGTTTCGCGGGGAAGGATAGCAGCGGTGCACTTTCTTTCATTTTGAATTCTATAATGGTGAAGCGGAATCGCATTTTGCGAGCTGCATTAATTCGTACAAGTTAAGCAGAAGTTATTTGGCATGCTGGAGCTTGTGCAGATATGGCGGTGCTATGAGTAGTTTTCGTTCTGCAGTTACCAGGAATATTCAGTCTCAAATATGTATGGGATGGACAATTTTCTCGACTGGTCAGAGCGCATTCGTACTTTTTAAGCAAACTACGAATAAGTACAGAAATCTTTCATATAAACAAAAACAAAAAAATGTTAAAACACTACATTACAGCCAACTTTCAATTTTGTGTAGGGTAGATGGATCTCATTAGTCTGAATGTTACAGTATTTCCTTTTATTATTCGATCCACAATTAATAAATTGCGCTGAAATAGGTCGAATTCCAGAAAAAAATTAGTCTCCCAGCAAACTCCGAAACAATCTCTTGAACTACTTTTACCCCAAAATTCAATTGAAGATATCTAATCGATAAAATGTTACAACTATTTGAAAGTGAATCAATTGGATTCCGTACACCCTCTACACTTCGAATCAACGCAATACTGTTAATGCCGTACATTCTGTAGCCGATGGAACATTTTTTGAAAATGGAGTTTAAGCTTACGGAAGTCACCATTATGCAATTCCATCATATACGAAATTCGATGGCACAGTGATTCAGAAGCTTCAAAGTGAACCAGTATGTAAAATTCAAAAAAAAACTTGCTTAGAAAGTGAACTAGTAATCTCATAGAAAGCATTTTGTATGGCACTTGCCAACAAAAAATTCCTTCTATGATTTTTGTCCTAGACAAACTTCTCCAGAAGTTCTTTGTCGAAATGGAAGCAACCCATTTAGTAAGACCGATGGGTTCTACAAGCTAAGTCATGGATTGCTTAGAAACACGGGAGGATGCGCTAAGTTGCGGTAAGACTGTTCGTCATTTCGCGAGGTTGGGGAAACTTGGGGTCAATCAGGCGAATAAACTGAACTTGAGTCGCGGTTAACCACTACTTAAACACAGAGCCCTAGTGTGGTTTTCTGGCGTCCTTGGCGGAGACTATTTGAAGGCGACGGACGGAGCATTTTTTTCGGGAGACAGAAATCGGTACACCCTAGAGGCGACGAACGGAGAATTGTTCTGGGAGACTGTATGTGTAGATCAGTTCACAGAGCTGACGATTTTTTGGGGTATTTAACTCCCCCCCCCGTCAGCCGTTTAATCCTTAACCAACCGTTATATTTATTTTCGATTTTTTTGTGGATAGCCTTTACGGGATTTGGAAAGTATTGGAGTCTGAAAGCTTTTTAGTTTCTTTTTGATGCAAAAAGTATTAGAAATGTCTGATACGTCGAATCTTGTATCGTTTCTTGATTTTTGTAAAGGATTTCTCCTCTGGAACTTTTGAATTTAAAAAAAAATCAGAATACTTTTTTCGAATTGTCACCGGATTTTTACGTTTCATGCATATCTAAGACATACAAAAAATTAAAAGGTGCGTTTCCAAACCCTGGTCGCATCTTAATTAAAAAAAATCCATGTCCCAGAAAGGCACTTTTTCGAGATTACTCCAGATATTTCATGACATTATAAGACATTTTTTCCGATTGATAGGGACTTTTCCATTGTGATACTATTTTTAGAAGCTGTGATTTGTTGATTACGGTTTATATCATTACATTCGAATCATCAGTCCAAATGCCATCACCACATTTCGGTAATGTCCCAGACGTTATCCACCCATCGTTTTGCACATGCAAGTAAAACAAAACTGCTTTTATGATCTATTGCCGACAAAAGGTTTGATGAAATGGATGTCGAACAAGATTCGTCATCAAAGACTAACTTTCAGTTTAAAATTATACGCATTGTACTCTGGTCCGACTGATCTTCGGATCAAAGATAATCCGTTAATTATCATGAAGCTTTGGAAAGAACTAACGCAAAAATATTCAGCGGTGACAGATACTTGGCCCAGAACTGTGATATTCTATCTTTTATGGAGGTCTACCAGGTCTACATGCCCGCACACAAAGTTGAGATCGACGGTGTAGTTTGTCATGATTCGAGTTTGTAATGCGTAATGTAATTGATCTACTGAAGCATCGGGTTGGTTGTTTCAAGGACCCCTTACTTCGGCGAGCAAATATTTTGAATGACAATCGCACGGGACGAGAGACAAAAAGGGGTGTCCTCTCAAAATTCGTTTCAGGTAACATTTGTCAGGAGAGTCCACATAACCATGCCGCGCGGGAGCGCATGCCGTGTAGTTGGCCAACCACACGCTACGGTCCTGCTTCAACATCCCAGTTAAGATTCATTTGAAAGGCATATCCTAAGTTACCGACTCGATCGTTTGATAATCCATTTGCAGGTCAAAGTTGGCTGCATATCAAACTTGATTCGGCCCCAATAGAACTTTGCTGTGGTTAACCGGCAGTTACCATCATCAACACCACTGGCCACGGTACACTGGTATAAAAACAGGTGTAAAATGAAACGTTTTGATACAAGGGCACAACGTGTGCTGAGGCCAAGGGGCTGGAATTTTGGGATCCAGGGTGACGATCACGAAAAAACCAGGATGGGTGGGTAATTTCCCCAAGTAACCCTAAGAATTAAGCCATTGCACAGTGGGTGCACAATGTAAATTTAGCAGAATTTTAATTTTTTACCAAAATTAAATGATTTAGCCTTACAATATGTACATGTCTTCAGCAAAACTTTCTAAAATTTGTTGCTCTAAAACTTCGCTGAACGTCGTTCAGCTCTAGTTAGAATGATTAAAAAGCTAATTTTTGATTTTACTATAATTAGAACCACCCTAACTATTGTTTCAACAAAATCAAGGGGCTCCCAAACTACGAAAACTTTTTCAACTATTTTCAAAAGGCAAAGCCGTTTAGCTTTAGTAAAATCTCGAAATACCTGCTAAATTTCCATTCTGGTTCTCTGTGCGTTGCACTATATGAGATATACATGTGCACTAACATAAGAAACAAGCTTTATAGTAGCATCGTAAATATATAAAAGCATAGGAGAAATGTAACGATATGGCAGACACTAAAGCTTAAGTATCCTTAATGTATGTATGCAAAACATGTGCATTTAGTGCTATTATAGAGCAAATATAAAGCCAAAATAATGCTAAAATAATGTGTTTATTCGTTATTCTCTTGAAAATTATATTCGGCATATTTCATTGCATTCGAACATATCTTATATAGCCGAGGCTTCAAAAGCTCTCACCTGCCGTCAATAACGAGGCAAGCTACGACTGTTCGAGACTTACTAAAGCTAATTTTTGTAGAACACTATTCGTATCGAGCGGAAAGCAAGGTCCAAGTGAGTGCTAGACACTACAACAATTTTCCTCCATTTCGGTCATCATACCGACAAGGAAACGTAAGAAAGATGTTACAAACATTGCTGAAAATGATTGCCAAGTTAAGCCGGCTAATAGCATAAGTGGTAGTAATAACAAGCTTGCCAATTTGACAGTTCTACCTTGGTACACTGTAATAGCACAATATTTTGCCGTTTTCTGGCATTATATCAGCATTCAATTTTCATATAGAGCTTACCGGTTCCTAAAGACTGCTCGATATGCAGTTCTAAAGCAGATATATGACTATGTTTTGACGCGTATTGGTTGCTTGAGTTTTTTTTCTTTGTTGGGTACATTAACCACTGCGACCAGCATTTTGATCTACTGTGGAATGTTGCTTGAGTTAGATACACACTCAGAGTGAAGTAGAGCGCACTTTAGGGTTAATAATTCATTTATTTTGTTTTTTGACGTAAGCGTCAATATTTCATTTAAGCCTTTTTTGGTGGTATCCAACATGGAAAACTGTTCGAAATGGTGAGTGAAGCGAAAGCAATTATGTGATAAAAATTCCACCAGAGGCGAGATTCGAACCCGCAACCTTCGAGACTCCGGCTCTTTCGAGTTCACGGCCCATCGTACTTCGGCGGGTAACGCCATATACCAGACACCAGACAATAATAAAAACACGAGCCTTGGTATCTAGTGGGGAAATAAAATAGATCAAAAGTGTTTTGGTGGCAGCTGTGATTGTACGTGATCTCACTTTGCAGGCAGGTTACGAGCACCGTCGCTAGTGCCATAAACATACCACTCTAACAAAAAATATCACAGTAAAAACACATGCATGATTTTTTCGAACATTTTTCTATTCATTCGGGTACGCCCCAAACGAATGTCGACCACTGAATAGCCACCATCAGGAATGCAAAAGTGATGAGAAACAATTGTGTAGCTACAGAAATTCAAACAACTTGCAACCCTCCCCTAACAACAACAAAAAAAAAAGCTTCCACTGCATAACAATCGGGATTTAGACTTGGAAATCAAGCGCGAAAAGAAAAGCAAATTTGCGCGCTGATGACTCCTCAAAAGGCTCCGCCGCCGGCAAACAAAGACAGGGGAAAAAAAGAGCAAAAGCATACGACGTCGATGACGACGACGACCAGGTGGTGGCTTTGAACCGTGCCATTTCCAGCAGCTCTCAGTGGCTCACCGAGGAACAACTATACGCAACCGGAAGCATCTTCGACAGAGTGCATTTCGTCAGCCACTTCCTTCGTACGGGGGGGGGGATGAGATTGCAACGCAGAATTGTATTTACACAACTGGCACACCGACCACCACCGCACCAAGCAGCCAGCTCTTTCCCCTCACAATCACGGGATCACTTGGGAGAGAACAACGCCACCGGAAATAGGTTCTCGGTACTGTGGTGGCGCGTTTTTGGCAAAATATACTTTGATAGTCGAGAACTGTCGCTTCGTTGTGGTCGGGAGGTTGCTGGTGGTTAATTTATGCCATTTTACGGTGCAGAAACCGACCGCGCGGGGGAATTAATCTCCATTGCTTTCGCCTCCAGAGGATGTCCCGAAATTTGTGTTGTGTACTCAGCCGGCAGGGATGAGCGCGCGAAATCCCGGGTGGGTGGATTGGTGCAAAGCAAAACACCAACGAAAGAGCGAAATTTCGAACGGGCGCGACACGCGAATGTTTATTTAAATTTTAATTTGTAAAAACGAAGGTAGTTAATTTTTTATAATTACTGTTTGCTTTCATGTCGACGGAGGGAAAGGAAACTTTGCGCTTCGGATGTTCATTTGGAGGTAACTGACATTAGTTTCTTTAGCAGTATGTTTGAAAAAATGCATTTTTGTAAGAGCACTAACTAGTCAATTGTTAGTAGGGATAGTTTCAATTAACACTGGTGTTGGAATTTATGCATGATTCTTGATTTTAGATGGCTCCGGCCACCAGAAGACTCAGTAAGTGCCTAAAAACACGTTTTAGGAATACTATGATGGCGAATAGTGAAAAAGTGTCTAGAAATCTACTTATTCCAAATAGTTTTACTATAAATATACTAGCAAAAGGCAAAGCACTAAATAAAATTGAAAAAATATTAGTAGTAGTAGTAGTAAAAAACTAAGGTGACCTCTAGAACACTATCGATGCGTCGAGAATATGCAATAATTTTGAGCGGCCAGAAATAAGCATTACCTGTACTGAAAACCTTACTTTTTTATGACTGACATACTAGCAATTTCACGATCGTCGTTTATTATTTATTTATTATAGTTTTCAAGCTACTAGAAGGAGAAGAAGTTTATTAGGAATAGATAAGAAGAATGGTAAAAAGGTATGTAGGTACCAGTTTAATACAAGACAATAGAAATTAAGACGCAGGAAATAGAGAAGGGAGTACTGTTTTGTCGCTTCTTACGATATGGGAGCAAAAACACATCCCCGAGGCTGGGTTTGTCCGGAGCAAGCTAATAGTGATATGAACTTCCTAGTGGACGCAGTTTAGTTCTGGAAAATGCCCGCAACCCGGGACATCCGGAATTGTCGACAATTGACAATATATTCCATGAATCTTTGATTCGTCATCATTGATCTAAGGCCTGCGAATCGATGGAATTTGGTGTCCATGCCAATAGATTTTTAACCTATGAGATATTAAGATTGTACCGGTTTATATGAGAAATTCCTGTGACCGCAATAACCAACCTGTAACTCCGGAACCAAAAGTCAGTACTGAATGAAATTCAATAGCAATCAGCTGGAATATTATATCCTCAATTGAAATCAAGTGTGACATAAGCTTAGGAACTTGACAAGTTCTCCGGGGGCATCCAATAGGGGGATGATCAATGTGCATCCAATAGGGGGATGATCAATGTGTATTCGGACATCATAGTGTTACCAGTTTATATGGGAATTTGCTGCGCGACCGCCCTCTTCAACCCATAGCTCCGGAACCGGAAATCGGATCTACTCATTTGAAACTAAGTTTGTGCAAATCGGTCCAGCTGACTCTGAGAAAATTGCGTTACGTTAGTTGACACACACACATAGAGTGGAATGGGGTCAAATAAGTATGCTAATTCGAATGGTAATTGGTATATTGGTATATGAGCTTTTTCCGATAGCTCTAGTTCATCCACAAGTGGTTTCACATTTCTATAGTAATATATATGGTAACTCGGAAATAAAAACTTAAATTCCAATAAAAAATTTCACAGTAACTCTGCGTACCTCAAAATTACGGTCGCGTAGTTTATTTTATAACGAATAGCTTTGTTGAAGATCGCATATTGATTGGAGGTTCCCCTAAAAAGTTATTTAACTTTGAAGACCAGCCATTTTTTTGAAATTTCCTATTCTAAGCATGTGCGAGAAAGAGAGGCAACACATAACTTTATATGAGAATATATTTTACTGCAAAATCGGATCAATTTTCAGTCTTCGGCAATGTTGATCCTTACACCTTAAGCTATATATCTGCAGATTTTGGGATGCACAAGATGATACTGGCATTTTGTACTGAATTTATTGTTTCAACTGCCTGTTTTTCATATATTTTCACATACAAACTTGAAAACTCTTGTCAGTGAATTAGAGTTTTCGAAAAAAGCTCATACTTGACAAGTGGTATATGGATCCAATTACCGTTTGATTTAACAGTGCTCCGAAAAAAGTCAAAATTGTTGCCGGTCTAATGGGGGTACAATAGGTAATGTATGTGGAATGAAATTTGGACAACCCTTCCAGCATTAAGCAAAAACCCTAGTAACAATTGAGGTCTCATGGCACTCTCGAAGCCCCTCTTAAAAGTTAGAATGCACTTGTAGTGTGCTATAAAACCAGAATTTTTTTTTATTTTGATTATAGAGGTTTTAACCATAAGGTCATTCGCCTCTTCGGGTTAGAAAAATCTCTTATGAAAATTTCTAACCCTATGTGCGGGGTCGGGGCTCGAACCCAGGTGCGCTGCGTACAAGGCAATCGATTTACCAACTACGCTACGCCTACCCCTCAGAATTATTACTTGGGAATGCAATCCTTCGCAAGTCACTATACGGAACTTCATACTCTAGGCACACATATTTTGAACATTCAGTGTTGATTCCGACCCGCTAGGAGATCCCATGGAAATAAAATGGCAATGGCAACAAACGCCTTATCTGTCACTTAGCTATTATGCCAACAAAAAAATTGACGCAGGGGAGGATTATGGCATACCTCTTGTACAAAAAGCTGATAACTCTCCAAATGTACCATAACTGCATCCAATTGAGGATTTTTGGGCTAATTTAAAGCGGAGAGTATATGCAAATAATTTTCGACCTAAAAATTCAAACATCTGATAATTAAAATTAAGAAAGAAATCAAAAAAATGCCAACATAAACTTTTTCCACTGCTTAGCAAAAAGTTTCTGCAAACCGCCGTAAAGTTTTTCGAATGGGCTAATTTTTTTTCTACATTAAGTTTGTAAGCTGACAAATGTTTTCATATAGAGAGAACATTTTATAAACAAATTTCTACAAAAAAATGCCTTTTGAATTTTGTCCAAATTAAATTCCGCATAGGTTATAGGGCATTATCTTTGCTATGTTATTGCAGATGTCGCTCGTGTTGTGTGAATTAGAAACACGGCAAAGAACATCATTGACGACTGTCATTTCGACTGTTACCGTGGATCAGCTGTATAAACTACGGCGTCGTTTATGTTTGCTGTTCTGCGAAAATGCATTGTCTTTTGTCCTCAGTATAGTACATTTAATCAATATAGAAAAATGTCAACTGAGTTTTTTGTTACGTAAAAATTAATGCTGAACACAAGTTATGTGTTGGTTTTTCGATATATTCATCTTTGAAAATAAATACAGACATCATGAAACATACGCTTGGGGGCACGGTAGGTTAGCCGCTTGAGGACACTATAGGTCACTACTATAATGTAAATTTGAATTATTTTGACGGGAAAGTCCAATTGCATCTGTTCCGTTCTAAACATTATGTGCTCGTGTGAAAGGAAAGTACTTGTCATCAATGAATGTGTGCAAGATATTTCACGTGAGTTACAAAATAATAATTTAAGGTGTTGTTGAAGTAGATAATCGAAAAAGCATGAAAGCAAAAGAGAAGGCAAACGACTCAAAAAAAAAATCCGAAGCTCAAACGTGATCGTCGCACAATTAAGCAACTACGTGAACCGGAATGCACAACTTCAATTCCGCACTCTGGCGACGACGAGAACATCGAAGAAGTTAGTTGCAGGTACAAAACCAGTCGAAGCTGCTGGAAAAACATGTTTCATAATTTTTCACATCATTTGCCACTTTCTTATTTTCTTACCTGAATGACGTTAATGGATTGCATTTAATATTTGTGTTATTAATTTTAAAATAATCTGCAGCATTCGTACTCATCAAATTAAATTTGAACCGCTGATTTTCTGTGTGTACATTGTTTTATTTAACCTCGACCTATCATACCCCCAGATTTAAAAAAAAAACATCGAAAAAAGCACCTTCGCCTTATTGTCTTTAGCTCGAAAAATATCTAGCCATACATAAAATTATTATTGCCAAAACGCAGCCAGATGTAGGGTGATGAGCCTATTTTCACCATACTAAGCAAGGTGCCTCACTAATTCGGCAATTTCTTGCCTTACAATCAATGGAAAGCGTAAAAATTGACATCAACCGCTTTGCTTCGTAGTTAAGAACCAATATAGTAACACAAATGCGTTGAAAACAGTAAAATTCTCGAGTTTGAGCACAATGAAAACTCGAATCGAGTGCCCCTATTGTTGCGCTACCATTTGACTCAATGCGTTGAACAAAGATGGCAGACACTGCTCTAACCAACGGCTTCAAATGGGTAGGGTGATAATAGAAACATGGCGCGAATAGGCTCATCACCCTATAACCTTTCCAACGAGTGCTTGTTTGTCAAATCCAGTGTAAAAATACCATCGCACGAGCTCGCCAAAAAACTGACCTACTTGACCCTACTTTACACACCGACATTTTGCGATCTCGACGAACTGAATCGAACGGTACATGACACTCGGCCCTCCGGGCCTTAGCCTTTATATGAGAAAGGCAAGATTATTCATGTTTTACCTTAGGGGCCATGCATAAATGACGTAGCATTTTGGGGGGTAGGGAGGGTATACCAAATTTGTGACGAAGTGTGACGAGGGGGAGGGTAGGGTCAGAAGTTGTGCGACGTAGCATTAAGTTTAAAACCCATTGTTTAGAGAAAACAATTTAATGATCCTCCATTCCCAAGAGAAATGAATTTAAATTCAAACTTACAAAGTTACTTTTGATTTGATGCGGTTTTTCATGAGGTAATTTTTAGGATTCGCGGAATTACAAGTTCACAAAAATACGAAAAGATTTTGTATGCGGATTTAACTTGCTACATTAGTTAGTTAATGTTGCTAATTAGTAGACTTAGTTTGGAAGCTGAATTAAATTTTCACTTAACCAAACAAAATTTAGTAATTTAGATGAACGTATGCTTCTTAGAATCATTGGCAGCTGCAGGATTGTGAACTGAGAGAACTTCTCTTTATTCTCGCATTGACATATAAAATTCAAAACAAAACTATCAACACTATATTTGTGATGAAATGGGCTTATTTTGCACGCAATTTGCTGTTATAATGAAAATGTTGTTAAAAGTCGTCAAACATTTTGACAGGACATGTATTTAAAATAATTGAAAAACATGTAATTTTTTTTCATCACCCGGGCGTTTTGCATGGGACGAGGGGGAGGGGTAGGTAAATGCTACGTTATTTACGAGGGGGAGGTTAGAATTTTGTGACCAAATTTCCTTGAACCTATCAAAAACTAAATATATGCTGTTTCGTTCATCTAGAAGAGCTATAGGCGTGCATCCAGACCCAAGAATGGGACAGTCTGTAATTCAGGAAACTAACTGCTTCAAATATTTAGGACTTCACTTAGACCCCACACTCTCCTGGATTGAGCATATCACATCTATAGAGAGAAAAGTTGCATCGTTATGTGGGGCTATGCGTAAAGTATGCTCTTTTGTTCCCCAGCATGTACTTCTAAAATTTTATTATGCGCACATCCACTCATTGCTGAACTACCTTGTATCTGTGTGGGGCCGTGCCAGTATCTCGAATCTGAAAAAGCTACAAACGCTTCAAAATAGATGTCTTAAAATTATTTATAAAAAACCATTTATGTACCCTACTATTTTGTTATACAATAATAATGCCCATAACATTTTACCTTTGCTTGGGTTGACTAACTACCAAACAATAATATACATCCACAATGCTTTGCATAATACTATTGCTCATAACAATCTAGAATTTACAACAGGCATTCGAGCTCACAGCACTAGACAAGCCAATCATTTATTATACTCCAGAGTATCCACGAACCTTGGTCAAAGACGCATTTCTTTCATCGGACCTAAGTTATTCAACCAGCTTCCTACTGATTTAAAGCAAATAACATGTCGCACTCGTTTCCAAGCAAAATTGAAACTAATTTTAAAAAATAAAATAGGAGAATTTTTAATTTAAACTTCGTTCACCACCAATCGAGCTTATTCCTTTAGCTATAATTGGTTAACATTTTTTTTAATAAAAACAATTGATAAATGCATTTTTTATAGCAATTAGTAATAAATAAATTTAAATTATAATGAGCTTCCTGCAAAGCTACGATGGGACCCTTAAAAGGATTCTTTTCCGCTGGGTACTCGCCGTAGCTTCTTGTCAAATTTTGTGTTTTGTCGGTCTCGTAATGTTTTTTTTGTTCTCAGCGTTTCCGCGATTCGTAACTTTGTTTTGTTGTGCTGACCTTTTTTTTGTACGCTGAGAACTGATGTGTCCACTACCAGGGGGCTCCGTTTGTGAGCTTTTTGGTGTGGGGGTAAGAGGCGGGCTATTAAAAAAAAAAAAAAAAAAAAAAATGCTACGAGGTGGGAGGGAGGTGTCAAAAATCGCCGAAAAAAAAGCTACGTCATTTGTGTACGGCCCCTTAACAAAAATGATATTTAAAAAAATGTTTAGCTCTTTGCAAGCACCTAATTGAGGGTAAGTTTGTGTGGATGTATTTTACAGTAAACCTGGAACTACATAAGCTTTTGGTATTGACTTTTTGGGGTGTCTTGAAATATAGGAAGTATTACATTTTTTCAAAAACTTCATGTCCTCAGAACATATTTTTACCCGGGGTTCCCTTCCAACCCATTTTTCATTCAAAATTCTATTACTGTCAAATTTCTCAAGCAATTCTACGCCAATTTAATGCTTTATGGTCACCTTACCGTCCCGCAGCGCGCTGTTTGGATTAACTTCTGATACGCTGCGTGACAGGCGCTCGGAAATATTTAATAACATGCAATCCGAAAATGACTTTATGTTTTGTAAATTGGCTTTTGTAGGTAACGTGACGTAGGTGACGAAAAAATGATATGTTTTGAATAAGTTCATGTTGGTGGAAAGGCCTATTTCACCGATTTCAATCGTTTAATTGTTATTAAAAAAATTCAGCTATAAAATTTTTGGTTTAAACACACGTTGAAAGTGTATGACATCACTCGTAAAAGTTTAAATCAATCCGATCAATATAACCGAAAATAAAGAATTTTAGGTAAGAAACAATTTGAGGATATTCTGCAAGTTTTCAGAAAATAAATTGTATATATTTTCGAGAACATTTTTTCTAGCAGAATCCAAAAATATGAGTCCATTGAATTTGTTCGAACATGACAAAAAATGCAAACTGACGGATCCTTCTTCTAGGAAATTGGTTTTACATGTCTCAAAGACGCTTCATCGTCAAATGGTTGGCGCTAACAATAAAATAAAATTCGAGACAACCAATCAAAGCCCAGCTAATGACTGCTTTCACCAAATCATTTTTATCGCTATTCCTGGTGATCGTATCCCATACGCAATTTGTCACACAATTGTTGTGAATATTTCCTAACAGATCGCGCAAAAAAATTAATTATTCCGTTCAGCACAGCGGCAATTATTGACGAAACAACTCGACAACTACTGCTGCCAAACATGTCAAAGTGGTAAAAACTACTTTGACTGGTTATTAGTCATCTAGACCCGCAAGTCCAAGTAATGTTGAACCGATTTTAATATGTATTGCATCATTTGGACATCATGGTGGTACTGTGTGACCACACTCTTTAACCTGTAACTCCGGAACTGGAAGTCCAATGAACAAAAAATTCAATAGCAACTTATGGGAGCATTATATCGTTCACTACACCAGAGTGACTCATTCAAACTTGGGTGTATTCAGCATATCTTATTTTTTGCACTACACCGGTGTAGCACTAAGATAAAAAGTATTTTTTCCCATTCCCATAAGAGGAAATCATGGATTAAGCCAATTTATGCATGAAGGGTACACCACCTAATTTTGATTAAGTTGAATTTTTGTGCTTCGAATACATCTTGTCAGTAACTAGTAGCAATTAAACACTAAAACCGTACAATCACAAGACACATCTGAACGCCTACAGCAACTGGCTAGTCTCAAATAACGTCCCGGGAAGCCAAAATAGAACCTCTGGTTTGTTGAAGAGTAAAATAAAATCCCGTTTCAAAATTTTCTTCTGGAACTGGTTGCCAGTTTTTGAATGCGAACACTTTCGTTGTACTCAGCAAAATACCTAGATTTTTGCGTTATCTCATCGAAAATATGTGCAATAATTTGTGTTGTATTCCGCAAAACGTAAGATTACTATAAATAGTTTACTGAAATAAGAAATTTTGAAAATACAGATACCATCTGCATCATCTTTTTTTATTCAGATCCTAAAATTTTTATTTAACTTTAGTGTCATTCGCTTCATTTTTCGGGTGCGTACAATGCGCATAGCGTTGTAAACTCCGCCCCACTCCATGTCAACAAATGGTGACTCGCATAAAAGAAATCACCAGTTTGCAAATAATTCGGTTGGTATTCTGTTTGTGGGTATATCAACCCCAAAATAATATTGGTGGTCTATCCTCCTAGAACTAATTGTGGAGAATTATCTCTTAAAAATAATTAGAGACTTAGTGTCTTCAGTAAAGTTGTTGAGGATGCTATTTTAAATATTTTTTTTTTTTGAGACGTGAATGCTCGATATGCTGCATACATAGATCTTTCTTCACCACTGAAGATACCAATTCTTCTTCAGACCCGCGGCTCAGTTATGCTAACGCGTTACGCCGTGTCAAATATATATAAAAAGGGTAGTATCACCCACTAAAATATTGCTTACGGCCAATTGCAGCAGGACGTGATTCTGATTGTGGTATTTAGTGTACTGTTCAGATGTGGAGACGGGGAGATTTCATGATCGTGTGGGAAAGAGCGTTTATATGTTCATGTTTGAAACCGCGTTTATAAATTCTAAAGAGCTCACACGTTGAGTTAATCACCGGGTCATTTCTAAAAGGTTTGTGTAAATCGGCCTAGCCATCTTTGAGAAAAGCGAGAGACATTATAAAACACATACGCACACACATATATATGCCGATCTTCGCGAACTGAATCGAATAATATAACACTCGGCCCCAAAACACTTAATCCACCTACATGGTCTGAATGTTCTTCCCTTGAATTTTTAAAGTTTTGACAAGTAGCAGTTGGGGAATTGGATTCTGAGATGATTATGTCTTTCATTGGTTTAGTTCTTCGATAAAAATACACTGAAAGAAAAATTCACCTTGGACAAGGAAAAGTTTTTTTCAAATAACTTTTTTTCCTTGAAAGTGCCCAACTTAAATTTTTGACGGTAGATATGGAACATAATTATCTATCTTGGAACAAAATTTCATCCAAATTAAAGATGGGTTTTTTCAGTAAATCGACTTTAAATTTTTTAAATCGATTTTTTTTTCAGTGTACTGCCGTTATAAGCTTAATTGTCCCATGTTCTATGGGATTCCCTATATACATGGGACAATTATGCGTAGAACGGCAGTGTAGGAGTCGATGAAAAAAATTTTCAATATTTTTATGAAAAAAATTTGACTAATTTTGTGAAAATCACTTTTACAACATTTTTTTTGTAGGATGTCATTTTTAGATTATCCAGCTTGTTACGTGCCATAATGGCGGTCTAAATTGTTTAGTTCGTAATATATTTAATTGCCCTTTTTGACAATAATTGTTTACGCCAGTTTGACAGCAACGCCCAGTTGAAGATGTCGGGCGTTCATTGAATAAACATCCAACGCATTGGACTAACGTAGGATGACCATCTCACTGGGCGGTTGACGTAAGCGATTATTGTCAAAAAAGGGCAATTAAACGTATTACGAACTGAGCAATTTTGACCGCCATTATGGCACGTAAAAAGCTGGATAGCCACTTGAAAAAAAAAAAAAATGATAAGAAAGTGTGACCCTTTTCAATAGACAGTCTAGATCATTTTTGGAAAAAAGCAAAGTGGCTTTTTGTGACAAAGTCTTCATATACAGAAAATTTCATTAAAATCTGAGAGGGTGCTGCCAACTATAAATACGATTTTGCAAGAAATCCGTCTTCTGTAGTTTTTCAAAATAACGGTTTGCAAATATAATTTGCGCACAGTAACTGCTGTAGCAGTAGCGTTGCGTGTTATTAACTGATCAGAAATATTTTTTTCATTTCAATTTCCACCACATTTCGTGGTATTTTCCAAAACCCGATTTCTCAACTTTCACTCTTCCAAATAATATGACTTTATAAATAATCTCGAAATTCCGTTGCTAGAGCATTATTTCAATTTTAAGAATCATTTAATTTATTTCGAATCGGTTGAAAATTTTCAAAGTTATAGTAATTTTTTTAACTTTCTTTGTTTGAGAGAATTTATGTGTCAATAATTCAACAAATTCCATACTTTCGCTTACACAGCTATTTTCACAATTAAAAAACGAAGAAAATGATGCATTATACATTTTTTTTGTTTGCATTTTTGCCTGCGAAAATTGCAATCAAACGCGTGTGGTACTTTTGTATCCCAGTGCAACATTCTAAGGTACAAAAAGTAAGTGTAACGTTCTAGGGTAAACTGTGTGCAAATTTATGCCACCACAGCCGAAAATCCATGGTAGACGCAGGATGTTCAGCAGTGGTGGCATTAACTCGCACACAGTTAAACCGTTTAACTTTTGCACCCGTTTCCTTGCTGTGAGCAAAGTTTATCGTGCGCTCTTCATCACTCTGTGTGATTTGAAACTTTGCACGTACAGGAACGATTGTACCGTCCGAACGATATAGGCATGATGTTGCTCGTTTACCATTCGAGCGACGAATGATTGAAACTGACACACGGCACCTCTATTTATAAACCACTCGTAGTTGATTGAATCACTTGGGTGCGAGTGTGTGCAAATGCAGACGTTGACGAAAATCCATGGTGTCTACCGCTTTTTGTACCGTCCGGACAATACAGTACATGTTGGTCGTTAAGCATGTAAGCGACGACAGATAGAAAACAAACTCGCGGGACCTGTAGAAATAATTTTATACGTGATGGAATACTTAGATGTTCTCTTTTGACGGCTCTGCCTGAAATAGGCTTGCAAATTTCGCATTTTCCTCATTGTTTTCGAAAGATTTTCTTTAAATTCGTTGTTGCTTCATTTATTTTGCGAAATTGAATAAAAAAAAACCTGCACGTATTTCCGTTAATTTACTCGTTCAGTGCAACGGAAGTTATTCGCCTTTAAAATCTGGGAAAATTTCTCAGCAGAAATGTTTGAAACGGGACCCCAGTATTGAAACGTTAGAATTATTCGTCTTCAAAAGTTTTCGTTTATTCTTACCGTCACTGGCGAACAGTGATCACCCTTCATACATAAATCGAACAAAATCTCAAAAGTTGCCCGAATTCGATGAAAACTTTAGCTTAAGGTAATTTTGTTACGCCAAATTTATATTTGATGATTAATTAATCCTGTTAAGACAGATATTGAACACTGGAGAAGACTATACGTAATAGTTGAAATACTAGTATCTGATTTATAGCGCAAAGCAACAGTTTTTCATTATTATTTCCATAGTGGAATTGAATAGAAAACATCTGTCTTAACAGGATTAATTGTGACATTCCAATAAATCGCTCAAAAAGTTTTGAATTTTGTGAGAAATTATATTTGATGTCCATTTCAATTTTTTTAACTTTATTTTTGCACTTTGGATGGTTCAAAAATTCAACATTTATGAATATAAAGTGCACTATATCTGAAAATTTATTTTCAAGAAATTTGTTGTTTTGATTTTTTAACAGAAAACACATTGTTTCAATTTTTGATAATTCTGAGACATTTATAATTTACTTTACGAACTCTGGGTACTCAAACACTATCCTGCGTCTCCTTCAGACATATTATGAAAAATCACGTTTTTTCATACCTCCGGGCAAAAAGGGGCAAAGCAAGGCATTCAATTCCGGAAATTATACTAATTTTCAAGTATAATGCAGTATAAGTCATCTCTCCGAATCTTTTCAAAAAAAAAGTGCAAACTCTCTGAACATGATTACTCTTATTTAATGAGCGAATTATTGTTTATTCTGCATGTTAGAGTTAGAAGTAAGGCCTCCCGGGAAGCCACTAAGCGCTAAAGCAAGCACTATACCTGTCCCAAACGGATCCTTCGCAACATTAATAACAACAAACAACTCGCTTCCAACTGCATTGGACTCGGGCAATTTGTAACATGTAGAGCAAACAGGGGCAGCCACAAAAGATAACCTGAAAAGTGGTCACAGTGCCAAAGTTTCCCCTAACAAAAAGGCATTATATTCACCTTAGAACAGCTTTTCGATGCTTTTAGGCTTTATACAAGCATTGCAAATGTGTATAAGCTTTAAACAAGCTTTGCAAATGCTTATAAGCACTACGAATATCAAGTATTAAAACAGGCCGTATATGGGTATATGAAGCTCTACTATGGAGCTTATAAACGCTGTGGCTATAAGCCAAATACGGTAGTGACCGATGTCATTTTAATTCCTATTATGGTTGACATTTCCATTACTCTAAAACAATAAATTCCAAATGAAAACAAATAAGATATGAGGCGTATTGTAAGCATAGGAAACCTTCTCCGAGGTTTGGGTTTGTGTCGTAAACAAATTAAAGGGTACAAAACCTTATGGTATACTGCGATGATTTGTTTCAATTTAGTATGGAACTGCTGATAGTTAAAAAAAGTATGATCAAAACCATGCGTTTGTTAATATGTGCCAGTATCAGTTAAATTAGGCAATCCGAGACGTTTCTGATCAGCTTATTTTTTCTTGTTTACCTCATCTGACGTTACTCCGAGGGGTGCGACGTCCGACAATATCGTTGATTCGATCCAACATCAAACGAATCGGACTAACGAAAGATGTTAATAGGACGAGGTTTTCTGTTCGCAGGAGTAGACTTGTTGACAGAACCTATCGCTAAATTGTCAAACAAGCGTCTAATTACCCAACGCCGAAATGAATCAAATAGCAAGCGGGCTGTCAAAACAATTTGTATAGTCCTACCCACTATACAAATGTTTTTGACATATCTCCACAGGCGTGACGGAAAAGTAGGAGTAGGCAGTATATCAGCCGAATATTACGCCAAAAATGGCTTTAGAGCAGCACTAAAGTACAATATTGAACCTATATAAGCTCTGCTACCCTTGTTCTACAAGCGACTATAGAACCGAATTAATGCTATTTTCACGACTCAGTGGTTACTGGGGTTCTTTCGACTAAATCGAACGGTAAGTATAAACTTAGGCTGTGAACCATGTGGCGATTTTATTTAACCTTTAGTTAAAATTTGACAGTTCGAAAGTTAGTTTCTGTTGAATGGAAAAAATTAACCGAGAGAGCGAACCATTTCAAAAGTTGATGGATGGATAGTTATTTAGAATTGACAGCTGCGATGACCACAAGTTGGTAGAGGTGTGAATATTTGTAGATATTTTAAAATTAGTTTTTTTTCTTATTACATTAAGTATGACACTCATAGCCTCGAAAAGTAAACATCCTCATCATGAAATAACCTAAACAAATCTTTACACAGCACGTTATCGTTTCCATCTTTATCCCTTAATTTTGTATTGAAAAATATTGACAACCCCAATTAGGTGCAGAAAATGTTTCCACCTTTTTATTCTGCATCATGGGCAAAATTTTAACCATCGAGCTGTCAAATTTAACTATCGCTCTGTCAAAGCATGGTTAAAGCTCCAGAGTAGGGTTATTTTGCAAATAACTTTCGAAGTGTCAGATTTTAACTAAGAGTTAAAAATTTCACCAAATGGTTCACAGCCTTAATGAATAACCTTTTAAATGAAACCAATTTGACTAATTGGAATCTTAACTAAAAAGATATATTAATTTTAATAACAGTTGTTTGAATACAGTTTTTTAGAATTCATCATTTAGTTCGACTTTGAAGTTCTGCAAAAAATCGAACTGTTGTCCCCAAGTTTTAATGTTTAGAGAAAACTCTAATCAACTTATTTACAAACATAGAAATATATTAAATTCGATCGTGAACCGACAAATGGGCCTATATAACAAATGTACACAAACGGAGATTTGAGTAATATCTTAAAAAGGAGTAAAAATACTTCATAAAAAATATAAAAACTCATTTATAAATGTTTCACACTTCTGAAAATCAATAAAAAAAAACAAAACGGCGGATCTGACTTTCAACTGTAAACAAGCCGCCTGGCGGATTACGCCTCTGCTTTTCTAAGGTAGTGTGTACGGGCGAAATTGACAGCACCATTACTTACAAAGCCCGTAAACAGAGTCGCCCTAAACAAAAACCAACTGCTTGATACGCCCGGGGGGAATAACAAATTTTCCCCTCCGGCGAGCACGGCGAAACCCACATTTGGTTTTTGTTTTCTGGCGACACTGCAGGGCGAAATTGTGAGTGGTCAAAATAAGAGGGCGACTCAAAAATGGCCTAATCAACATTTCATAACAACACTCGGTGAAATATACTTTTTCAATTTTATCAACGAAAACGTTATTATATAAAATATTTTAGTAATGCTTCCGAGAACTAGTATTGTTTTGAAGTGTTTCAATACATTTGAAAGCGCAGTATGCAAACCCTGTTAAAATACGAATAAATTTTCTGAAGCGAATTTTCAAAGCTATTTTTCTCGATTCGATATCATTGCGTCTTCGGCCCTTTGGTCGGTTCATGATCGAAATTATGAAAAATCCAAAATAAAATTTTGAGGTTTTATCCGGTTAGGCGGCACTGTGAGGCGGTTTATCCAAACAATAATGTTTCCCAAACTTGTTTGTGATGGATTTTACACTCGCGTGATAGATTCCAAATCGCTTCGTCAATTTTTGCTTAGTTACACGCTTTTCACTTAGCCATGTGCTCAACACCTTAATTTTCAATGCGCGACATTTTGGAAACTGAGAATACAAACTGTACAAAAAAGTAAACAAACGAAAGATGTTAGTCAAACGCACAGCATACTGTGATGAGCACATCAAAACCATCCTAGAATATGTGCGTTCTACGCCAGTGTATGTGGATAGCTTATTTCCTATTTTAACTTATTTATTTAATTAGTTAAGAGTAAATTAGAAACTTAAATGAATATGAAATATGTTTTCTTCATAATCTTACTCGCTTCAAGGTAGGTCTGCCCGTTTTAATTATTGTGTCACAGGTAGAGAGGTAGACGTACGTCTATCATTTTCCCGGATGCCTTCATGTACTTAGTTAGAAACAGTTATTAGTATGTTACTGCCTCGCCAATTTTCCCGAGTCTGGTGTAAAATTGCTGTAATATCGTAAACAATGCTTTCACCCGAGATTCCGCGTGTCAGGCGTATGTGATAACCACAAAACCACGGAAACCGCTCACAATGATGGATACGATTTGATTGATTGACATTTTAATACAGCCCTACACCAGCAAAGGGGGCAAAGCTATATTCATAATTGCGCTGAATTACGTCCGAAAGTGTGAAAATCATAAATGCGAAACGGAAGTTTAATGTGCCAAAACGAACTCAATTTATTCTACTGTTTTTCGCTGTGGCCGTCAAATCGATTTTATCGACCAATTCACTTAACGGTTATTTAGAGGAGTAAACAGCGGATGCATTTTTTTTCCTGTCGATTTTCCTGGTCATCATTAATTCGATGACACCCACACTCATCAAGATTTGAGGGTCCGGATAGTGTTTAATTTGCCAGTTCCTTGCCATATTGATCCGATTCAGAACCAGAAATCGCATAAAGCAAATTATTATATTTGCTGATCTGTCTAAATACCTAATCGATCGATGGACTTTACACTCTTTGCCGACAGACGAAAAGTAAACAATTGCATGACCTTGCACTTCGAATGTAAACTGCTCCTTTATTTACGTTATCTCTGACAAGACTAAAAATCTCACTACGTATTGTTTATAAATCTCTCGTAAAAACACACGAAATGAAGTATTTATTAATTATCATCGTTTCTGTTACTATTGGAATTTCAATCGTAGTACTGGGCATCCTTACTACTGCCAAAACACTTCGCAAACTTTGAGCTCATGTCCTCCAGACAGAGCCGGGTGTCCTCCTTAATCTCCTGCATCTTGATTCGAACCTCCTCCCGCATCAGAATGTAACACATGGCAACCAGGCCCATTCCGAGCAACATGTACACAAAATTTATCACCAGCTTGGTCGGTTTTCCGCTCTGCGAATCCAGTATGTTCGCCCCCGGCACCAGATCCCCGATTCCGATCTTGCACAAACTGGTCACACAGAAGTAGGCCGAATCCAGGTAGGACCACTTTTCCCATTCCGCAAACATGATCGTCCCCGTGGCAATGTAAATTGATATGACCCACAGACAGGCCGTCGTTGGTACAATGATCCGTTTCCGCTGCGGTACTCCACTACCATCCTCGAGTGCTAGATCGTCCTCGTTGTCATGGCTGCACTCGTGAAGCCACGTGTAGAGCCACTTGAAAGTGGAAGCGAGAACTTTTCCCATGTTCATAAAATACAGAATGTACAACGGTATTCCGAAAGTGGCGTAGATGACGGTAGCACCTTTACCCCAGGGCGTTCGAGGAACCATATTCCCGTAGCCGATCATGGTAAAGACAGCCAAACAAAACATCAGCGCCGCCGGGAAGTTCCACGCCTCCTCAGGCGTTCGTCCATCGTAACCCCGTTTTATGGCTTCGGCAAACTCGTCCTGGTATCGCTTCAACACCAAATCCGCATCCAGATGCCATACGGAACTGTTGAACAAATTATGCTGCTCCGTAACTTCCCACAGTTCCGCAGCACAGTTTCGTCTCAAATTTGCCACATGTTCCATCAAATGATTCGGTTCCTGGGTTTCGATCGACATAAAACTGGCGGCCCCGACCAGGGCGTACACGACAATCAGTCCACCGACGCCAACCTGGGTGCACATAAATGCGATAAACTTCCGACAGCAGTCCTTCACTTTCTCCCGCGGATCACTGGTGGTTGTCGAGGAGGAACCCCGGCTCCGCACCGACGATCGTTGTCGATTCATTTTCATGGGACGGTTTTTTTTTTCTCTCTCTCTCAGTGTGCAACAATTTATTTTTTTTCTCTCGGAAATCAACACGATTTTATTTCCCGCCACTAATTTTAGATGAAAACAAGAACTAAATGTTTAACGATTCATTTCCATAACCCGCTCTTCTCATATTGATCATCATTTTCCATCCAGATCGATTAGGTCCATTAGAACGGGTTTTGATAATTACAACAACTCTCCGAAATTCACAAACCACGGTGTTTACCTCTCTCGTTTTCGTCAGACGGTTTACGCTCACTCTCTCACTTTTCCCGATTTCTCAGAGCACACGTTTTCTTCCTTCACGAGATGGAACTGTCTGTCACTTGGTGCCAAAAGGTTTATCATTTTCCTCCTTTTTCGGGCATCTTTCCCGCACTAACTGCTATCCAGTGACTCGATCAACGACATTCTCCGAATTCACTAATCGCGTATAATGATTTCAGCAGTGGAAAATTGCCCGGATTCGAACGTGATTACAACACTGCAAATGGTTTTTTTCTTTTTATTTGTCTTGACGTCGATCGCTCGGTTTGCGATCGTCCCAGGGAAAACGCGTTTTCACTGCTACGAGATTAGCTTCCAACTACTGCGTGGTGACGACTCGCGGTTCGCTCAGCTGCGCTGCTGTCGTCGAACAGTAGAGAAAATTGGAAATATTTTCCGAATGCTGGTACACTCGGGGGCAAAATAATCGTCGGGCGGAATTTTGCGTTTCAGAGCTTTGATCAATCTCAATGTTTTTGTTCGAAAATTTGACAATTTGTTTGATGTTAGATGTAACATTAGGATAATGTAACAATGTCAAGTTGTGCCAGGGTTGAAAGATTTTAATTCGGTTCTTCAGGAAACAATCAGCGTCCTTGCTGTCACCCAAATAGTCCGTAATTTACTGAAATGGACTAATCAGACCTATAACATACCAACACGCCGATGAAAATTGCTTAATTTTTAACACCAAAGCCAGATTGAATTCCTTCGACATACTTTACAAAACAATCGAGTGACATATTCCAAGAAAAATAAGGATTTTTCAGTTTTTAGATTACTTTGGCCTTGGCTTGTATAATACCAATATATAGAACATGACATTTCGTACAAAAATATTGCGAACTGACAAAGTTAAAGAAGTTTATATCTAACATTTGTGGGGGTAATTTAGCTGCGTGCGCTTATTTGGCACCTGACTGTAGGTTTTCCCACTTGAGATTCCATCATTCTCTTAGGTGCGCTCGTATGTAAGCAAATATGTAAGTGATCGGAAGCGAGGAAAGACAGAGGTAAGATTGGCGCAGTTAAATCGACGGTAGATGCGAAGGATAAATGATGAGATATTTATATTGAAGAGAGAGAGAGTCTGGACTCTGATTATCAACAACAAGAGGGTTTTTTTTCTCCAAATTGTTTAGCGTTTAGCTTTGAACGCTTACTGGTACAGGTATACCTCGTTAGTACGTACCCTCGATAGTACGTACATTTTGCCTCGATAGTACGTACACCTACCAACAATTTTTTTGCTTGATTTTGTAAACTTCAACAAAATGCGACACAATTTATAGAAATTTCACGGGTTCCATGTTACTTCTGCATACTTTAGAGAGGTTATGTCAAGGGTTCTGTGCTACTCAGAGTAGTTCTGCAAACTACAGCAAAGTATTCCAAAGTTTAAGTAAACCATAAATGCATCATGAAATTCTAAAATCTGGCTGTGGTCCACTAGGAGTTTGATAACTCTATTATCTTTCTCCGGACAAAACCAGCCTAGAGGCCGTGTGGCATCCGGCGGGTTGAAGTATGTCAACCAAGCATTGATCCACTGGGTTCCTGTTCCCATGTCGTAGGAGGCGACTGAAAACAGGAGTCCTCAAGTCAAGGTGTTACTCCGTGCCGAGGACTGAATTGCTGGCAGAACTAAAATATGCCAGTCGCGCACGGAGTGTCGTGGGTCTTACCCTTGCTGTGTTATGCGGGCTCTCTGACACAGTGGACGTTCGTTTCTTCGCAAATCGTGGGATTTAAATGATGTTCATGTCCCTAATACCCATTTCGGGGTTCGCTATATGCGATAATAAGCCAACGTGTTTGGTATCTTCTAGTTGGTGTACAACAAGTGCTGATGATGAAATGTGTAGTGCTGTAATCGAATATGGTTAGAGTAGCACAAATTAATCTTCAGCATAAACCAGTGGCGTAGCCAGGGGGGGGGGGGGGGGGGTTGGGGGTTAAAACCCCTTCCAAACCAAAATTAATTGGATTGAAAAAAAAATAATTGATACTGACGAATTTAATTTACTTTTCAACAAAATATTTTTGGAAAAATATTCTCTGATCACTACATTGAGAACTGTGTTTAAAGCGTCATGAGAACTTTTGGAAAATTGTGGGAAGGGGATCTTGTAACTTATCTCTTAGCCAAAATCCCATAGTTGTCAAATTACTTCAATGTAAAATAAAATAACTGTCTGAATTATTATGAGCACATTTTTGGAAAGATGCTTCAAAATATGGATTAGAGACAATTTTTCGAATGGGAATCTAAATTTGAATAGGTTGATTGCATATAAAACATAAGCTTGTTTACCGAAAACTTGCATACATTTCAACATTTGCTGAAAATGTATTTTTTTAGATTGTGTAGAGTTTAGACAACAATTCAATATGGTTAACAACAAGAATAACATTTCAAAAACTAGTTCAAAGCTGATGTAATTTTGTCTCTAGCAGGTCAGGATCGGTTTTATGAGCATTGGATTTTTGTTGTATTATCAACTATATGAATAGCCTCTTAGCAGGATGCAATGAATGGCGTACTAAAATTTTGTGTGCTACGTACTAGTGCTGCAAGTTGTGAGGTTGACTTATGAAGAAAAGTAAAATTAATGCTCGATAATTTTTAACGGTCACGATCACATTCATTCGAAACTGCCAAATTTCGATTTTAAGTATCATTGAAGAATTTCAAAACGTAAAACTGTTCATCTACTGTTAGAATAATTTTGACGGTTAATCCTCCCAGAAGTAATTATAGAGAAGAATTACTCTTCAAGCATATTTGGGTCGAGACTTAATGTCTCCAGCAAAGCTTTCGAAAGTGCTATTTCAAACAACTTTGTCAAAGACATAAATAACTCACATATTCAGAGTATCGAAATATAGTAGTAGAAAACCTTTACAACAAGCTATTCTGAAATTACTGTATTTGATAAATCTCTTCTGCGGTAATTAAATAATAAATTCACATTGCGTTCAAGGTGCCTTTGAAGCATACAAAAAATAAGGGAGATATTAAAGATATTAAAAGGACTCAAAAACACAAAGAGTGATTCCATTTTCAGAAGCTAGCATCATTTCGGCGCTAGCTTAGTCCGCCCACCAAGTTAGTGTCGGATTCTGATGAGATGAAGTCGAAACGCAAGTTTCAGTTCCATCCATCCACAATTTAGTTATAGGTTTTGTGTTCTCAACTCGCAATGATTGTTTCAAAAAATTTTATCCGTAGCACAGAAAAAAATAGTTTTCACCTAAATTTTTCTTCACTAAGGAGAAATATAGCAGGCCCAGTCCATTTAAATCCCTATATGTTGAATTCATGTAGCCTTCATATTTTCAACAAAATTGTTTGAAATGACATTATCAAAAACTGAAGGCACCATGTCTCTTAATATTTTTGAAAAATTATTTCACCATAATTACCTCTATGAGAATTAATCACTAAAATTTCTATATCAAAGCAGGCGCTGTTTTATGTTGATAACTTCCCGAAGTTGTCAAACCTTCAAAGCCAAGGATTATTATATTAGGTGATCTTGAACGTTGAAAATTTTTTAGATCATTTATCCCACTTTAAAAGATCGCAATTTTTGACTTCATTGACATATTATACAAGAAAATAATCTATAGAGGTTTGAAAACTGTTCCATGTTGATCCTTCCTGTTTGTAGACTGGAATGACATCTGTTAGACTACTTATGTTTTTGAGTTTTCAATAATTTATCAAACTCATATTAAATTTTAGCATTTTTTCAAAAAATTTGCGATTTTCATCAAAACCCCCTCCAAACCAAATTTCTGGCTACGCCACTGCCATAAACGTACAGCAACTATGAATCTATCTCGCCTTGTGCAGGAAGGGAAAGCTTCCATAGCTTTGGTTCAAGAACCGTATTTCCATAAAGGAAATTTCTATGTTGGAAAGCTACTTAACCCCGTCTTCGTAGCTTTCAACAAAAATGGCATGACAAATCCACGTGAAATGCCTCGTGCATGTATACTTGCGAATAGTGCAATTGACGCTTGTCTTATATCGGACCTCACAACTCGTGATATTTGTACTGTTATGGTAAATATGACTGTTGACAACATAAACAAGAAATACGTCTATTGTTCGGCATATTTGCCGCATAATGAACCATTACCTTCTGATGATTTCAAAAGGGTTGTATCATACTGTGGCAGAAATGGGTTTCCTCTCATAATCGGCAGTGATGCAAATTCCCACCACATAATTTGGGGCAGCTCTGATATCAATTAGAGAGGCACCGAATTGATGGAATACTTAAGTAGTACAAATCTGCACATTCTTAATGCAGGAAACCGCCCAACTTTTGCACGAGCTGGCAGAGAAGAGGTGTTAGATGTAACTCTCTGCTCTGACAGTATTACGCATGAGTTGACAAACTGGCTCGTACCAAACGAGCTCGAACCGTCGTTATCTGATCGTTATCTGATCATTTTAACGTCTCGCTAGAAATCGTCACCTATCGTAATCCCAAATCTACGAACTGGGACCTCTACGAAGAGGGCTTGGCGACTAGGTTTCATGGGTATCTTCCGACGATTGAATCTCCAAGTGATTTGGATGCGGTCGTGGATAAAACAAGCTCACTCATAGTAGCAGCATACCAAGAGGCTTGTCCGCTTCGAGTTATGCGTGCTTCTAGAGGAACACCTTGGTAGAATACCGAACTTGTTCGACTCAAAAAGTTATGTAGGAGAGCTTGGAATCGCAGACGCAGGTACGGGTCGGAGGCATTTATGTTGGCTCGCAAAGCATACAGAAATGCCCTTCGATCCTCTGAGCGAAGTGGTTGGAAAAGCCTCTGCACAAATGTCTCATGTCTCAAAGAGACTAGTAGATTAAATAAGCTACTTTCGATATCGAAAGACTTTCATGTCAGTTCCATTAGAACTGCTAATGGTGAATACTCGTCTGACGAAGATGTAGTACTCAACTGTCTTTTTGACACACACTTTCCAGGTTGTACGGAGCCATCACTGACGACTGCCGCTGAGTTCTTTTCAGGCAGTTCTGATTCTTGGGCATTTGCTCGTAGAATTGTGACAACCGAATCGATCAAATGGGCGATTGAAAGTTTTGCTCCGTATAAGTCTCCGGGAAAGGACGGAATTATTCCAGTTCTACTACAAAAAGGATATGAACACTTCAAGCATATTTTGAAAAAGGTTCTTACTTGCAGTCTTGCAACAGGATACATTCCATTAGCGTGGCGGGAAATAACTGTCAAATTCATTCCCAAAGGTGGCCGCGTCACTTATGAGGAGGCAAAAAGCTTTAGACCGATCAGTCTGACCTCCTTCCTTCTCAAATCAGTGGAACGTTTAATCGACCACTACATTCGGGATGGTAGCTTGGGCGAGCACCCGCTGCATGCAATGCAACATGCATTTCAGCGGGGGAAGTCTACTACCACCCTGTTACACAATGTTGTCTACAACATTGAAAAAGTTTTTTCACAAAAGCAATCAAGTTTAGGAGTTTTTCTCGATATTGAAGGTGCTTTTGACAACGTGTCTTTCGAATCCATTTTGGAAGCAGCACGAGATCATGGAGTACCTTCATATATCACGAACTGGATACACGCAATGCTTAGCAACCGACATCTGTGCTCATCGTTAAGACAAGTAGAGATGAGGAAACTGAGTGTCTGCGGATGTCCTCAAGATGGGGTGCTGTCACCACTTCTATGGAACCTTGTCGCCGATAGCTTGTTGAGAAAACTAAATGAGCTTGGGTTTCCGACGTATGGTTTCGCCGATGATTATCATATAATGATCACCGGTATTTGCATTAACACACTTTTTGATTTGATGCAACAAGCCTTATGTGTTGTTGAGCGGTGGTGTCTTCATGTTGGACTATCAGTTAATCCAAATAAAACCTCAATGGTGCTTTTCACGCAACGAAGGATTACAACCGGAGCTCGTCCATTGCAGTTTTTTGACTCTGAAATTATTTCCGAAGATCAAGTTAAGTACGTTGGGGTAATTCTCGACTCAAAACTTAATTGGACAGCTCACATCGATTTCAGGATCAAGAAAGCTTGCATGGCCTTTGGCCAATGTAGACGGGCTTTCGGCAATTCAGTACATTCAGTGGATCTACACAACAATTGTTAGACCAATACTGCCATACGGGTGCCTTGTTTGGTGGCAGAAGGGAGAAGTCATGACAATCCAATCAAAGTTAAACCATCTTCAGAGGATGGTCTTGATGGCGATGACTGGTGCGTTCTCGACAACACCTACTGCTGCTCTCGAGGCACTCTTGAACATAAAACCACTACATGTGTTTCTGAAACAAGAAGCACTTTCTTGTGCATACCGTCTCAAGGTTACTGGGCTCTGGAACAGTAACCCAATAGATCATGCAACTAGCCACACAAGACTGTAGCCCCATATGGTTACTTGGGAAGAGTATACACTTGCTCCCAGTGACCTTACATTCACACGTAGTTTTCCTTTTAAAACTGTCAATGTGATTATTCTTACTTCCGAGTAATGGTTTTCTGGTTGTATGGAGCGACAACTTGAAGAATACGTAGTTTGTTATACGGACGGTTCTTTGTTGGAGGGCCGAGCCGGTGCTGGTGTCTATTGTCATGAGATGAGAATAAACCAATCTCACTCGCTTGGTAGATACTGTACCGTATTCCAAGCAGAAATCTTTGCGATTCTGTGTGGCGTACAATCCGCACTTCAACAGGGAATTTGCGGTAAAAGAATCTATTTTTGCTCTGACAGTCAGGCTGCCCTGAAAGCACTTAGTTCGGCAGATTCGAGATCGAAATTAGTAATCGCATGTCGAACTCAAATCGAAGAACTTAGCATTTCAAATGCTATCTACCTTCTATGGGTACCCGGTCATTCCGGTATTACTGGAAATGAATGGGCGGACGAATTGGCTAGAGCTGGCGCTGCGACTGATTTCGTTGGTCCAGAACCAGTTCTACCACTGTCAATAAGTTGGATAAAGCACAAGATTCGTTCTTGGGCTGCATTCGAACATGCCAACCATTGGCGTAGCTTGCAAACTTACGTTCAAACAAAGGCTTTTCTGCCGGATGTGAGTCCGAAAATGTCAAGAAATTTGTTGCATTTTTCCAAGCACAACTGCAGTATTCTGGTCAGGGTACTGACTGGACATTGCAAACTCAATTATCACATGGCTACTATTCAGCGCGCTGAGTATTATTCATGTGATCTTTGTAAATCCGATTACGGAACATCATATCATTTGACATGCAATTGCCCTGTATTAATGCAATTGCGCATCCGGATTTTTGGTTCTCCATACATAGATGAACCTATGTACAGAGAGCTGAAATTTAAGGATATGCTTTTGTTCCTAACCCAGTGTGGAAAAGAGCTATAGTTTTTTTAGCCGTATTTGAATGACAATATCTCTTCGGGGGTGTTGTCGTTCTGTTATCTCAATATCCCCTCGGGGGTGTTGATATATCCGCTCACTGTTTGAGTAGAGGTTCTAAATCCCTCCGGGGGTTGGAAGTTTTATTCCTGCTGTTGTAGCACCTGCAGATCGTTCAGCATCACTCCGGGGGTGCAGAATGCTCTGTTTTAATTGTTCTGTGTCGTTGTTTTCCTTACCCCTAACCTTACCACTTCCCCAATCCTTCCCATCAGGAAAATGATGAAAAGACGATTCTTGGCAAGGCACAAATCTCCGATCAACATGGGGAACGTGCCATTTGAGCCAGACGCTACTGATTCCTGATTCCTGATACTTCTGCATACTTTAGAGAGGTTATGTCAAGGGTTCTGTGCTACTCAGAGTAGTTCTGCAAACTACAGCAAAGTATTCCAAAGTATAAGTAAACCATAAATGCATCATGAAATTCTACCTAGTATGAAAAGAATTCTACGAGCTTTAGGAACCTCCTACAAGTAAATAAATTATAAATTTTTGGGAGCTAGCTAACTTACAAGGAAATCCTTAGAACTTCAGACAATTTATACGATATTCCTATCATTTATATATTTTTTTGTCAAACATCAGAGAATCTCAATGAGCTTTAAGAATGACAATTCGTTGGTTGTATAAAATTTAGGAAATTACTTCAAACTTTAGAGAATTTTCATGCACTCAAACATTTTACATAAACAGCAGAGTGTTCACGATATTCACTCATCTTTTACCAAATTCGGGGTAATTCTGCCAACTTCAAAAAATTCTACGATCTTGATCGAAATCTTTAGAACTTCTGGAAAGTTTACAAAATTTCAAGAGTATTTAAAGGATTAATGGAAAAAAAAATCAAACATCAAGGGGTGTCTTCAAGCTTTGCAATATTACCTCAAACAAATAAATTACAACGAACCTCAAGTAAATTTCTAAAACTCACAGTTAACTTCACAAAATTATGAAAGTTTGACCAAAAACTTTTGTATGCTTTATGTACGGTGTCTCACAAGTATCAGATAAGTATTACTATCTTCGAAGTAACCAGTAATTCCAGAATTTTTTCTGAAGACCAAAAATGATTTTAGTAACTTTTAAGGTATACTATCTAGAGCAATGATAACACGATTTTTGCTAATTGATTTTCAAATATTATGCACATAAAATGTGAGTGCTGAATTCATTACATTCTAGGAGATACTAAGTTTTGAATGGAATGGGTAAGATTCGGATCACGTACGTCCAGCGAATTTGATGGAGACTAATATGACTTACAGATCTGGATAAACTCACCTGGAGATCACCGGACCAAGTAACAAAAAATCAAATCGACCACGTTCTAATCGACGGTAGATTCTTCTCGGACATCACAAACGTCCGCACTTATCGCAGTGCGAATATAGATTCGGACCACCACCTGGTTGCAGTTTGCTTGCGCTCAAAACTTTCGACAGTGCATAGCTCTCGTCGAAGCCGAACGCCGCGGCTAAACATCGAGCGGCTACAAGATGACAGAGTGGCTCAAGAATACGCGCAGCAGCTGGAAGTGGCACTACCAACGGAAGAGCAGCTAGGCGCAGTTGTCCTTGAAGATGGCTGGAGAGATATCCGATCCGCCATAGGTAGCACCGCAGCCACTGCACTAGGTACGGTGGGCCCGGACCGAAGAAGCGACTGGTACGACGGCGAATGCGAGCAGTTAGTCGAAGAGAAGAATGCAGCATGGGCGAGAATGCTGCAACACCGCACGAGGGCGAACGAGGCGCGATATAAACAGGCACGGAACAGGCAGAACTCGGTATTCCGGACCAAAAAGCGCCAGCAGGAAGACCGAGATCGCGAAGCGATAGAGCAGCTGTACCGCGCTAAAGACACACGGAAATTCTACGAGAAATTGAACCGCTCGCGCAGGGGCCACGTACCACAGGCCGACACCTGAACGGCGATGCAGCAGACGACGAGGATGGCACGGTAACGCACCTGGGAGCACGCGCGGAAGACATTACACTACCGGCTCCGGATGTCCAAGAAATCCAGGAGGAGATTAGCCGGCTCAAAAATAATAAAGCCGCTGGGGTTGACCAAATACCAAGCGAGCTGCTAAAACACGGTGGCGACCCACTGGCTAAAGCGCTGCACTGGGTGATTACCAAGATTTGGAAGGAGATTTTACCGGAGGAATGGATGGAAGGTGTCGTGTGTCCTATCTACAAAAAGGGCGACAAGCTGGATTGCTGTAATTACCGAGCAATCACCCTGCTGAACGTCGCCTACAAGGTACTCTCCCAAATACTATGCCGTCGACTATCACCAATTGCAAGAGAGTTCGTGGGGCAGTACCAGGCGGGTTTCATGAGCGAACGATCTACCACGGACCAGGTGTTCGATCTTCGTCAAGTACTGCAGAAATGCCGCGAGTACAATGTGCCCACACATCATTTGTTCATCGACTTCAAAGCCGCATACGACACTATCGATCGAGATCAGCTATGGCAGATTATGCACGAGTACGGATTCCCGGACAAACTGACGCGATTTGTGAAGGCGACGATGGATCGGGTGATGTGCGTAGTACGTGTCTCAGGGACGCTCTCGAGTCCCTTCGAATCACGCAGAGGGTTACGGCAAGGTGATGGTCTCTCGTGTCTGTTATTCAACATCGCGCTGGAAGGTGTAATAAGAAGAGCAGGGATCGACACGAGTGGTACGATTTTCACAAAGTCCGTTCAGCTACTTGGCTTCGCCGATGACGTTGATATTATTGCACGAAACTTTGAGAAGATGGAGGAAGCCTACATCAGACTGAAAAGAGAAGCCAAGCGCGTCGGACTTGCCATCAACACGTCGAAGACAAAGTACATGATAGGAAGAGGTTCACGAGAAGAGAATGAGAACCGCCCGCTTCGAGTTTGCATCGGTGGCGACGAAATCGAGGTGGTTGAAGAGTTCGTGTACTTGGGCTCACTGGTGACCGCCGACAATGATACCAGCAGAGAGATTCGTAGACGCATCGTAGCAGGAAATCGTGCTTACTTTGGCCTCCGCAAGACACTTCGGTCGAACAGAGTTCGCCGTCGTACGAAGTTGACCATCTACAAGACGCTGATTAGACCGGTAGTTCTCTATGGGCACGAGACCTGGACCATGCTCGTGGAGGACCAACGCGCACTTGGTGTCTTCGAACGGAAAGTGCTGCGTACCATCTACGGTGGAGTGCAGATGGAAGACGGCACATGGAGACGGCGAATGGACCATGAGTTGCATCAGCTGTTGGGGGAGCCGCCCATCTGTCATACCGCGAAAATCGGACGACTACGGTGGGCCGGGCACGTAGCCAGAATGTCGGACAATAGCCCGGTGAAAACGGTTCTCAATTGCAATCCGACCGGTACAAGAAGACGTGGCGCGCAGCGAGCACGATGGATCGACCAGGTGGAAGACGATTTGCGGACCCTTCGCAGACTGAGTGGCTGGCGACGCGCGGCCATGGACCGAGTGGAATGGAGGAATCTTTTGTATACGGCACAGGCCACTTCGGCCTTAATCTGTTAATAAATAAAAAAAAAACTGCCATCCTAGTAGGGCCGGTGGAAAGCGTGGGTAGTATGGGCAGTACTACCCACTCGATAATAACCGAGTGGGTAATTACCCACTCGAAATTTTGAACCATTTCAAAAAATTTAGATGTGCAACGCATGAATCTCGCACTACACACATTTGAAAGCATCGATGTACCACAATTCCATTTGCATAAACGGACGTGATTTAATGTGAATGTAATGTAAGCGTGTGCATTGCGAAAAGGGAAAAATCGTTTCTAATGGACCCCTCACCCTATGCTTTCTACCCACTCGGGCGTAAAGTGTTTCGCCGCCCTCGCATTCTACACCCGCCTTCAGCTGAGTCAGTCAAAGATGACGCTAATATCCACCAGATAACATGGTCCATGGCGAATGACCGGGAAATACAGCTGATACGAAAGAACTCACTCCCTTCTAGGATCTGTACCGCACACTGAAATTTAGTAGATTCACGGCTCGCGCGATTGTTCAGGACCACACGAAAATATGTGAATGGTACCACGGTCACAGAATCGAGTGTATACAGGCGAAGTATACATACACGCTAGCACAGGCGAAAAACACGTTAACATACAGACGCTTAAGCTCTTCGCGACCACCCACGCACGCATACGCCTGCGATCTTGCAGGCGTATGCGTGCGTACACCTCTGTGATAGTGAACGTCTTAACACTCATAAATTCTCTAACGCGGTCTCAAGCAGGAATCTACAAAAATGCCCTCGCGCACGCGATCACGAATCGGTACGTCCAGAAGTCGGTCCTCGATACAAGAAGCCTAGGTCCATGTCTTCAGCTGGACCAATGTGCTCATACCTATTAGACAACACGTCTCATGGCGACATGACCGGGAACCCTAGCGATATAAGGGAACCTGCTCTCTGCTAAAATTTGAACCGCACAAAATTTAATATCAAACTCACGGTTTGCGCGACCATTTAAGAAAACACGCACAAATGTTACAAAGTCACGTCACATACAAACGAGCCCCTCTTTTTTGGAATTTTTAACGAAAGTTCTTTTTTGGACTTTTTTTGTTCAAAGGGGGGAAAATTTCAAAATCGAGCTGGTATTTTTGATGCCAAATGACTTCAAAATGCATAAAGCGTCAAAATTTGATGCAACATCACAAAATTTTTTTTAACGAAAATTGACTTTTTTGACGATTTTTGTTCAAAGGAGGGAGTAAACGAAAATTTCAAAATCGAATTTGCATTTTGGATGCCAAACGACTTTAAAATGCATGAAACGTCGAGATTTGATGCAGTCTCGAGAAAAAATTTTTTTAACGAAAGTTCTTTTTTGGACTTTTTTGTTCAAAGGGGGGAAAGTTTCAAAATCGGGCTGGTATTTTTGATGCCAAATGACTTTAAAATGCATAAAGCGTCAAAATTTGATGTAATCTCACAAAAAATTTTTTGACGAAGATTGACTTTTTTGGACGATTTTTGTTCAAAGGGGGGAGTAAAGGAAAATTTCAAAATCGAATTTGCATTTTCGTTGCCAAATGACTTTAAAATGCATGAAACGTCGAGATTTGATGCAATCTCGAGAAAAAAATTTTTAACGAAAGTTCTTTTTTGGACTTTTTTTTTGTTCAAAGGGGGGAAAATTTCAAAACCAGGCTGGTATTTTTGATGCCAAATGACTTCAAAATGCATGAAACGTCGAGATTTGATGCAATCTCACACAAAAATTTTGACGAAAATTGACATTTTTTGACGATTTTTGTTCATAGGGGGGAGTAAAGTTTCAAAATCGAATTTACATTTTCGATGCCAAATGACTTTAAAATGCATGAAACGTCGAGATTTGATGCAATTTCGAGAAAAAATTTTTTTAACGAAAGTTCTTTTGTGGACGTTTTTTGTTCTAAGGGGGAAAAATTTCAAAATCGGGCTGGTGTTTTTGATGCCAAATGACTTCAAAATGCATAAAGCGTCAAAATTTGATGCAATCTCACAAAAAATTTTTTGACGAAAATTGACTTTTTTTGACGATTTTTGTTCGAAGGGGGGAGTAAAGGAAAATTTCAAAATCGAATTTTCATTTTCGATGCCAAATGACTTTAATATGCATGAAACGTCGAGATTTGATGCAATCTCGAGAAAAAATTTTTTTAACGAAAGTTCTTTTTTGGAATTTTTTTGTTCAAAAGGGGGAAAATTTCAAAATCGGGCTGGTATTATTGATGCCAAATGATTTCAAAATGCATAAAGCGTCAAAATTTGATGTAATCTGACAAAAAAAAATTTGACGAAAATTGACTTTTTTGACGATTTTTGTTCAAAGGGGGGAGTAAAGGAAAATTTCAAAATCGAATTTGCATTTTCGATGCCAAATGACTTTAATATGCATGAAACGTCGAGATTTGATGCAATCTCGAGAAAAAAAATTTTTAACGAGGGTTCTTTTTTGGACTTTTTTTGTTCAAAAGGGGGAAAATTTCAAAATCGGGCTGGTATTTTTGATGCCAAATGACTTCAAAATGCATAAAGCGTCAAAATTTGATGTAATCTGACAAAAAAAAATTTGACGAAAATTGACTTTTTTGACGATTTTTGTTCAAAGGGGGGAGTAAAGGAAAATTTCAAAATCGAATTTGCATTTTCGATGCCAAATGACTTTAAAATGCATGAAACGTCGAGATTTGATGCAATCTCGAGAAAAAATTTTTTTAACGAAAGTTCTTTTTTGGAATTTTTTTGTTCAAAAGGGGGAAAATTTCAAAATCGGGCTGGTATTTTTGATGCCAAATGACTTCAAAATGCATAAAGCGTCAAAATTTGATGCAATCTCAGAAATTTTTTTTTGACGAAAATTGACTTTTTTTGACGATTTTTGTTCAAAGGGGGGAGTAAAGGAAAATTTCAAAATCGAATTTGCATTTTTGATGTCAAATGACTTTAAATCGCATGAAACGTCGAGATTTGATGGAATCTCGAAAAAAAAAATTAACGAAAGTTCTTTTTGGAATTTTTTTGGTCAAAGGGGGAAAAATTTCAAAATCGGGGCTGGTGTTTTTGATGCCAAATGACTTCAAAATGCATAAAGCGTCAAAATTTGATGCAATCTCACAAAAAATTTTTTGACGAAAATTGACTTTTTGACGATTTTTGTTCAAAGGGGGGAGTATAGGAAAATTTCGAAATCGAATTCGCATTTTCGATGTCAAATGAATTTAAAATGCATGAAACGTCGAGATTTGATGCAATCTCGAGAAAAAAAATTTTTAACGAAAGTTCTTTTTTGGACTTTTTTTGTTCAAAAGGGGGAAAATTTCAAAATCGAGCTGGTATTTTTGATGCCAAATGACTTCAAAATGCATAAAGCGTCAAAATTTGATGCAATCTCAGAAATTTTTTTTTGACGAAAATTGACTTTTTTTGACGATTTTTGTTCAAAGGGGGGAGTAAAGGAAAATTTCAAAATCGAATTTGCATTTTTGATGTCAAATGACTTTAAATTGCATGAAACGTCGAGATTTGATACAATCTCGAGAAAAAAAATTTTTAACGAAAGTTCTTTTTTGGACTTTTTTTGTTCAAAAGGGGGAAAAATTTCAAAATCGGGCTGGTGTTTTTGATGCCAAATGACTTCAAAATGCATAAAGCGTCAACATTTGATGTAATCTCACAAAAAAATTTTTGACGAAAATTGACTTTTTTGGACGATTTTTGTTCAAAGGGGGGAGTATAGGAAAATTTCGAAATCGAATTCGCATTTTCGATGTCAAATGAATTTAAAATGCATGAAACGTCGAGATTTGATGGAATCTCGAAAAAAAAATTTAACGAAAGTTCTTTTTTGGACTTTTTTTGTTCAAAAGGGGGAAAATTTCAAAATCGGGCTGGTATTTTTGATGCCAAATGACTTCAAAATGCATAAAGCGTCAAAATTTGATGCAATCTCACAAAAAATTTTTTGACGAAAATTGACTTTTTTGACGATTTTTGTTCAAAGGGGGGAGTATAGGAAAATTTCGAAATCGAATTCGCATTTTCGATGTCAAATGAATTTAAAATGCATGAAACGTCGAGATTTGATGGAATCTCGAAAAAAATTTTAACGAAAGTTCTTTTTTGGACTTTTTTTGTTCAAAAGGGGGAAAATTTCAAAATCGGGCTGGTATTTTTGATGCCAAATGACTTCAAAATGCATAAAGCGTCAAAATTTGATGCAATCTCACAAAAATTTTTTTGACGAAAATTGACTTTTTTGACGATTTTTGTTCAAAGGGGGGAGTATAGGAAAATTTCGAAATCGAATTCGCATTTTCGATGTCAAATGAATTTAAAATGCATGAAACGTCGAGATTTGATGCAATCTCGAGAAAAAAAAATTTAACGAAAGTTCTTTTTTGGACTTTTTTTGTTCAAAGGGGGGAAAATTTTAAAATCGAGCTGGTATTTTTGATGCCAAATGACTTCAAAATGCATAAAGCGTCAAAATTTGATGCAATCTCACAAAAAATTTTTTGACGAAAATTGACTTTTTTGACGATTTTTGTTCAAAGGGGGGAGTATATGAAACGTCGAGATTTGATGCAATCTCGAGAAAAAATTTTTTTAACGACAGTTTTTTTTGGACTTTTTTTGTTCAAAGGGGGGAAAATTTTAAAATCGAGCTGGTATTTTTGATGCCAAATGACTTCAAAATGCATAAAGCGTCAAAATTTGATGCAATCTCAGAAAAATTTTTTTGACGAAAATTGACTTTTTTTGACGATTTTTGTTCAAAGGGGGGAGTATAGGAAAATTTCGAAATCGAATTCGCATTTTCGATGTCAAATGAATTTAAAATGCATGAAACGTCGAGATTTGATGGAATCTCGAAAAAAAATTTAACGAAAGTTCTTTTTTGGACTTTTTTTGTTCAAAAGGGGGAAAATTTCAAAATCGGGCTGGTATTTTTGATGCCAAATGACTTCAAAATGCATAAAGCGTCAAAATTTGATGCAATCTCAGAAATTTTTTTTTGACGAAAATTGACTTTTTTTGACGATTTTTGTTCAAAGGGGGGAGTAAAGGAAAATTTCAAAATCGAATTTGCATTTTTGATGTCAAATGACTTTAAATCGCATGAAACGTCGAGATTTGATGGAATCTCGAGAAAAAAAAATTTAACGAAAGTTCTTTTTGGAATTTTTTTGGTCAAAGGGGGAAAAATTTCAAAATCGGGCTGGTGTTTTTGATGCCAAATGACTTCAAAATGCATAAAGCGTCAAAATTTGATGCAATCTCACAAAAAAATTTTTGACGAAAATTGACTTTTTTGACGATTTTTGTTCAAAGGGGGGAGTATAGGAAAATTTCGAAATCGAATTCGCATTTTCGATGTCAAATGAATTTAAAATGCATGAAACGTCGAGATTTGATGGAATCTCGAAAAAAAATTTAACGAAAGTTCTTTTTTGGACTTTTTTTGTTCAAAAGGGGGAAAATTTCAAAATCGGGCTGGTATTTTTGATGCCAAATGACTTCAAAATGCATAAAGCGTCAAAATTTGATGCAATCTCACAAAAAATTTTTTGACGAAAATTGACTTTTTTGACGATTTTTGTTCAAAGGGGGGAGTATAGGAAAATTTCGAAATCGAATTCGCATTTTCGATGTCAAATGAATTTAAAATGCATGAAACGTCGAGATTTGATGCAATCTCGAGAAAAAAAAATTTAACGAAAGTTCTTTTTTGGACTTTTTTTGTTCAAAGGGGGGAAAATTTTAAAATCGAGCTGGTATTTTTGATGCCAAATGACTTCAAAATGCATAAAGCGTCAAAATTTGATGCAATCTCACAAAAAAATTTTTGACGAAAATTGACTTTTTTGACGATTTTTGTTCAAAGGGGGGAGTAAAGGAAAATTTCAAAATCGAATTTACATTTTCGATGCCAAATGACTTTAAAATGCATGAAGCGTCGAGATTTGATGGAATCTCGAAAAAAATTTTAACGAAAGTTCTTTTTTGGACTTTTTTTGTTCAAAAGGGGGAAAATTTCAAAATCGGGCTGGTATTTTTGATGCCAAATGACTTCAAAATGCATAAAGCGTCAAAATTTGATGCAATCTCACAAAAAAAATTTTGACGAAAATTGACTTTTTTGACGATTTTTGTTCAAAGGGGGGAGTATATGAAACGTCGAGATTTGATGCAATCTCGAGAAAAAAATTTTTTAACGACAGTTTTTTTTTGGACTTTTTTTGTTCAAAGGGGGGAAAATTTTAAAATCGAGCTGGTATTTTTGATGCCAAATGACTTCAAAATGCATAAAGCGTCAAAATTTGATGCAATCTCAGAAATTTTTTTTTGACGAAAATTGACTTTTTTGACGATTTTTGTTCAAAGGGGGGAGTATATGAAACGTCGAGATTTGATGCAATCTCGAGAAAAAAATTTTTTAACGACAGTTTTTTTTTTGGACTTTTTTTGTTCAAAGGGGGGAAAATTTTAAAATCGAGCTGGTATTTTTGATGCCAAATGACTTCAAAATGCATAATGCGTCAAAATTTGATGTAATCTCACAAAATTTTTTTTGACGAAAATTGACTTTTTTTTGACGATTTTTGTTCAAAGGGGGGAGTAAAAGAAAATTTCAAAATCGAATTTGCATTTTCGATGCCAAATGACTTTAAAATGCATGAAACGTCGAGATTTGATGCAATCTCGAGAAAAAATTTTTTTAACGAGGGTTCTTTTTTGGACTTTTTTTGTTCAAAAGGGGGAAAATTTCAAAATCGGGCTGGTATTTTTGATGCCAAATGACTTCAAAATGCATAAAGCGTCAACATTTGATGTAATCTCACAAAAATTTTTTTGACGAAAATTGACTTTTTTGGACGATTTTTGTTCAAAGGGGGGAGTAAAGGAAAATTTCAAAATCGAATTTGCATTTTTGATGCCAAATGACTTTAAAATGCATGAAACGTCGAGATTTGATGCAATCTCGAGAAATTTTTTTTTTAACGAAAGTTCTTTTTTGGAATTTTTTTGTTCAAAAGGGGGAAAATTTCAAAATCGGGCTGGTATTTTTGATGCCAAATGATTTCAAAATGCATAAAGCGTCAAAATTTGATGTAATCTCACAAAAAATTTTTTGACGAAAATTGACTTTTTTTGACGATTTTTGTTCGAAGGGGGGAGTAAAGGAAAATTTCAAAATCGAATTTTCATTTTCGATGCCAAATGACTTTAAAATGCATGAAACGTCGAGATTTGATGCAATCTCGAGAAAAAAAATTTTTAACGAAAGTTCTTTTTTGGAATTTTTTTGTTCAAAAGGGGGAAAATTTCAAAATCGGGCTGGTATTTTTGATGCCAAATGACTTCAAAATGCATAAAGCGTCAACATTTGATGTAATCTCACAAAAATTTTTTTGACGAAAATTGACTTTTTTGACGATTTTTGTTCAAAGGGGGGAGTAAAGGAAAATTTCAAAATCGAATTTGCATTTTCGATGCCAAATGAATTTAAAATGCATGAAACGTCGAGATTTGATGCAATCTCGAGAAAAAAATTTTTTAACGAAAGTTCTTTTTTGGACTTTTTTTGTTCAAAAGGGGGAAAATTTCAAAATCGAGCTGGTATTTTTGATGCCAAATGACTTCAAAATGCATAAAGCGTCAAAATTTGATGCAATCTCAGAAATTTTTTTTTGACGAAAATTGACTTTTGACGATTTTTGTTCAAAGGGGGGAGTAAAGGAAAATTTCAAAATCGAATTTGCATTTTTGATGTCAAATGACTTTAAATTGCATGAAACGTCGAGATTTGATACAATCTCGAGAAAAAAATTTTTTAACGAAAGTTCTTTTTTGGACTTTTTTTGTTCAAAAGGGGGAAAAATTTCAAAATCGGGCTGGTGTTTTTGATGCCAAATGACTTCAAAATGCATAAAGCGTCAACATTTGATGTAATCTCACAAAAAAATTTTTGACGAAAATTGACTTTTTTGGACGATTTTTGTTCAAAGGGGGGAGTATAGGAAAATTTCGAAATCGAATTCGCATTTTCGATGTCAAATGAATTTAAAATGCATGAAACGTCGAGATTTGATGGAATCTCGAAAAAAATTTTAACGAAAGTTCTTTTTTGGACTTTTTTTGTTCAAAAGGGGGAAAATTTCAAAATCGGGCTGGTATTTTTGATGCCAAATGACTTCAAAATGCATAAAGCGTCAAAATTTGATGCAATCTCACAAAAATTTTTTTGACGAAAATTGACTTTTTTGACGATTTTTGTTCAAAGGGGGGAGTATAGGAAAATTTCGAAATCGAATTCGCATTTTCGATGTCAAATGAATTTAAAATGCATGAAACGTCGAGATTTGATGCAATCTCGAGAAAAAAAAATTTAACGAAAGTTCTTTTTTGGACTTTTTTTGTTCAAAAGGGGGAAAATTTCAAAATCGAGCTGGTATTTTTGATGCCAAATGACTTCAAAATGCATAAAGCGTCAAAATTTGATGCAATCTCAGAAATTTTTTTTTGACGAAAATTGACTTTTTTTGACGATTTTTGTTCAAAGGGGGGAGTAAAGGAAAATTTCAAAATCGAATTTGCATTTTTGATGTCAAATGACTTTAAATTGCATGAAACGTCGAGATTTGATACAATCTCGAGAAAAAAAATTTTTAACGAAAGTTCTTTTTTGGACTTTTTTTGTTCAAAAGGGGGAAAAATTTCAAAATCGGGCTGGTGTTTTTGATGCCAAATGACTTCAAAATGCATAAAGCGTCAACATTTGATGTAATCTCACAAAAAAATTTTTGACGAAAATTGACTTTTTTGGACGATTTTTGTTCAAAGGGGGGAGTATAGGAAAATTTCGAAATCGAATTCGCATTTTCGATGTCAAATGAATTTAAAATGCATGAAACGTCGAGATTTGATGGAATCTCGAAAAAAAAATTTAACGAAAGTTCTTTTTTGGACTTTTTTTGTTCAAAAGGGGGAAAATTTCAAAATCGGGCTGGTATTTTTGATGCCAAATGACTTCAAAATGCATAAAGCGTCAAAATTTGATGCAATCTCACAAAATTTTTTTTGACGAAAATTGACTTTTTTGACGATTTTTGTTCAAAGGGGGGAGTATAGGAAAATTTCGAAATCGAATTCGCATTTTCGATGTCAAATGAATTTAAAATGCATGAAACGTCGAGATTTGATGGAATCTCGAAAAAAATTTTAACGAAAGTTCTTTTTTGGACTTTTTTTGTTCAAAAGGGGGAAAATTTCAAAATCGGGCTGGTATTTTTGATGCCAAATGACTTCAAAATGCATAAAGCGTCAAAATTTGATGCAATCTCACAAAAATTTTTTTGACGAAAATTGACTTTTTTGACGATTTTTGTTCAAAGGGGGGAGTATAGGAAAATTTCGAAATCGAATTCGCATTTTCGATGTCAAATGAATTTAAAATGCATGAAACGTCGAGATTTGATGCAATCTCGAGAAAAAAAAATTTAACGAAAGTTCTTTTTTGGACTTTTTTTGTTCAAAGGGGGGAAAATTTTAAAATCGAGCTGGTATTTTTGATGCCAAATGACTTCAAAATGCATAAAGCGTCAAAATTTGATGCAATCTCACAAAAAAATTTTTGACGAAAATTGACTTTTTTGACGATTTTTGTTCAAAGGGGGGAGTATATGAAACGTCGAGATTTGATGGAATCTCGAGAAAAAAATTTTTTAACGACAGTTTTTTTTGGACTTTTTTTGTTCAAAGGGGGGAAAATTTTAAAATCGAGCTGGTATTTTTGATGCCAAATGACTTCAAAATGCATAAAGCGTCAAAATTTGATGCAATCTCAGAAAATTTTTTTTGACGAAAATTGACTTTTTTTGACGATTTTTGTTCAAAGGGGGGAGTATAGGAAAATTTCGAAATCGAATTCGCATTTTCGATGTCAAATGAATTTAAAATGCATGAAACGTCGAGATTTGATGGAATCTCGAAAAAAAATTTAACGAAAGTTCTTTTTTGGACTTTTTTTGTTCAAAAGGGGGAAAATTTCAAAATCGGGCTGGTATTTTTGATGCCAAATGACTTCAAAATGCATAAAGCGTCAAAATTTGATGCAATCTCAGAAATTTTTTTTTGACGAAAATTGACTTTTTTTGACGATTTTTGTTCAAAGGGGGGAGTAAAGGAAAATTTCAAAATCGAATTTGCATTTTTGATGTCAAATGACTTTAAATCGCATGAAACGTCGAGATTTGATGGAATCTCGAGAAAAAAAAATTTAACGAAAGTTCTTTTTGGAATTTTTTTGGTCAAAGGGGGAAAAATTTCAAAATCGGGCTGGTGTTTTTGATGCCAAATGACTTCAAAATGCATAAAGCGTCAAAATTTGATGCAATCTCACAAAAAAATTTTTGACGAAAATTGACTTTTTTGACGATTTTTGTTCAAAGGGGGGAGTATAGGAAAATTTCGAAATCGAATTCGCATTTTCGATGTCAAATGAATTTAAAATGCATGAAACGTCGAGATTTGATGCAATCTCGAGAAAAAAAAATTTAACGAAAGTTCTTTTTTGGACTTTTTTTGTTCAAAGGGGGGAAAATTTTAAAATCGAGCTGGTATTTTTGATGCCAAATGACTTCAAAATGCATAAAGCGTCAAAATTTGATGCAATCTCACAAAAAAATTTTTGACGAAAATTGACTTTTTTGACGATTTTTGTTCAAAGGGGGGAGTAAAGGAAAATTTCAAAATCGAATTTACATTTTCGATGCCAAATGACTTTAAAATGCATGAAGCGTCGAGATTTGATGGAATCTCGAAAAAAATTTTAACGAAAGTTCTTTTTTGGACTTTTTTTGTTCAAAAGGGGGAAAATTTCAAAATCGGGCTGGTATTTTTGATGCCAAATGACTTCAAAATGCATAAAGCGTCAAAATTTGATGCAATCTCACAAAAAAAATTTTGACGAAAATTGACTTTTTTGACGATTTTTGTTCAAAGGGGGGAGTATATGAAACGTCGAGATTTGATGCAATCTCGAGAAAAAATTTTTTTAACGACAGTTTTTTTTTGGACTTTTTTTGTTCAAAGGGGGAAAATTTTAAAATCGAGCTGGTATTTTTGATGCCAAATGACTTCAAAATGCATAAAGCGTCAAAATTTGATGCAATCTCAGAAATTTTTTTTTGACGAAAATTGACTTTTTTGACGATTTTTGTTCAAAGGGGGGAGTATATGAAACGTCGAGATTTGATGCAATCTCGAGAAAAAAATTTTTTAACGACAGTTTTTTTTTTGGACTTTTTTTGTTCAAAGGGGGGAAAATTTTAAAATCGAGCTGGTATTTTTGATGCCAAATGACTTCAAAATGCATAATGCGTCAAAATTTGATGTAATCTCACAAAATTTTTTTTGACGAAAATTGACTTTTTTTTGACGATTTTTGTTCAAAGGGGGGAGTAAAAGAAAATTTCAAAATCGAATTTGCATTTTCGATGCCAAATGACTTTAAAATGCATGAAACGTCGAGATTTGATGCAATCTCGAGAAAAAATTTTTTTAACGAGGGTTCTTTTTTGGACTTTTTTTGTTCAAAAGGGGGAAAATTTCAAAATCGGGCTGGTATTTTTGATGCCAAATGACTTCAAAATGCATAAAGCGTCAACATTTGATGTAATCTCACAAAAATTTTTTTGACGAAAATTGACTTTTTTGGACGATTTTTGTTCAAAGGGGGGAGTAAAGGAAAATTTCAAAATCGAATTTGCATTTTTGATGCCAAATGACTTTAAAATGCATGAAACGTCGAGATTTGATGCAATCTCGAGAAATTTTTTTTTTAACGAAAGTTCTTTTTTGGAATTTTTTTGTTCAAAAGGGGGAAAATTTCAAAATCGGGCTGGTATTTTTGATGCCAAATGATTTCAAAATGCATAAAGCGTCAAAATTTGATGTAATCTCACAAAAAAATTTTTGACGAAAATTGACTTTTTTTGACGATTTTTGTTCGAAGGGGGGAGTAAAGGAAAATTTCAAAATCGAATTTTCATTTTCGATGCCAAATGACTTTAAAATGCATGAAACGTCGAGATTTGATGCAATCTCGAGAAAAAAAATTTTTAACGAAAGTTCTTTTTTGGAATTTTTTTGTTCAAAAGGGGGAAAATTTCAAAATCGGGCTGGTATTTTTGATGCCAAATGACTTCAAAATGCATAAAGCGTCAAAATTTGATGCAATCTCAGAAATTTTTTTTTGACGAAAATTGACTTTTTTGACGATTTTTGTTCAAAGGGGGGAGTATATGAAACGTCGAGATTTGATGCAATCTCGAGAAAAAAATTTTTTAACGACAGTTTTTTTTTTGGACTTTTTTTGTTCAAAGGGGGGAAAATTTTAAAATCGAGCTGGTATTTTTGATGCCAAATGACTTCAAAATGCATAATGCGTCAAAATTTGATGTAATCTCACAAAATTTTTTTTGACGAAAATTGACTTTTTTTTGACGATTTTTGTTCAAAGGGGGGAGTAAAAGAAAATTTCAAAATCGAATTTGCATTTTCGATGCCAAATGACTTTAAAATGCATGAAACGTCGAGATTTGATGCAATCTCGAGAAAAAAATTTTTTAACGAGGGTTCTTTTTTGGACTTTTTTTGTTCAAAAGGGGGAAAATTTCAAAATCGGGCTGGTATTTTTGATGCCAAATGACTTCAAAATGCATAAAGCGTCAACATTTGATGTAATCTCACAAAAATTTTTTTGACGAAAATTGACTTTTTTGGACGATTTTTGTTCAAAGGGGGGAGTAAAGGAAAATTTCAAAATCGAATTTGCATTTTTGATGCCAAATGACTTTAAAATGCATGAAACGTCGAGATTTGATGCAATCTCGAGAAATTTTTTTTTTAACGAAAGTTCTTTTTTGGAATTTTTTTGTTCAAAAGGGGGAAAATTTCAAAATCGGGCTGGTATTTTTGATGCCAAATGATTTCAAAATGCATAAAGCGTCAAAATTTGATGTAATCTCACAAAAAAATTTTTGACGAAAATTGACTTTTTTTGACGATTTTTGTTCGAAGGGGGGAGTAAAGGAAAATTTCAAAATCGAATTTTCATTTTCGATGCCAAATGACTTTAAAATGCATGAAACGTCGAGATTTGATGCAATCTCGAGAAAAAAAATTTTTAACGAAAGTTCTTTTTTGGAATTTTTTTGTTCAAAAGGGGGAAAATTTCAAAATCGGGCTGGTATTTTTGATGCCAAATGACTTCAAAATGCATAAAGCGTCAAAATTTGATGCAATCTCACAAAATTTTTTTTGACGAAAATTGACTTTTTTGACGATTTTTGTTCAAAGGGGGGAGTATAGGAAAATTTCGAAATCGAATTCGCATTTTCGATGTCAAATGAATTTAAAATGCATGAAACGTCGAGATTTGATGGAATCTCGAAAAAAATTTTAACGAAAGTTCTTTTTTGGACTTTTTTTGTTCAAAAGGGGGAAAATTTCAAAATCGGGCTGGTATTTTTGATGCCAAATGACTTCAAAATGCATAAAGCGTCAAAATTTGATGCAATCTCACAAAAATTTTTTTGACGAAAATTGACTTTTTTGACGATTTTTGTTCAAAGGGGGGAGTATAGGAAAATTTCGAAATCGAATTCGCATTTTCGATGTCAAATGAATTTAAAATGCATGAAACGTCGAGATTTGATGCAATCTCGAGAAAAAAAAATTTAACGAAAGTTCTTTTTTGGACTTTTTTTGTTCAAAGGGGGGAAAATTTTAAAATCGAGCTGGTATTTTTGATGCCAAATGACTTCAAAATGCATAAAGCGTCAAAATTTGATGCAATCTCACAAAAAAATTTTTGACGAAAATTGACTTTTTTGACGATTTTTGTTCAAAGGGGGGAGTATATGAAACGTCGAGATTTGATGGAATCTCGAGAAAAAAATTTTTTAACGACAGTTTTTTTTGGACTTTTTTTGTTCAAAGGGGGGAAAATTTTAAAATCGAGCTGGTATTTTTGATGCCAAATGACTTCAAAATGCATAAAGCGTCAAAATTTGATGCAATCTCAGAAAATTTTTTTTGACGAAAATTGACTTTTTTTGACGATTTTTGTTCAAAGGGGGGAGTATAGGAAAATTTCGAAATCGAATTCGCATTTTCGATGTCAAATGAATTTAAAATGCATGAAACGTCGAGATTTGATGGAATCTCGAAAAAAAATTTAACGAAAGTTCTTTTTTGGACTTTTTTTGTTCAAAAGGGGGAAAATTTCAAAATCGGGCTGGTATTTTTGATGCCAAATGACTTCAAAATGCATAAAGCGTCAAAATTTGATGCAATCTCAGAAATTTTTTTTTGACGAAAATTGACTTTTTTTGACGATTTTTGTTCAAAGGGGGGAGTAAAGGAAAATTTCAAAATCGAATTTGCATTTTTGATGTCAAATGACTTTAAATCGCATGAAACGTCGAGATTTGATGGAATCTCGAGAAAAAAAAATTTAACGAAAGTTCTTTTTGGAATTTTTTTGGTCAAAGGGGGAAAAATTTCAAAATCGGGCTGGTGTTTTTGATGCCAAATGACTTCAAAATGCATAAAGCGTCAAAATTTGATGCAATCTCACAAAAAAATTTTTGACGAAAATTGACTTTTTTGACGATTTTTGTTCAAAGGGGGGAGTATAGGAAAATTTCGAAATCGAATTCGCATTTTCGATGTCAAATGAATTTAAAATGCATGAAACGTCGAGATTTGATGCAATCTCGAGAAAAAAAAATTTAACGAAAGTTCTTTTTTGGACTTTTTTTGTTCAAAGGGGGGAAAATTTTAAAATCGAGCTGGTATTTTTGATGCCAAATGACTTCAAAATGCATAAAGCGTCAAAATTTGATGCAATCTCACAAAAAAATTTTTGACGAAAATTGACTTTTTTGACGATTTTTGTTCAAAGGGGGGAGTAAAGGAAAATTTCAAAATCGAATTTACATTTTCGATGCCAAATGACTTTAAAATGCATGAAGCGTCGAGATTTGATGGAATCTCGAAAAAAATTTTAACGAAAGTTCTTTTTTGGACTTTTTTTGTTCAAAAGGGGGAAAATTTCAAAATCGGGCTGGTATTTTTGATGCCAAATGACTTCAAAATGCATAAAGCGTCAAAATTTGATGCAATCTCACAAAAAAAATTTTGACGAAAATTGACTTTTTTGACGATTTTTGTTCAAAGGGGGGAGTATATGAAACGTCGAGATTTGATGCAATCTCGAGAAAAATTTTTTTTAACGACAGTTTTTTTTTGGACTTTTTTTGTTCAAAGGGGGAAAATTTTAAAATCGAGCTGGTATTTTTGATGCCAAATGACTTCAAAATGCATAAAGCGTCAAAATTTGATGCAATCTCAGAAATTTTTTTTTGACGAAAATTGACTTTTTTGACGATTTTTGTTCAAAGGGGGGAGTATATGAAACGTCGAGATTTGATGCAATCTCGAGAAAAAAATTTTTTAACGACAGTTTTTTTTTTGGACTTTTTTTGTTCAAAGGGGGGAAAATTTTAAAATCGAGCTGGTATTTTTGATGCCAAATGACTTCAAAATGCATAATGCGTCAAAATTTGATGTAATCTCACAAAATTTTTTTTGACGAAAATTGACTTTTTTTTGACGATTTTTGTTCAAAGGGGGGAGTAAAAGAAAATTTCAAAATCGAATTTGCATTTTCGATGCCAAATGACTTTAAAATGCATGAAACGTCGAGATTTGATGCAATCTCGAGAAAAAAATTTTTTAACGAGGGTTCTTTTTTGGACTTTTTTTGTTCAAAAGGGGGAAAATTTCAAAATCGGGCTGGTATTTTTGATGCCAAATGACTTCAAAATGCATAAAGCGTCAACATTTGATGTAATCTCACAAAAATTTTTTTGACGAAAATTGACTTTTTTGGACGATTTTTGTTCAAAGGGGGGAGTAAAGGAAAATTTCAAAATCGAATTTGCATTTTTGATGCCAAATGACTTTAAAATGCATGAAACGTCGAGATTTGATGCAATCTCGAGAAATTTTTTTTTTAACGAAAGTTCTTTTTTGGAATTTTTTTGTTCAAAAGGGGGAAAATTTCAAAATCGGGCTGGTATTTTTGATGCCAAATGATTTCAAAATGCATAAAGCGTCAAAATTTGATGTAATCTCACAAAAAAATTTTTGACGAAAATTGACTTTTTTTGACGATTTTTGTTCGAAGGGGGGAGTAAAGGAAAATTTCAAAATCGAATTTTCATTTTCGATGCCAAATGACTTTAAAATGCATGAAACGTCGAGATTTGATGCAATCTCGAGAAAAAAAATTTTTAACGAAAGTTCTTTTTTGGAATTTTTTTGTTCAAAAGGGGGAAAATTTCAAAATCGGGCTGGTATTTTTGATGCCAAATGACTTCAAAATGCATAAAGCGTCAACATTTGATGTAATCTCACAAAAATTTTTTTGACGAAAATTGACTTTTTTGACGATTTTTGTTCAAAGGGGGGAGTAAAGGAAAATTTCAAAATCGAATTTGCATTTTCGATGCCAAATGAATTTAAAATGCATGAAACGTCGAGATTTGATGCAATCTCGAGAAAAAAATTTTTTAACGAAAGTTCTTTTTTGGACTTTTTTTGTTCAAAAGGGGGAAAATTTCAAAATCGAGCTGGTATTTTTGATGCCAAATGACTTCAAAATGCATAAAGCGTCAAAATTTGATGCAATCTCAGAAATTTTTTTTTGACGAAAATTGACTTTTGACGATTTTTGTTCAAAGGGGGGAGTAAAGGAAAATTTCAAAATCGAATTTGCATTTTTGATGTCAAATGACTTTAAATTGCATGAAACGTCGAGATTTGATACAATCTCGAGAAAAATTTTTTTTAACGAAAGTTCTTTTTTGGAATTTTTTTGTTCAAAAGGGGGAAAATTTCAAAATCGGGCTGGTATTATTGATGCCAAATGATTTCAAAATGCATAAAGCGTCAAAATTTGATGTAATCTGACAAAAAAAATTTTGACGAAAATTGACTTTTTTGACGATTTTTGTTCAAAGGGGGGAGTAAAGGAAAATTTCAAAATCGAATTTGCATTTTCGATGCCAAATGAATTTAAAATGCATGAAACGTCGAGATTTGATGCAATCTCGAGAAAAATTTTTTTTAACGAAAGTTCTTTTTTGGACTTTTTTTGTTCAAAAGGGGGAAAATTTCAAAATCGAGCTGGTATTTTTGATGCCAAATGACTTCAAAATGCATAAAGCGTCAAAATTTGATGCAATCTCAGAAATTTTTTTTTGACGAAAATTGACTTTTGACGATTTTTGTTCAAAGGGGGGAGTAAAGGAAAATTTCAAAATCGAATTTGCATTTTTGATGTCAAATGACTTTAAATTGCATGAAACGTCGAGATTTGATACAATCTCGAGAAAAAATTTTTTTAACGAAAGTTCTTTTTTGGACTTTTTTTGTTCAAAAGGGGGAAAAATTTCAAAATCGGGCTGGTGTTTTTGATGCCAAATGACTTCAAAATGCATAAAGCGTCAACATTTGATGTAATCTCACAAAAAAATTTTTGACGAAAATTGACTTTTTTGGACGATTTTTGTTCAAAGGGGGGAGTATAGGAAAATTTCGAAATCGAATTCGCATTTTCGATGTCAAATGAATTTAAAATGCATGAAACGTCGAGATTTGATGGAATCTCGAAAAAAAATTTAACGAAAGTTCTTTTTTGGACTTTTTTTGTTCAAAAGGGGGAAAATTTCAAAATCGGGCTGGTATTTTTGATGCCAAATGACTTCAAAATGCATAAAGCGTCAAAATTTGATGCAATCTCACAAAAAATTTTTTGACGAAAATTGACTTTTTTGACGATTTTTGTTCAAAGGGGGGAGTATAGGAAAATTTCGAAATCGAATTCGCATTTTCGATGTCAAATGAATTTAAAATGCATGAAACGTCGAGATTTGATGCAATCTCGAGAAAAAAAAATTTAACGAAAGTTCTTTTTTGGACTTTTTTTGTTCAAAGGGGGGAAAATTTTAAAATCGAGCTGGTATTTTTGATGCCAAATGACTTCAAAATGCATAAAGCGTCAAAATTTGATGCAATCTCACAAAAAAATTTTTGACGAAAATTGACTTTTTTGACGATTTTTGTTCAAAGGGGGGAGTAAAGGAAAATTTCAAAATCGAATTTACATTTTCGATGCCAAATGACTTTAAAATGCATGAAGCGTCGAGATTTGATGGAATCTCGAAAAAAATTTTAACGAAAGTTCTTTTTTGGACTTTTTTTGTTCAAAAGGGGGAAAATTTCAAAATCGGGCTGGTATTTTTGATGCCAAATGACTTCAAAATGCATAAAGCGTCAAAATTTGATGCAATCTCACAAAAAAAATTTTGACGAAAATTGACTTTTTTGACGATTTTTGTTCAAAGGGGGGAGTATATGAAACGTCGAGATTTGATGCAATCTCGAGAAAAAAATTTTTTAACGACAGTTTTTTTTTGGACTTTTTTTGTTCAAAGGGGGGAAAATTTTAAAATCGAGCTGGTATTTTTGATGCCAAATGACTTCAAAATGCATAAAGCGTCAAAATTTGATGCAATCTCAGAAATTTTTTTTTGACGAAAATTGACTTTTTTGACGATTTTTGTTCAAAGGGGGGAGTATATGAAACGTCGAGATTTGATGCAATCTCGAGAAAAAAATTTTTTAACGACAGTTTTTTTTTTGGACTTTTTTTGTTCAAAGGGGGGAAAATTTTAAAATCGAGCTGGTATTTTTGATGCCAAATGACTTCAAAATGCATAATGCGTCAAAATTTGATGTAATCTCACAAAATTTTTTTTGACGAAAATTGACTTTTTTTTGACGATTTTTGTTCAAAGGGGGGAGTAAAAGAAAATTTCAAAATCGAATTTGCATTTTCGATGCCAAATGACTTTAAAATGCATGAAACGTCGAGATTTGATGCAATCTCGAGAAAAAATTTTTTTAACGAGGGTTCTTTTTTGGACTTTTTTTGTTCAAAAGGGGGAAAATTTCAAAATCGGGCTGGTATTTTTGATGCCAAATGACTTCAAAATGCATAAAGCGTCAACATTTGATGTAATCTCACAAAAATTTTTTTGACGAAAATTGACTTTTTTGGACGATTTTTGTTCAAAGGGGGGAGTAAAGGAAAATTTCAAAATCGAATTTGCATTTTTGATGCCAAATGACTTTAAAATGCATGAAACGTCGAGATTTGATGCAATCTCGAGAAATTTTTTTTTTAACGAAAGTTCTTTTTTGGAATTTTTTTGTTCAAAAGGGGGAAAATTTCAAAATCGGGCTGGTATTTTTGATGCCAAATGATTTCAAAATGCATAAAGCGTCAAAATTTGATGTAATCTCACAAAAAATTTTTTGACGAAAATTGACTTTTTTTGACGATTTTTGTTCGAAGGGGGGAGTAAAGGAAAATTTCAAAATCGAATTTTCATTTTCGATGCCAAATGACTTTAAAATGCATGAAACGTCGAGATTTGATGCAATCTCGAGAAAAAAAATTTTTAACGAAAGTTCTTTTTTGGAATTTTTTTGTTCAAAAGGGGGAAAATTTCAAAATCGGGCTGGTATTTTTGATGCCAAATGACTTCAAAATGCATAAAGCGTCAACATTTGATGTAATCTCACAAAAATTTTTTTGACGAAAATTGACTTTTTTGACGATTTTTGTTCAAAGGGGGGAGTAAAGGAAAATTTCAAAATCGAATTTGCATTTTCGATGCCAAATGAATTTAAAATGCATGAAACGTCGAGATTTGATGCAATCTCGAGAAAAAAATTTTTTAACGAAAGTTCTTTTTTGGACTTTTTTTGTTCAAAAGGGGGAAAATTTCAAAATCGAGCTGGTATTTTTGATGCCAAATGACTTCAAAATGCATAAAGCGTCAAAATTTGATGCAATCTCAGAAATTTTTTTTTGACGAAAATTGACTTTTGACGATTTTTGTTCAAAGGGGGGAGTAAAGGAAAATTTCAAAATCGAATTTGCATTTTTGATGTCAAATGACTTTAAATTGCATGAAACGTCGAGATTTGATACAATCTCGAGAAAAAAATTTTTTAACGAAAGTTCTTTTTTGGACTTTTTTTTGTTCAAAAGGGGGAAAAATTTCAAAATCGGGCTGGTGTTTTTGATGCCAAATGACTTCAAAATGCATAAAGCGTCAACATTTGATGTAATCTCACAAAAAAATTTTTGACGAAAATTGACTTTTTTGGACGATTTTTGTTCAAAGGGGGGAGTATAGGAAAATTTCGAAATCGAATTCGCATTTTCGATGTCAAATGAATTTAAAATGCATGAAACGTCGAGATTTGATGGAATCTCGAAAAAAATTTTAACGAAAGTTCTTTTTTGGACTTTTTTTGTTCAAAATTTCAAAATCGGGCTGGTATTTTTGATGCCAAATGACTTCAAAATGCATAAAGCGTCAAAATTTGATGCAATCTCACAAAAATTTTTTTGACGAAAATTGACTTTTTTGACGATTTTTGTTCAAAGGGGGGAGTATAGGAAAATTTCGAAATCGAATTCGCATTTTCGATGTCAAATGAATTTAAAATGCATGAAACGTCGAGATTTGATGCAATCTCGAGAAAAAAAAATTTAACGAAAGTTCTTTTTTGGACTTTTTTTGTTCAAAAGGGGGAAAATTTCAAAATCGAGCTGGTATTTTTGATGCCAAATGACTTCAAAATGCATAAAGCGTCAAAATTTGATGCAATCTCAGAAATTTTTTTTTGACGAAAATTGACTTTTTTTGACGATTTTTGTTCAAAGGGGGGAGTAAAGGAAAATTTCAAAATCGAATTTGCATTTTTGATGTCAAATGACTTTAAATTGCATGAAACGTCGAGATTTGATACAATCTCGAGAAAAAAAATTTTTAACGAAAGTTCTTTTTTGGACTTTTTTTGTTCAAAAGGGGGAAAAATTTCAAAATCGGGCTGGTGTTTTTGATGCCAAATGACTTCAAAATGCATAAAGCGTCAACATTTGATGTAATCTCACAAAAAAATTTTTGACGAAAATTGACTTTTTTGGACGATTTTTGTTCAAAGGGGGGAGTATAGGAAAATTTCGAAATCGAATTCGCATTTTCGATGTCAAATGAATTTAAAATGCATGAAACGTCGAGATTTGATGGAATCTCGAAAAAAAAATTTAACGAAAGTTCTTTTTTGGACTTTTTTTGTTCAAAAGGGGGAAAATTTCAAAATCGGGCTGGTATTTTTGATGCCAAATGACTTCAAAATGCATAAAGCGTCAAAATTTGATGCAATCTCACAAAATTTTTTTTGACGAAAATTGACTTTTTTGACGATTTTTGTTCAAAGGGGGGAGTATAGGAAAATTTCGAAATCGAATTCGCATTTTCGATGTCAAATGAATTTAAAATGCATGAAACGTCGAGATTTGATGGAATCTCGAAAAAAATTTTAACGAAAGTTCTTTTTTGGACTTTTTTTGTTCAAAAGGGGGAAAATTTCAAAATCGGGCTGGTATTTTTGATGCCAAATGACTTCAAAATGCATAAAGCGTCAAAATTTGATGCAATCTCACAAAAATTTTTTTGACGAAAATTGACTTTTTTGACGATTTTTGTTCAAAGGGGGGAGTATAGGAAAATTTCGAAATCGAATTCGCATTTTCGATGTCAAATGAATTTAAAATGCATGAAACGTCGAGATTTGATGCAATCTCGAGAAAAAAAAATTTAACGAAAGTTCTTTTTTGGACTTTTTTTGTTCAAAGGGGGGAAAATTTTAAAATCGAGCTGGTATTTTTGATGCCAAATGACTTCAAAATGCATAAAGCGTCAAAATTTGATGCAATCTCACAAAAAATTTTTTGACGAAAATTGACTTTTTTGACGATTTTTGTTCAAAGGGGGGAGTATATGAAACGTCGAGATTTGATGGAATCTCGAGAAAAAAATTTTTTAACGACAGTTTTTTTTGGACTTTTTTTGTTCAAAGGGGGGAAAATTTTAAAATCGAGCTGGTATTTTTGATGCCAAATGACTTCAAAATGCATAAAGCGTCAAAATTTGATGCAATCTCAGAAAATTTTTTTTGACGAAAATTGACTTTTTTTGACGATTTTTGTTCAAAGGGGGGAGTATAGGAAAATTTCGAAATCGAATTCGCATTTTCGATGTCAAATGAATTTAAAATGCATGAAACGTCGAGATTTGATGGAATCTCGAGAAAAAAAAATTTAACGAAAGTTCTTTTTGGAATTTTTTTGGTCAAAGGGGGAAAAATTTCAAAATCGGGCTGGTGTTTTTGATGCCAAATGACTTCAAAATGCATAAAGCGTCAAAATTTGATGCAATCTCACAAAAAAATTTTTGACGAAAATTGACTTTTTTGACGATTTTTGTTCAAAGGGGGGAGTATAGGAAAATTTCGAAATCGAATTCGCATTTTCGATGTCAAATGAATTTAAAATGCATGAAACGTCGAGATTTGATGCAATCTCGAGAAAAAAAAATTTAACGAAAGTTCTTTTTTGGACTTTTTTTGTTCAAAGGGGGGAAAATTTTAAAATCGAGCTGGTATTTTTGATGCCAAATGACTTCAAAATGCATAAAGCGTCAAAATTTGATGCAATCTCACAAAAAAAATTTTGACGAAAATTGACTTTTTTGACGATTTTTGTTCAAAGGGGGGAGTAAAGGAAAATTTCAAAATCGAATTTACATTTTCGATGCCAAATGACTTTAAAATGCATGAAGCGTCGAGATTTGATGGAATCTCGAAAAAAATTTTAACGAAAGTTCTTTTTTGGACTTTTTTTGTTCAAAAGGGGGAAAATTTCAAAATCGGGCTGGTATTTTTGATGCCAAATGACTTCAAAATGCATAAAGCGTCAAAATTTGATGCAATCTCACAAAAAAAATTTTGACGAAAATTGACTTTTTTGACGATTTTTGTTCAAAGGGGGGAGTATATGAAACGTCGAGATTTGATGCAATCTCGAGAAAAAAATTTTTTAACGACAGTTTTTTTTTGGACTTTTTTTGTTCAAAGGGGGAAAATTTTAAAATCGAGCTGGTATTTTTGATGCCAAATGACTTCAAAATGCATAAAGCGTCAAAATTTGATGCAATCTCAGAAATTTTTTTTTGACGAAAATTGACTTTTTTGACGATTTTTGTTCAATGGGGGGAGTATATGAAACGTCGAGATTTGATGCAATCTCGAGAAAAAAATTTTTTAACGACAGTTTTTTTTTTGGACTTTTTTTGTTCAAAGGGGGGAAAATTTTAAAATCGAGCTGGTATTTTTGATGCCAAATGACTTCAAAATGCATAATGCGTCAAAATTTGATGTAATCTCACAAAATTTTTTTTGACGAAAATTGACTTTTTTTTGACGATTTTTGTTCAAAGGGGGGAGTAAAAGAAAATTTCAAAATCGAATTTGCATTTTCGATGCCAAATGACTTTAAAATGCATGAAACGTCGAGATTTGATGCAATCTCGAGAAAAAAATTTTTTAACGAGGGTTCTTTTTTGGACTTTTTTTGTTCAAAAGGGGGAAAATTTCAAAATCGGGCTGGTATTTTTGATGCCAAATGACTTCAAAATGCATAAAGCGTCAACATTTGATGTAATCTCACAAAAATTTTTTTGACGAAAATTGACTTTTTTGGACGATTTTTGTTCAAAGGGGGGAGTAAAGGAAAATTTCAAAATCGAATTTGCATTTTTGATGCCAAATGACTTTAAAATGCATGAAACGTCGAGATTTGATGCAATCTCGAGAAATTTTTTTTTTAACGAAAGTTCTTTTTTGGAATTTTTTTGTTCAAAAGGGGGAAAATTTCAAAATCGGGCTGGTATTTTTGATGCCAAATGATTTCAAAATGCATAAAGCGTCAAAATTTGATGTAATCTCACAAAAAAATTTTTGACGAAAATTGACTTTTTTTGACGATTTTTGTTCGAAGGGGGGAGTAAAGGAAAATTTCAAAATCGAATTTTCATTTTCGATGCCAAATGACTTTAAAATGCATGAAACGTCGAGATTTGATGCAATCTCGAGAAAAAATTTTTTTAACGAAAGTTCTTTTTTGGAATTTTTTTGTTCAAAAGGGGGAAAATTTCAAAATCGGGCTGGTATTATTGATGCCAAATGATTTCAAAATGCATAAAGCGTCAAAATTTGATGTAATCTGACAAAAAAAATTTTGACGAAAATTGACTTTTTTGACGATTTTTGTTCAAAGGGGGGAGTAAAGGAAAATTTCAAAATCGAATTTGCATTTTCGATGCCAAATGAATTTAAAATGCATGAAACGTCGAGATTTGATGCAATCTCGAGAAAAAAATTTTTTAACGAAAGTTCTTTTTTGGACTTTTTTTGTTCAAAAGGGGGAAAATTTCAAAATCGAGCTGGTATTTTTGATGCCAAATGACTTCAAAATGCATAAAGCGTCAAAATTTGATGCAATCTCAGAAATTTTTTTTTGACGAAAATTGACTTTTGACGATTTTTGTTCAAAGGGGGGAGTAAAGGAAAATTTCAAAATCGAATTTGCATTTTTGATGTCAAATGACTTTAAATTGCATGAAACGTCGAGATTTGATACAATCTCGAGAAAAAATTTTTTTAACGAAAGTTCTTTTTTGGACTTTTTTTGTTCAAAAGGGGGAAACATTTCAAAATCGGGCTGGTGTTTTTGATGCCAAATGACTTCAAAATGCATAAAGCGTCAACATTTGATGTAATCTCACAAAAAAATTTTTGACGAAAATTGACTTTTTTGGACGATTTTTGTTCAAAGGGGGGAGTATAGGAAAATTTCGAAATCGAATTCGCATTTTCGATGTCAAATGAATTTAAAATGCATGAAACGTCGAGATTTGATGGAATCTCGAAAAAAATTTTAACGAAAGTTCTTTTTTGGACTTTTTTTGTTCAAAAGGGGGAAAATTTCAAAATCGGGCTGGTATTTTTGATGCCAAATGACTTCAAAATGCATAAAGCGTCAAAATTTGATGCAATCTCACAAAAAAATTTTTGACGAAAATTGACTTTTTTGACGATTTTTGTTCAAAGGGGGGAGTATATGAAACGTCGAGATTTGATGCAATCTCGAGAAAAAATTTTTTTAACGACAGTTTTTTTTTGGACTTTTTTTGTTCAAAGGGGGAAAAATTTTAAAATCGAGCTGGTATTTTTGATGCCAAATGACTTCAAAATGCATAATGCGTCAACATTTGATGTAATCTCACAAAATTTTTTTTGACGAAAATTGACTTTTTTTTGACGATTTTTGTTCAAAGGGGGGAGTAAAAGAAAATTTCAAAATCGAATTTGCATTTTCGATGCCAAATGACTTTAAAATGCATGAAACGTCGAGATTTGATGCAATCTCGAGAAAAAATTTTTTTAACGAGGGTTCTTTTTTGGACTTTTTTTGTTCAAAAGGGGGAAAATTTCAAAATCGGGCTGGTATTTTTGATGCCAAATGACTTCAAAATGCATAAAGCGTCAACATTGGATGTAATCTCACAAAAATTTTTTTGACGAAAATTGACTTTTTTGGACGATTTTTGTTCAAAGGGGGGAGTAAAGGAAAATTTCAAAATCGAATTTGCATTTTTGATGCCAAATGACTTTAAAATGCATGAAACGTCGAGATTTGATGCAATCTCGAGAAAAATTTTTTTAACGAAAGTTCTTTTTTGGAATTTTTTTGTTCAAAAGGGGGAAAATTTCAAAATCGGGCTGGTATTATTGATGCCAAATGATTTCAAAATGCATAAAGCGTCAAAATTTGATGTAATCTCACAAAAATTTTTTTGACGAAAATTGACTTTTTTGACGATTTTTGTTCAAAGGGGGGAGTAAAGGAAAATTTCAAAATCGAATTTGCATTTTCGATGCCAAATGACTTTAAAATGCATGAAACGTCGAGATTTGATGCAATCTCGAGAAAAAAATTTTTTAACGAAAGTTCTTTTTTGGAATTTTTTTGTTCAAAAGGGGGAAAATTTCAAAATCGGGCTGGTATTATTGATGCCAAATGATTTCAAAATGCATAAAGCGTCAAAATTTGATGCAATCTCAGAAAAAAATTTTTGACGAAAATTGACTTTTTTTGACGATTTTTGTTCAAAGTGGGGAGTATAGGAAAATTTCGAAATCGAATTCGCATTTTCGATGTCAAATGAATTTAAAATGCATGAAACGTCGAGATTTGATGGAATCTCGAAAAAAAAATTTAACGAAAGTTCTTTTTGGAATTTTTTTGGTCAAAGGGGGAAAAATTTCAAAATCGGGCTGGTGTTTTTGATGCCAAATGACTTCAAAATGCATAATGCGTCAAAATTTGATGTAATCTCACAAAATTTTTTTTGACGAAAATTGACTTTTTTGGACGATTTTTGTTCAAAGGGGGGAGTATAGGAAAATTTCGAAATCGAATTCGCATTTTCGATGTCAAATGAATTTAAAATGCATGAAACGTCGAGATTTGATGGAATCTCGAAAAAAATTTTAACGAAAGTTCTTTTTTGGACTTTTTTTGTTCAAAAGGGGGAAAATTTCAAAATCGGGCTGGTATTTTTGATGCCAAATGACTTCAAAATGCATAAAGCGTCAAAATTTGATGCAATCTCACAAAAAATTTTTTGACGAAAATTGACTTTTTTGACGATTTTTGTTCAAAGGGGGGAGTATAGGAAAATTTCAAAATCGAATTCGCATTTTCGATGTCAAATGAATTTAAAATGCATGAAACGTCGAGATTTGATGCAATCTCGAGAAAAATTTTTTTTAACGAAAGTTCTTTTTTGGAATTTTTTTGTTCAAAAGGGGGAAAATTTCAAAATCGGGCTGGTATTATTGATGCCAAATGATTTCAAAATGCATAAAGCGTCAAAATTTGATGTAATCTGACAAAAAAAAATTTGACGAAAATTGACTTTTTTGACGATTTTTGTTCAAAGGGGGGAGTAAAGGAAAATTTCAAAATCGAATTTGCATTTTCGATGCCAAATGACTTTAAAATGCATGAAACGTCGAGATTTGATGCAATCTCGAAATATATTTTTTAACGAAAGTTCATTTTTGGACTTTTTTGGTCCAAAGGTGGGAAATTTCCAAAATCGGGCTGGTATTTTTGATGCCAAATGACTTCAAAATGCATAAAGCGTCAAAATTTGATGTAACATCACAAAAAAATTTTTGACGAAAATTGTCTTTTTTTGACGATTTTTGTTCACCATCCAGCCTAGTTTGCATATCGTACATAATAAACTCACTGCTTTATTCATCCAGTCATTCTCATCCAAAATTGCCCTAATTTTCTCTTCCCAGAACAGATCGTCGCATAATTGAGAATCAAGCAGCCAAACACCCGAGAGCGTGTGCTCCCATGCAATGCATACGCTGAGGTGTAATGATACGACCACAACAACGGCCACCGCAACGGGAGCCATAACCGGTACTAGTAGCAGTACTGCCAGTGTCGCCGGAACTGTTGGTTCGGCAGTTTGTGCTAGTGTAGCGGGTACATCGATTTTGCAATTACAACAGCAACAACAGTCACCCCTGCAGCCACAACAACAGCAGCAGCAAGCACAACAACAATCACCTTCATCTCAACTAACAAAAGGTGGTCCTGTGCGGTTAAACGGCATCAAAGGCTACCAGAACCGAACTAACCATATCATCTACTGTCCACCGCTGTTAAGGTCCAAGGATGATTGTACGGCGGTTGTGTACTTTGGTGGAGATGTGCAGGTATTTTAAACACTTTAACAATTATTTTTCAAACATTTTTGCTTACAATTGCTACTCCTACAGGACATCCCGGAAAAAATGGAAACCAACCGGGACAACAAAAACTACATCAAGTGGAACTTGGAAAATACCGCCCTGTTGCTGCGGGACTCCTTCCCTCGGGCACACATAATAGTGGTCCGACCGATGCGCATGGAGTACAGCACGTTCAGCTGTTTCGACAACTTTGTCCGCGGCAACAATGCCGGCATTCCAGATCATACGCCAATGCACTATTCACTGCAGCATTTAGAAGAGTAAGTAAACCTGCGGTTCGTTTCTTGATTGGGTGATTAATAGCTTTGTTTCTCATTGAAGATTGCTTAATAATTTGACGAAAAAATTAACAAAACCTGTGTTAGAGCAGGATTTGCTGCACAAGCTGATAGCGGCAACCAACTCGACACTTTGTGGAACAAACCACGAGGGCAGTCAGGACATGGAGGTGGATGCACATCAGGTAATTAACTGTTTACAATTATTGCGGGGGTCAGGCGACATTCGAACTCTAGTTTAGGAATTTCTTGATTTACCAGTAAAATTATTTCCGTTTACCTTCGCAGTCAGACTTGCAGAACAATGCGGTGGCCGCCGCAGCCGCCACCGGTACGAGCGCATCCGCTTCATCCTCCCTACTTAGCAGCAATAGTGCCAGCAGTGCGGACATCAACGAGTTGCTGTGGTGGCGTGAAAACCTGAACCTGGACAAGGCAAACCTCGCACTGATGGGCTTCAGCAAAGGTTGTGTCGTGCTGAATCAGTTCATCTACGAGTTTCATTACTATAAGACCCTTACGCCGGACGACAGCACAATGATGCGACTGGTTTCCCGAATAAAGGACATGTACTGGCTGGACGGGGGACACGGGGGTGGCAAAAACACCTGGATTACCTCCCGAAGTCTGCTGGAAACGTTGTGTCGGTTAGGGATAAGCGTACACGTTCACGTTACGCCATATCAAATCCAGGACGATCATCGGCCGTGGATTCGGAAGGAGGAAAAAGCATTTACCGATTTGCTGAAACGGCTTGGGGCTCCCTTCGATCGGCACCTCTATCCGAGTGAGGCCAATTCGACAAATTTGTTCACCCACTTTGAGGTACTGAATCGTTTCCGACAGTATCAGATCAATGTTTTTGCACAGCAACATCTACAGCAACAGCAGCAGCAGCAGCTGACCGCGACTAATTTGTCTACCACCTCCTCGGAGGACAGTGTCCAACAGGATCCGCAGGCGCAAGCGATGCTTGGCCAGGACGAGGGCGTTGGACAAACGAGTGAACCGGTGGAAATGATTATCGGCAACGATACGGATATTGAGGAGGAGAAGATTGTCGACGATGACGAGGAGGAAAATGGCCCCAAGTGATCGCATCATTGTACGTTACTATATTAGGCTACTACTAGAAGGTTAGCCAGAATCGTATTTTTCAAAAGTGTGATTCCAGTGAGGAGCAATCCGCTAAGGTAATTTTAAACTCAGCGTACTTCACATTCATCAAAACATCCAACTATTTGTGATTTCAGGGTTGCTCTCTTTTTTACCAAGCAAAAGTCATCTTTGTCAGCATTTTCTAATTTTTGGTTTTGTGGGAAACGTAAAAAAAACCCCACGGTATTTTGGTTGTGTGGTCAAGCAATTGTACAGCTAATCGGTATAACTTATAGCATGCCATTTATTTTGCGTATATCGTCAAACACAGATTGTACTGCTCCGAGAATAGTTTATATTTTTATTTTCTAAAGATAAATTAGAAGGCAGGATTATATGAGAATCGCGTAATATATATATTATATTTTAAATAATTTTCCTTTGATTGTGTAAGGTTTACAATAATAATCTGGCTAAACGCAAATGGTTGGTTTTTGTGTCCGGTTTTCGAACGCAAACGCTGCTATCCACAGGGGGTCGATATTTCTGACTAGTGTTAAGCGATAAGAGATAACAAAAAAAGCAAAGAACTCAAGAAAGTATTCGGTTTGGATCCATATTTAGGGTGTCGGAAAGCGTGTATTTTTCGAACCACAAACGGAGTTTACACACAAAGCTTTAGGATGCAGCTTTTCGGGGAAAATTGTTGTTTCGAAAATGTCCTAAAATGTATCGTGAAGTAAGCAAAAGATTTTAAGGAATAGAAAGAAAACAATCAAAACGAAATTCAACAGTTTTTTTGGATGAATGGTCTAAGGTAGATGTTTGCTATAAAAATTGTGAATAAAAATTTAATGCGAAAGTAAGCGATTTTTCACGTTTGAATCTAGCAGCGTTCGGTGTTCGGATTTAATAGGAATTTGAAAGAATACTTCTAAAATCTTGTTAAAATTATAAGTTATTTCTCAGTCTGTTGCACTGCCCTCGGCATGATACTGTACCTTGATGCGGTCCGGGGGCTTTTCCACCAAAGCAGTATTACAGTGATTATATCACAGAAACTTGGGATACGATTATTTTCTTTTTAGTTAAGCTACATTGTGATCAATTTTAGTACTTAACTTGGCGACCTTTATTATCCACTGCCATGGTCAAATAATATACAATGTGGGTTTTGGGCCCAATTCTCTCTGCAGGCGCTCTTCTTTTGTTGCTGTATTTTCAATTAGATTCATGCTAACATTAACTAACACAAATTGCTTATTCGCTCATGTACACTAACAGTCTCTCATTCCAAACGTACAAACGTGGCCTACGCGATAACACAAACCTGTTCACAAGTGCGAACGCCCGCGATCTCGCCAATATTCAAACTCCCCGATTGATTAGGTGAACGTTGGAACCTAAGAACCTAAGCTCGCGCAATCATAAATCGGTCACGTCTTAGGTCTCCGCCCTTGATCCTAGTAGCCCAAATTCATGTCTTTAGGACCAATAGAGGTAGAAACTAGACAAGACGTCCACGCGCGATCATTGAAGAATACGCGAACATGCGAATGGCCACACGCTTATAAAAATAATGTGTCCACGCGAAGTTGCATACATACTGGCACACGCGACAAAAACGTCCACATACAAACGCTCGAGTCCTTCGCGATCATCCACGCACGACCACACCCACAATCTCGTAAAAAGTATAACACCCCGGTGACTGAGTGAATGGTTTGGCACTTATAAATTAACAATCCCAGTCTCGAGAGAGAGAGAACCTCCAAATGCCCGCGTTTGCGCGATCATGAATCGGTTTCGACCAGAATCCCCTATTCTCGCCCCTAGCGGCATAGGTCCAATGCCTTCAGGTGGATGAATCGAAGATATAGTGCTCATATCCACTAAACTACATAAAAATCGAATGTATACACACAAAGTCACATACATACGACAGACAAATATAAAAATGGTTGAGCCCTTCGCGGCCATCCACGCAATCTATACTCGCGCTCTTCCAGGCATTATATCATCCCGGTAATAGTATGAACGTCTTAGCACTTGTAATCACTCGGGCGCGGTCTCAAGCGTAAACCTACAGTCCCCCGCACTCGCGCATTCATGAATCGTTCGCGTCCGGAAGTCTCTATCCTCGATTCCAGAAGTCTAGGTCCATGCCTTAATTGAATGAATTAGCTCTACAGCTCCAGTAGGACAACTCTCGAAAAAAATCGGCATATTAGTAATACTCAATAACAATACTAACTCCTCTCTTTATATTATTTTTATTTATTTTCGGTCTCATGCGTTATATTCTTGTGATGACCTTTTCGAGCTCATAATCCAAGAAGAGCAACATTGCTGCCAACAATGATTCTGCTCTGCCATCAGACGTCGCCAAGTTTTAGAACAATGGAGATGTATTCTCATACTCGATGGAAACAGATAAGTAGGGACGATCAACAAACTGTAAGTAGTATATTACATATTTCTTGTTTTCACGTATAAAATATTATCCGTATTAAAATATTATTTACAGGCTCCACACATATCTCAACACACACAAATACACAAATGCTTGACAGGTGACTGGGCCAAGTGCATTCACTCGTAGGATCTATCATTTCGATGATCGCCTCGATTGTGCGAAAGCAGTGCACAAGTAAGCTGACATAAGCTAGTCTCATCTGGTGAATGCATGTAACCTGGAAACCCCAGACACGACAGGACGAGACGCGGACTTACATTACAATTTCAATCATCCACACACACCTACGCTCGCAATATCGCCAACATTAAAACACCCCCTTACTTAAGTGAACTTTTCAGCACCTATAACTTTATAATCGCGGTCTCAAGCATTAACCCATCACTCGCGCGATCATAGACCGGCTACATTCGGAATTCTCTACTCTCGATCAGCCTAGACTCATGCCTTCAGTTGGACCAATCAAGAATGATGCTCATATTCACTAGACAACACGTTCCTCTACCATACACTAAAAATTAATTATCATATTCAGGGTCCGAGCGCGATAGTTCAAAAATACACGTGAATATGCAAATTGCCACACGAATCTAATATCGAATTTATGCACGCAAAGTTAGAGACACGCTAGCATTCAAATGCTCGAGCCTTTAGCGATCACACTATTACACAATTAGTAAACGCCCACGCTAACCCAGACAGATATGCACTCCTGGACTCGAACGCTAAAAACCACATCTTCCACGCATACACCACTCAGGACTGAACATTAGATTCATACATACAAAGCAACAAGTAATAATTACAGGTATTCGTCTGGCAACCGGGGGAAGTACATCTCAAACGCAGAACTTATCATTTCAATGATGGCCTTGGATCTGCGTTGCCTGTGTTCAAGGCACCATAGCTTTGTCCGTCAGGTCAAGGATGTATGAAACCCGCTAGCCACCACCCTCGGCCCTAGCTGCCCATAAAGGGATAAAAAAAAAAAAAAAAAGTTATTTCTCAGTCTGTTGCACTGTCTAAATTGTACATAAAAACAGTGAATTTTTCAAAAGAGTCGAAAAAAAGATCTCATGGGGCTGACGAAATCAGGACGCTACCGTACTATGCTGTCATCAAAATATTCCAAAAATGCGCCAGTATTATATACAAACTACCTACAATAATTTATTACGCAGCACGCAATCTTACATTCTCGCAGTCTGGTTCCACAGGAACGCTCTCTCGACAATCACAAATCAGAGGTTCTCCAGGTTTCCCTAGTAGGGGAACTTTTCCTTACAACTATTCCGACAGCGTAGTTTACCCCCCGTTTGCAGCTGCTGCTGACTGAGCCACTCATCGGAACCATCACAGCAGTCACAGACTCCATCGTTTACCCACGAACTAGGAACGGAAGTGTCACCTCCCCGTCCGGTTAGGTGACGTTTCTGAAACCGACAGTAGAAACGGCCCCGAGCGCACGCATTCGTACTGGGCTCATCGCTACCATCCTCCGGACAATCGCAGTAATCATCATTCACCCGGCTCCAACTGATCGCCCGCTTGCTTCGCAAGCAGTTGAATGTTGTTTGCAGGCGTTCGGAGTACGACTCCAGGTCGCTCAATCGAATACCCCTGTGAAAGATAAGCACATTTTTTACACACGCACCTATTAATCTAATCACACCTTCGCCTACCTGAGTATTCGCTTTTCGTAGTTCCCTATCTTCTCCACGTAGACGTACCGGCTGTCGTTGGTCGGTCCCTTCGGTCCCTCGAGGTTGCCGCTACGGTTCACACTCGCTACTCCTCCACCTTCGTCCCTCAAGCCGTTCGCTGGCGATGCTACCGTTGCTTCGGATACCGCTTCGTTTCCTACCGAATTAACACGTTCATTATTAGCCTGGTGTTGGTCCGATTCAAGCCGGACGAGCACGCCCGTCCCCGATTCCGTTTGCAACTGACTGATGTAGAAAAATTGGTAACCAAAGAAGACGATTGCCATCAGCAGCACTCCGAGCAGGGTCATCTTCAGCTTCTGTTTGTAGAACGGCTTGTAGTAGATGTTGTCCCGTTTGACCCATGTTTTACGCATTTTCCTGTATGTTGATGGTAAAAATAAACTATGAACTAACTAAGCCCTAGAGTCGTTGAATATCTGGCATCTATAGAGAAGATTCTTGAGTTTTTACGAGCCTAAACAGTCCTTATGAGATATGCACATCACTAATTCTGTTCTTTTATTTACGTTTTCGATATTTTTTGACAAGTTTTGCTGACGTTAGCTTTTTTTCTTCATCAAAAAAGCCACAACGGCCAAAAATTGTACATAGATTTTTCGTGCTGTTTATCATTATTAAATCTGTTCGAGCAGTTTTCAGCTGTCCGGTCCTAAGTACGTCCGTTTGACCAACGTTGGACGACGTTCAAATAACCGTTCAGCAGACGTTCATCATTAGAGCATGTTCAGGAGTGTTTCAGTTTTAGATTCATAATTTTGACAGTTCTATAATATAAAACTGAAGATTTTAAAACTAGAACTTGCTCTCCCCAGCAGCAGTTTTAGCGGATGTTCTATTCAATTTAAAATTCATGTCTCGCCATGCCTTCAGCGTTACTGCATTCAAATTTATTTTTCCCCAGTCTATCGGGTCTAACTGTCTGTGCTGAAAACTTTGCAAGTATTTAAAACACAGTTCTAAACGTGTTTTAAAATCAGCAACAAATAGAACGACGTCGTATAACAGTTTTAAATTTTAAAACAAAACTGTTCGAAATTATAAAACAAAACGCTCTGCTAGGGATGTGAATGTTTCAGTTCCAGTTCTACTTTGAAACTCCTATACAAAATAAAACACTCCTGAACATGCCCTTACGAACCGGGTTGAACGATTTTGAAACAATTTTTCGTGCTTCTTAGCGGGCGGTCAAACTATTCGGAAATTGATTAAGAATCATAAATAGATTCTTTATGGAGAGCTCAAATGCAACAAACAATTTCGAAGCTGATTGAGTCGGAATCGGTTGTTGCATTTGAGCTGGAATCCATACAGCATCTATTCAGTATTCCGCACCTGTTCCGGAATTAATTTGACGGAAGTTCAAGAAAAGGTTGGATGGTCATAAAATGATTATTTTATTGCATACATGGACAGAATTCAACTTTTGAAGTGCAACAATGTACATGCTCAGCCCATTTATATTTCAGAACGATTTTTAATTGTTTTTTTCCTACGAAAATGTGAATCTAAATTTCGTTTTTCTACGCAAATGTACATGCTTGTTCGATTGATTGCCACCTGGGACGGGACTCGCTGATAGATGTTTTCTTTTGTTTCTATTCATTTTACCTTTTCTCTCGCTTTCTCTCATTCTGCCTCACATATTTTAAACGCGCTGGATGCATTTCACAGTATTTTTTTATTTCGTGTATATAGGATTTGACAGTTCCCCATTCCATTCGACAAATTTTAGGTCCAATAGACATAATATAATATCTCAAAAAATATTTCGTTGTAATACGCAAAAACGATTTTTTTTGTTTTTTTAAAATAAATCTTATGTTAACATAGACAACCATACATAGGAAAACCGCGGTTGTTTACATCTGGCCTATCAAGACAACACCCAAAATGAAAAAAAACTATATGCATTGGATGGTTTTTATGTCAAATAAAAATTCTAACGGCATCATTTGTCGTGAAATTCGATATGTCAAATGCTTCTGATAGTGTCAAATCAAGACTGTCAACATATTTATTTTAAATTTAAATTTTATTTTCGTGTTTCGTGAGTTACAGTGCTGCTTCAAATTTGCTATCTTGAGCCGAAGATTTTTTATGATGTTTTGTTTCTTGGAAACCATCTTTGATTTGTTCCGCAGTTCCTTTTTCAGATGAGTTTCCTGTTCCTCCAGATCAAGCATTTTCTCAGCGATCAAGATGCTTCGAATTGGATCATGCAGATAGTCATGGTCATGCTCGATACTTTTTTGTTAGGGGAAACTTTGCCACTGCGACCACCATTCAGGTTATCTTTTGTGGCTGCCCCTTGCCCGAATCCAATGTAGTTGGAAGCGAATTGTTTGTTTGTCCACATGTGTCGTCCCAACCGTGTAGTACATTATTAATGTAGCTGAGGATCCGTTTGGGACAGGTATGCTATATCTCGTGAGGCGTCATAAGATGCTTTCCGATGTATCGCTCCCTTTGAAGAAATAGTACTGCACACCGGCAGAGAATATGTTCCGAGCTCTCGGGCTCGTAGTTATAAACTCGACAAATGTCATCTTGACTTTTGCCAATTTTTACAGATGATACTTAGCAGGACAATGTCCCGTAAATAAACCTGTGATTAAACGTAAGTCTTTACGTTTTAGATCCATTAGTTTTTTGGCTCTCGTTGTATCTGGATGTATGAATTTCTTAGCTTGTCGAGCGCCTTCTACGTTACGCCAGTCGCTTAGTAGTTGGTCTCTTGCCCAAGCCGAAAGTTCTAGTTTAATGACACAGGTAGATATACCTAGAAATGGTTCTGGTCCAACAAACGTGTTTGATGAACCACGCCTGGCTAATTCGTCGGCCCTTTCGTTACCATCGATTCCTTGGTGGCCAGGTACCCAGAATATTATTACTTTATTCCGAGCTGCCAGTTGTTGTAAAGATGTGATGCACTCCCAAACCAGTTTGGACTCACATTTCGACGACCTTAATGCCAACAGTGCTGCTTGGCTGTCCGAGAAGATTGCGATTTTTGCATGTCTGTAGTTTCGTTTCCTACATACCTCCGAGCAGGTATATATTGCATATAATTCTGCCTGGAAAACTGTAGGCTACTTTCCCATTGATATCGCTTCTTTAATTCTTGGTCCGTAGACCGTCCCTTGCTCGATACTTGGGTATACTATTTTTAATATCGGCGCATCCATTATTTCACAGATGGAGTCGGCAGCAATTTTCATCGCACCAGCGATATCAAACAGAGGTTCGGGGTTTTCTGCTGTTTTTGCTCCTAGTTGTGACTCAGAATAGTTCGTTGATTCGTAATCACAGTCCATTGGAAAGGAGTCTTTACATTTGTTTTCTTCCGGATAACAGGAACTACAAATTTACGAAGGCTGAAATTATTACCATTGTTAAATTTCATTCAATATTTTGATTTATTCCGCCGTACCTTTGGCTTTTGTTGTCCTTGTTCATAAAATCACGTTCTTCGAAATGATCTTCACAAACAAATGCATTATCCGACAAACTTTCGTCCTCACATGTTCTTCTCCACGCGTTAGAATCTCTGGAATTTGAAGCGAAATAAAACAATTCCACGGCTTTGTTTTAAGTACATACTTGTTCTTAGCTATTATAACGAAAAACGACTTATTTGTGTTCATGGAGTTGTTATTACAACCTTTCATTCTACAACTTTTATACCCCATAGCAAAAATATTTAATTTGTAACAACACGCGACACGGTGACAGTTGGCGGCAGTGCTAACTTTGATGCGTAGAGAAAATCAAATTGATAACATCTGTATGTGGGGGAAAATGAGACTCACACCAACATACTCTGGTACCACCTTGGCTCGAAAGAGGTGCTGTTTTCAGTGTCGCTCGATTTTTGACAGAGTTGCCAGTCTTCTTGATATGAGATCTTCGCTTTAAGTCAGAGATCTTGTTCCACTATACTTACACACGAATCCACAAATTCTCACATTCGTTGGCTAAATGAAGTGCACTAGACAAACAAAATACAAGCGAGAACACGTCAATTGTTAAAAAAAAACAATTTTAAGATTAAGCCAAACATGAACCGCCATGTTTGAAAAAAACAAAAACAACCAAGTCCATTTCAGCCGCTAGAAAATTTGCCTAAGTATTGAAATTGCCTTTAAATCGCATTTGCAAATTGCATTTGTTCCTAGGGGCAATTAGCACAGGCGAGTTGAGTCAAACGTCAAACTGTTTAACTCGCCTGACCATGTTTGTCCGCATTTTTTATTGACCGGGAAAGGGCAATTAGCGTATCCGAGTTAGCAAATAGCTTCCCCTTAGCCAGCAACTTGCCCTTTTTGATTGGGCTGCACTGCTGCAGTCACCCGGTGCTGGCTAACGGGGGGCTATTTGCCAATGTGGATGCGCTAATAGGGATCTTTAATTTGGAAAAATTGTGCCAGTTTTTCATATGCATTGGTAGCGAGTGTCCTTACGAGTACACTCATATCATTCTTAAACCTTAATTATTCTTTTATGATTTTTAAATTTAAAAAAACCAAATTAAACTCAACCAGCAAACTGACAGTTGTCCTACTAAATGACGTATCTGCAAATATCTCGTTCGCCTCATTGTTAACCGGGACAGCACCCCACACAGCATGATCTGGTACTTTTGCAATCCGCTAGCAGCCTGCCATCCCAAGTTTCATCTGCAAACTATGGTAGATCTGATAGGCCAACCTATAGAGTCGTGCAAGTCGCATGGGTTTGGATGTGTTATTGTCCTAAAAGGAAACCAACTAAAAATGTTTTTTTCAATAGTTTCGGGCCTAAAAATTGAAAAAGGACTGAGATATTAACTCACAGTGCTAATCTGCATCAGATAATGCCTTAACTCGCACACCCCCAAAGATCCCTATTTTAAGCTTAAAACCAAACATGAACCGCCATGTTTGAAAAACGTACGGTTTTGTCGGTTTAATCTGGTGTAGTATATAACTTCCCCGACTAAGTGCCAAGAATACAAAAGCACCAGCTACTCTCGATTTGGAGGATAAGTCGAACGATCATTGCTCTCCTCCATAACTAACAGGACAAGAAGGCAGGGCTACGGCATCACATGGGAAGCACTATGTGGTGTCGGTTATTCATCACCAGAGGTCGCAACAAAGGGGCAAAACTCACCTCCCTAGCGAACAGTTAAGGGTCGCTACAGGGGTAGCAACACGGGAAGAACTCGTCTGATGTTGACATAGACTGTTGGATTTGAACAAATCTGCCATACCTTGGTGCAGCTGGTGATAAGCACCACTAACAGTGAAGTGATTTTGTAAAATTGCAGCAAAATAATTTTTTTACATCATTCTGAGCGACTTAGTGGGAAGAGATAGTCGGGCAAAATAAATCTGAAACAGGGTAATAGTTAACTTAGACTTTTTAAATATTTTGTAAAGAATCAAGTAATTCCAAAAAAATTAAATTATGCTTCTTCCCATCAAACCCGGAGAAATTGCAAAAGCCGGAGGCCCGGAGATCGCTCTCGAAAACCGGAGTCTCCGAATCAAACCCGGAGGGGTGGCAACCCTACACGTTGCTAAGCTAACGGCGAAAATGCGCTCCTACCTGTTCCGCAGTGATGCTCAGCGGCACCGAAGCAGCAACTGGCGCGCATTAAGGAAAACTAAGGACTAAAACAGCAGAAAGCAGGACACCCGATTAAAATAATCTGTTGCTAAATAGGGCAATCTGTCCGTGCAACTAGCGAACACTCATTTAACGAATTTACGCTGCAATCTGCATACAATAGGAAAATAGCAAAAAGAGACAACCGAGCTTCAGATGCTACCTTCGCTGTATCAATTCGTTCGGAAGTAATTAACTATTTTCATCGCATATTAATATGTTGGTAATGCGTCAAATCTATTTCGTTTTTTTTTTGTTGAATCCTAAATTAACTATAAAAGTTGCAGGTTTATGACAACCAAGAACAAAGATAAGGGCTTATAAGATTTGAGCCTATCAAAGATTATTTTGCGAAATCGTTTCAGTTTACCTACGTGAAAATAGGGGTAACCAATCCATAAGCAAACAATAGAACATGAAAACATTGATGAATGCCAGATGAGAAAAATAGAATGATAACGATACAATCTATTCAAAAAGGGATCCAAAATATCCGTCCGCTACTCTCTGTGTACTTAAATAGTTTTAGGCAGACATGAGACTCGCCAGGTTGTCTGTTCTCTGCTACAGTGTCGCAGTGATTTATTTATGCTTCCAAAGCGTGTAGAGTCCGCGTGTATCTTCTTCATTCAGCAAAATCGCATCATTCTCACATTCATACTCGTACAAGTAGCTCAATTTTCCCGTCCGGAGGGTTTGCTGCCTCAGCGCACAAGCCTTAGATCAGTTTCTTAGCGATGAAGTACCTTCTCAGGTAGAGAACCTGCCACGTGGCCAGTCCGAGCAGACAGCACATGCTGAAGATACTGAAGAACAGCACGCGGCTGTTGGTGCTTTCTGTAAAATTATGAAATATGTATTGATTTTAAAATTTCATCGACTAATCTAGCCCCCTACCGTTGGTATCACGCATCTCCTCCTCACGCTTTCGCATCAAGGCAAAGTCCTGCACGATCGCATCGGACAGATCCTCCAAACGCTTCAGATCTACTTCCAGTGGTTTCAATTTTGCTGCTTCGCCGATCTGAAAGTGGAAGGTAATGTGCGTGTGTGTGCTTTAAACTGCGAACATAGCTTAACGTGTAAATTACGACAAAAAGAAAAATAACAAACGTAGTTAGGAAAAGGAAAAAATGACGAAAAACATATGATTTCTGTAAATCTAATGAGAAAGATAGGTGATATTAGAATAGGATCGCTTTTATGGGATGTGTTATTAATCAAATCAAATCAAATCAATCAATCGTCAAGGTAAATCTGTCAAATGTTGTTCGGCCAAGCTAGAATGCAGCTAGGGGTTGAACGTGCATACTAAATGATTGGGGTTTACAGTTGATGTTCCCTGAATTGGTGGAATATACTCGGTTGACACTTTCGCGCCGAAGCGTGAACTGGAGGGTTTCAGAGAAACCACTACTCATACTGCGAAACTAGTGTACTCTACCGAAATGGTGCGCTGCCGTTGAAAAACAGCATTTGTAAAATCGGTGTAGCTTAACCGACGTCTAATCTGGATTTGTCTTTGTGGATCACCGAGTCAAGCAAATGAAAAGCATTCTTAGGTTGCAAATACGATAAAATAAAACAATCAAACAACAGTGTTCAGGGTCTTATGGCTTGACACAAGTACGAAAAGCAACTTACGGCACTCATAAACTAAAATCAATACGTTACCGATAGCAATTGATAAAAGGAAATAACACACGTGAAAGTGTTTATCAGTTCATGTTCAATTACGAGAAAATAACAAGAATTTAAGAGACCGAAATAGAAGAAAATAAAAAAAACTAGATAAGCATCCCAATAGTTTTCTTAATGTGAAAAAAGACGACGAACAAACGCTTATACTTACACCCTCGTAACTCTTGGTTTCGATACCCTTTTTTATATCCAAAGATACATCCTGCTCCACGCCGCGATGTGCTGAAACGACCAAGAACCATCAGTCGAATGAACCAACATATTTTCGCAAACAAACACTTACTCGGTGGAACATTGGAGATGAAACAGATCTCGAAGGTGTCGTACATCTCCGAGGTGAAGGAAAACTTTCCCTTGCTGATGTCTTCCTTCTGCGACATTATGTGACCCTTACTGTCTCGAACCTAAAATTAGCCACAAGTTGGTAGCTTTAAAAAACAGAAAACTATTCCGGTTTAATTTGAACACTTACCACGTAGTTCACCTTCTGTCCGGGAGCTCCCATCACTTCGTATTCACCGGCCACGATCTGGTTCCCCTGCATGTCATCTTTGAGACACTTTTGCATGTTCGGCTGCAAACGGAACATGATTGCTTGCGACTGGTACACTCCGAAAAGAAGCAACAAAACTGTGTTTAATAGAGGTTTCATTACTCTAACTAAAACAGACTTCGAAACAGGTAACTAAACCGAACCGAATGGCCGTGCTGGCGAGGATAAATTATCAGGAGGATAGCACGAAAATTTGTTATTATTTGCAAGCTGGGAAATGAAAGTTTCCTCTTTCGGGTGCACAAAATCTGCTTCCTTTTGACAGCCACACGAAAGCAAAGCAGAGATGAGCTGGCCATCAAAAGCAGGTTTCGCGGCGACGCGATAAAATGTGTCAAGATAGTACTACCAAAACCACCAAAACAGAGTTTGCTACCAATGTTCGTGTACCGTAATTGGAGGTAAAACTGAGAATGTTTTTAATGTGAATAAAAATGAATTAGATTAGGTCGAAGAAAATGGCGTGGACTATGGGAATTGAAATACGGAGCACTTCATCCCGCATATATAGATCGTATCTATAAATTAGTCTTATTTTATAAATACACCATACAACAATTAGTTTGCTTCATATGGGGTATTGGGAATATACCCTTTAGTACAATACAAAAACGATGATGTTTTGTTCACAAAATTTTGGTCGTGAAAGGTATCCAGAACGCGATTTTAACCAGAAAAATACGTACTAGGTAATTGAGATATAGTCACCAGGGATGCCAGGTGATATTTTGAAAAATCTGTGTGCGGCCCGTCTAAAAATCTGTGTCTATCTGTGTTGGAAACGTACAAATTTGGCTGAAAACAAGATGTGGTGACCTTTTTTTTGGTTTTTGCGCCAGACAAAAATTAAGCGCAAGGTCAAAAGTTGAGAAATCTGTGCATTGTAGAAGAAAGCTGTGGAAATCTGTGCATTAAAACCGAAAACTGTGGAAATCTGTGCAGTTTTTGCAATCTGTGCAGCATATTGAAAATCTGTGAAACAGATACACCTGTGCACCTGGCATCCCTGATCGTCACAGTTGAAAACTGGAAAATCCAACCAGCGACAATCGTTTTTCCTCCTGTTCAGTGCAAATCCATGACGTCGGAAGTAGTGCGCATTATAAAGGGCGAACACGAAATTATTGCGACACATTCAACAGGGCATCACTTTTTTACCATTGGGTAAAAATCAACCAAATTTTGCACACTTTCTCATTGATGTGTATTGTTTACATGCTGTCAAACTCGAAGTCGTGTTTTTCGATTCAACGAAAATGGAGGTGAACCAACGCGAGTCGAGAGAACAAATTCTTTCCAAACACCTGGAATTTCCTGACCTGTCGCACCGGCAAAAAATGTTGAAAAATGTTGAACATTCACCATTCAACCGTCTCCAGAGTGTTGAAGCGGTTCCAGGAACGGTTGACGTTGGACCACGACAAAGAAGCTGGAAGAAAACCGGGACCGTAGAACAAAAAGACGGAGGGAAAGGTGAAGCGGATGATTAAAGCAAATCCCAACGTCTCAAGCCGTGATTTGGCTAAAAAGATCGGCATGTCGCAGAGCTACATCCAGAATGCAAAGAAGAGAGCTGGACTACATACATACAAGGTACAGAACTTCCCAAACCGCGATGAGCGGCAACAATCGACGGCTAAAACTCGGGCACGGAAGCTCTACGAAAAGATGCTGACAAAATATGGCTGCTGTGTGATGGACGACGGAACGTATATAAAAGCCGATTTTAAGCAAATTTCGGAGTTGGGGTTTTTCACCGGCAAGAGCAAGTTCTATGTGGACGACAAATTTAAGAAGAAAAAAATGTCGAAGTTCGCCTCCAAATATCTCATTTGGCAGGCCATCTGCTCTTGCGGACTGAGCCTTTCGTGACAAAGGGCACAGTAAATGGCGAGATCTACAAATCTGAGTGCCTCGAGAAGCGCCTTTTGTCGGTCTTGCAGCAGCACAACGAAGCTCCGCTATTTTGGCCAGATTTGGCATCATGCCACTATTCTAAAAGTTTTGTTCCAAAGGACATGAATCCGCCAAACTGTCCGGAGATGCGCCCGGGGGAGCAGTACTGGGCAATGATGAAGTGGGAACTTCGGAACAGCAAGAAGACAGTCAAAGACGAGAAGGACATGTTAAGAAAATGGAAAAAAACTGAGAAACTGGTACCGGATGACACTGTAAAGACTTTGATGGAGGGCATCAAGCGAAAATGCGTTCAATTTTACACTCAAGGGTCCATCGATTAACTTTTCTTTTGATTTTTGAAGTAAATATATGTATAAAACTACCCTAAAATTTTGGTTTAAAACATTATAAGAAAATTGACATGACATTTTCGGTATCGCAATAATTTCGTATTCGCCCTTTAACGCATCATTGTACCAATAATACGCACTACTTACGACGTGAATCCATTGTTTAGAACAAGTCGTTTGATTTTTCAGTTTTCAACTGCAACCAGAATACAATCAATTTAGTCGGAGCGCGGTGCAAAAACTACTTTATCGACCTTGACAAAGATAATAATAAAGTAGAACTCTACAAATGTTGACATCTAGCGCTATGTTAACCACATTTATAACTCTCGAATATATATGCAAAACGGCGAGTCGACAACCTGGAAGGAGCGTCCAACATAGCTCTGGTCCTCACAAGTCCCTACCTCATGCTTCTCCGGGTCATATGATTACAACGACCGCCAGCTAAGAGTTGTGTGCTTAGCTGGTAGTGCAGCCTGGGCACTGTTGTCCTTCTGACTTCAGCTAGATTGAGGAGGTACGTGTCGTGAATCGGCGCTTCCACCGAAACTGGTTTATCCGGGTGTCGCTGTTGGACGGCTGTGTCCCGACCCGGCTCCACTGCTATCTCGCTCGATGCCATCCGTGGGCCATCCATGCTCACTCGTTCGAAAGTCCAGCTGCCCGCTCGCTCGGTCGAGCGCCCTGCGACTTGCCGCCTCGTTCTGGTGCTGGCGCCAACTCGAGTGTCCCGCTGCCCCGTCCTGGCGCTCCTCGAGTGTCCTGCTGGTGCTCGCGCCACAGTTGCTCCTGCAAACTGTTTTTCCCTTTCTGCTTCGACTGCTGCTTCCTGGTAGTTGTTGTCGCTTCCAAGTTGTCCGCAAGAATGAGCGCTTTATTTCGGGACGCGCATTTTTATATGCTTCAAATTAACTAGCTGCCCTATCGGCATAATGATTGTTTTCCCCTCTTCCCATAAGCTGAGAAGGGAAAACCGATCGTGAGAACTGATGTAACATGTTTTCGCTCACTCTCTCGCTCCTGTTTTTTTTTATTATTTCGCAATCGGAAGACTCATCCGTGTGAATGAGACGAATTGGATGTTTGCCATCATAATGAATTTCACATTATTAAAACTAACTAGCAATGTTTTATTAATCTATTTATTTATGTATTCTTATATTCTACATCTCATTCCTCCTCTACTCTATCTACTCTATTCAAAAATATGATACAGAAGCATGTCGTCGTACTTTTTTGGTCTCTTTTGTTGTCTACGAGGTCTTTCTTCCTGAAAATTAAAATTTTCTTTTGAATTATCTTGTGCTTCCATGCATGAGCCAGGTTCGTCAACGTTGCTGTTGGATTCACCGTCGGTTGTACCATCGGTCTTCTCCATAATTCTTTTAGCATCTGCTACATTTCGGGAGTAAAGTACACCGCTTTCGCTGCGTACTACCAATTTTGCTCCATCTCTTGCCACTACAGTGTACTTTTCGCAACCAAAGGTTGAGTCCGACTTCAACCGTTTAGACTGCTGCAAAACCACTCTGTCTCCGACTGTCAAATCAGAACACTTTGCATCTCGCTTTGTATCGGCATATTGTTTGCTTTCCAATTTAGAAAATGCATCTCGTTCTCGTATATCTTCGGAATCAAGAGTTGGATTGGCTGTCCATAGACAAGGAAAAGTCCCTCTAAACTTCCATCCAACTAAGAGCTCAAAAGGGGTAACCCCAAGCCTCGATAAGGGTCTTACTTTATTATGAACGTGCACATACTGCTCTAGAGCGAGTTTCCAATCCGTTTTATCTATTCTGGAAGCGGATAGAGCTTTTTTAATGCCTTCATTTTGTCTCTCCACAGCCCCATTGGACTGTGGACTTAGTGGTATCGATTTACGGACTTTAATTCCTTTGTCTTCCCAAATTTGCGTAAATTTGTCACTCTGAAAAGGTGGACCATTGTCACTTTGGATGATTAGCGGATAGCCCCATATTGCAAAAACGTGATTTAGAGCTGCATTTGTAGCCTCTGCAGTTATACTACGCATTTCGATAACGTGAAGATATCGGGAGTACGTGTCAACAATTACCAGGAACTCTCCGTGGCCGAATTCCTTGTCTGTGTAAAAGTCCACTTGAAGAATTTCCCATGGATCATGCGGTAGTTCTCTGGTACTCAATGGTATTGGTGGATTTTTTCTGCCCAACCGGATACAAGTCTCACAGTTTTTAATAAACAATTCAACTTCTTTGGACATTTGCGGCCACCAGAAATATTCTCTCAAAATTCTTTTTGTGGCACCTATTCCCACGTGGCCTTGATGAGCCGACAATATTGCTTTTTTTGCGCAAAGAGATAGGGAGGATAATTTGATTGTTTTTGAACACAAGAGACCCGAACAAATGCAGTTCTTTCGCATGGCACTCAAAACGGTGCAAACCACTCTGCCAGTTACCAGTTTCGATGGATAATCTTACTCTACTGAGTTCTTCGTCATTCTGCGCGTGTACTTCAATTTCATGCCACGAGATTTCCAAAGCGCCTGCATCCAAAAAATAGAGCAAATGTTTTTCGTTTGTGTCGTCAAATGGTACTTCCGATTGAGATTGTTTTACAAGCCTGGAGAGTGCATCAGCAACATTAATTTTGCCCGATACGCGTTTAACGTTAAAATGATAAGGTTGTAATCTTAATGCCCATGCTTCTGCTCTAGATACTGCTCTTTTTCCGATTCTATGTAATCCACCAAAGATGAACTCATTCGACTCAGCATCAGTTCGTATTGTAAAATCCAAACTCATCAGGTACGTTGTGAATCGTTCCACTCCCCATACCATTGCTAGAGCCTCTCTTTGTGTTTGAGGGTACTTTTGTTCCGTTGCCGTAAGAGTTTTTGAGGCACATCCGATTACTCTCGCTTTTGTATTATTATCGTATTGTACCAATACGGCGCCCAAACCATGCGGTGAAGCATCAACGTACAATTCTGTTTTGTCTTCTCGGTTGAAGTAGCCCAGTGTCGTAATCGCTTTCCATCCTTCGTTTTTCAGATACTCGAACTCTTCTTCTAGTTCTTGATTCCAATAAAAATGCTCGGATTTGGCTAAATCACGAAGTCTACGTGTTTTATCTGCACGGTGATAAATAAATCTCTCTATAAAGTTGATTAGCCCCAAGAAACTTTTAACTTCTGCGATTGTTTCTGGGCTTCTGAAATTTTTAATCGCGGCGATCTTATCTTCTCCGATTTTCCAGCCTTCTGACGATATCCTAAAAATACAGCAGATTGTTTTCCTAACACACATTTCTCTGTATTAATTTTAACGTTGTGATTCTTCAGACAATCCATGACTCTCGCCAAATTTTTGTCGTGTTCATTTTTGGTTTTCCCTGTAACTAATATATCGTCCAAATAATTGACAGTTCCTTCACAGCCTGCTAGGACAATTGTTTGTAATATCTCCTGGAAAACATCCGGTGCATTACAGAGCCCGAATGGAAGTCGACGATAACGATAAATTTCATCTACAGCAAAAAAATTTGTGAGATGCCTGCATTCTTCACTTAGTTCAACATGGAAGAATGCACTCGATAGATCGATGGTAGAAAACCACTGTGCCCCATGTAGTTCCATCAGAATAGATTCAAACGTGGGCATCCTAAAGGGGGTCCGATTAATACAGCGATTAGGACCTCTCAGGTCTATAACGAGACGTATGTCGTCTCTTCCTTTGGGTATCACAAGCAAGGACGAACAAAACGATCTGTCCATATCGGTTGTAACTTTTTCTATGATACCAGCGGATAGCAATTCTAGCTTCATTTTGGTAAGTTCTTTGAAAGCGGCGGGAATATGCGTATACACATTACGTGATGGTGGCATGCTTTTATCATATCTGAACTTAGGAAATTCCTCTGTTATGGTGGGTCTGCCATGAGAACAAAATGCAATGCTCAGTTCGCATCTCCATGGAGAGTTCGAGCGCGAATGGCTTATTGGAACGTCTAATCCCACAGCTAAAATGCTGTATCTTATGGCCGTATTGAATCCTAATAGTGCCCGTGATTCATCAACTACGTAAAACTGTTCAACCAAAACTGGTCTGTCCTCCGAGATAAATAATTCGGCAGAGAAGGTGGCGATTACTTTGATTTCTCCATCAGAAGCATACGCTTTCAGCGGATTGTTAGACGAGTATTGCAATGAATGTATATTAACTCTGCTGTCTCCTCTTGCTAGAATTTCCTCAAACGATACTCTGGTAATAGTATTTGCTTGGGCCCCTGAATCTATAAGAAATTTCACTTGCACTTTAGCGACCCACGCAACAATAAATGCGCCCCTTTCTTCTACGATTATTGTATCGCTTCTGTGTTCAAAGCTAGCAATATTGGTTTCGACGATTGTATCAAAGCTTTCAGGATCGATAAATCTCTCGTCCACTATTTTCGGAATCAACATTCGCATCTGTAATCGACACAAGAGTTTGAACAAATATAAGTTGCGTGTCACACCGTCCGTGATTTCGTCGAAATTCTTCTTCGTTCGCCTTTTCTAATTCGCGATCTTGAACCAAATCGATAAGGTCTTTCATCGTGCCTTGTTTTACCCAGTTTCTATGAGCCAGAACTCTAACTCGACTGTCTAGTGCTCCCTTGGTAATCACTCTTACCACTGCCTCCATTTCTTCATCGTTAGTATAGTTGCACAATTTAGCGGCACTTCCAACTCGCCGAACAAACTGAATGCTATTTTCATTGGGTATCTGGCACATAGTCATTAGTTTTCCCCTTTGAGCGAGAATAGGGTGCTTGCAGAGCGCATATGTATTGGTGAGCCGTTGGGCAGGCAAAAATGAAAGTTGCATATAATGTATATGGAGCGGATAGCGGATTTATTTTAAATAATTAATAATTAATGTGAATTATTCACAATATTAAGAGCAAATATGAGAAAATGTAATGTATTATAGGAATCACAATTAAACATTCATTGCGTAACATAATGTTTTCTATCGTTTAAACCGGCTACGCGGACAAAATAAGTAAAGCATTGCCAAAGCTATGCTTCATACCCATTCCAAAAGATTTTAGCAGAAAAAAAATGGTTTTTATTTCAAATTTGTGAAATATCTTGTGCATCGAGAGTTTATGCATACAAAAAAGCTTCTAGACTTGAATGGTTTTAAGGCCTATACGACTCAAGGGGATGCGGGGTAAGGGTTTCAGTATAAAAAAACAGTTTTTGCGATTTTTTTAGAAGTTTGAGTGAAGCGAAATATTCAAAACTTGTACATTATAATATTTCATTTCATTAACATGCTGTAATTTTTCTATGCAAAAATATCAACAAGCGAGTCGGAGGTGAAGCTTTTCGTAGAGCGTTTTTGGAAAAACACGACTTGCAGTGTTAACTGCCATTCAAAGACTACTGAACCGATTTATTTCAAGGTTTGCATATACATTCTATGTAAAAATACCTAACCCCTACGTTGAGTCTTCGAGATAATTTTTCCAAAGTTTTGCTCGATTCGCTTCAGTTAAATTTCTAAAAAAATCGCAAAAATGTGTTTTTTTCCTACTGAAACCCTTTACCCGTACTCCCACCCCCTGATACAAGTTTTAAACATGTTGAATTTGGCTTTCTTATAATAAATAGTAGGGTAAAGTTTTATGCTATTTCAATGCATATTTGAAAATGTAATTTGTAAAAATATAAGTTTTATTTTTATTGGTGAACAAATATGATATCTGAAGTGTCAGTAGATTCCACAGGAGCAAACCAAATGTTTCTTACGTTTACATGCTTAGGTTTGGAAAATTTGGTTTGATACCAAGTCGGTCTACTTCAGTGCATTAAGTATTGTACATTTCCCTACGATTGAACCGAGCAGTTCTGGACAATTATCCGCCAGCGGAAAGCGAAATCATACTTCCTCATCACGATTGTCCTTTTTGCAACCATCAACTGCACACGTTCTAAACGCGAGTTTATATGTAAGAATCTTCAAATAATCCTTTGTGTTTTTTGCCATATAATCACTGATTATTATCATGGAACTGGGAGGATTTATTGTTGAGAAGAATATTATTTTGCTCGAACTTTTAACTTGCTGCATGGAACGTAAACATGCAATGTGTGCCCAACAGATGCTTTGACTGTGTTTGTAGCAAGAGCCCTATATACGTTCGGGAGCCAAAATAGTCATTGAGCCTGTCCATCGCATTGGAAAAGGGCGCTACAACCTCATCTGACATACGGGGTGTCGAAACTGTTGTATTGTATATCTCCCTTAGCTTTGTTCCTGCTTTAATTTTGAACAATCCGAACTTAGCTTGCTCATCAGATGCATTGATCAGTTGGATGGATGCATTGAAAATGTCTTTCCAATGTTCGAAGGTACGCTTATCAACTTCTGTCTCTCCCTCCGAAGGCATAAACTCAGGTATATTCAATGAACCCAGAGTCCAACTACTCATGGTGGATAGTAACAGCGATTCGTTTCTAGTGTTACTTAAATCGTCACGCATAGTACTGGAACCGGTAGGTTGAATATCTTCATTTAATATCGGATCTGATGATAATTGTGCAAGCTGTGTACGAAGCGTGTTATTTAAATCAAGAGCACATTTTAACTCTTTTAATAATTTCTTTTTTGATTGCTTCCTGAAAAAAAATAAAAGGAGAACACATCAGGTCTCAATATTTTCATCTGTGTATCGTAACAGCACATTCAAGCTAACTCATTTTTTTTTACTTTAAAAGTTTCGTCTCTCTCCACCGAAACTATTTCCATTTTTTTTTCGGCGGCTTCGTCTATTTCCACCGAAGTCGCTTTTTTTGTTTTCGTTTTCATCGGAATCGTTACCTATTTCTAACGAAGCTCGTTTTGTTTTGTCGTAATTTTCATACGGATTGCATCATCTACAACCACATAACTTTAATTGGAAACTTCGTCTATTTCCACCGAAGCACCATGGAAAATTTCAAATTTAACTCTTTCCTTTCGGAATGTATTTTTTTTTTTACAAAATACTTCTTGGAAGACACGACTGCGCCATTGTCGTGAATCGGCGCTTCCACCGAAACTGGTTTATCCGGGTGTCGCTGTTGGACGGCTGTGTCCCGACCCGGCTCCACTGCTATCTCGCTCGATGCCATCCGTGGGCCATCCATGCTCACTCGTTCGAAAGTCCAGCTGCCCGCTCGCTCGGTCGAGCGCCCTGCGACTTGCCGCCTCGTTCTGGTGCTGGCGCCAACTCGAGTGTCCCGCTGCCCCGTCCTGGCGCTCCTCGAGTGTCCTACTGGTGCTCGCGCCACAGTTGCTCCTGCAAACTGTTTTTCCCTTTCTGCTTCGACTGCTGCTTCCTGGTAGTTGTTATCGCTTCCAAGTTGTCCGCAAGAATGAGCGCTTTATTTCGGGACGCGCATTTTTATATGCTTCAAATTAACTAGCTGCCCTATCGGCATAATGATTGTTTTCCCCTCTTCCCATAAGCTGAGAAGGGAAAACCGATCGTGAGAACTGATGTAACATGTTTTCGCTCACTCTCTCGCTCCTGTTTTTTTTTTATTTCGCAATCGGAAGACTCATCCGTGTGAATGAGACGAAGTGGATGTTTGCCATCATAATGAATTTCACATTATTAAAACTAACTAGCAATGTTTTATTAATCTATTTATTTATGTATTCTTATATTCTACAGTACGTTCCGAGCGTCTCCACCAAGGAGATGCGGCTCAAACAGCGTCTGTTCTGCCATCCAGCGGCTGAGTATGAAATGCTGTATCGCGCCAGCTATACCTAAGGTGGCAGCCCCACCAGCGCGATGTAGGTAGCGCGGGCCCCCCGGTAAGGTAGCCTACCGAACCCTCCCACTTACCACGAAAAGTGAAGAAGGAAAGAAAAACGAACGATACTTTCGGCAACCGACCCGGCTACGAAATAAGGACAATGATTGGAAACTCGGAACATGGAATGTCAGGACTTTGAATGAACCCGGACGAGTGAGTCTTTTGGCTCGCGAACTGCAGACGGTTGGAGTGAGCGTGGCTGCGATTCAGGAGGTGCGGTGGCCTAGAATTGGAGAACGTGGATTCAGGGCGGTGAATCCCATCGCCAACACTTCCTTCAACCGAAACATCTACTATAGCGGCGTCGAAAAGGCAGGACATGGAATCGGTTTCATAGTGATCGGCAAACAGATGAAGCGTGTTATAAGGTGGATGACGTGAAGGACGCGTTTTACGAGTGTCTCGAAAAACCTACGGAGATTGCCCAAGGCATGACGTGAAAATTGTTATCGGGGATGCCAACGCTCAGGTCGGACTTTTTCCGTCCAATCATTGGTAAGGAGAGCCTTCACTAATATTCAGTAGAGAACCGGGAAGAGGCCGACGACTCCGTGGCAGGCCGCGTACACACTGGCTGTTTGCAGTGGAAGATGACCTAAAAGCACTCAATGTCAAGGGTGACTGGAAGAGATAGGTCCAGCACCGGGTCCAGTGGAGGAGAATTCTTCACTCGGCGTAGATTCAACGAAGCGAATTGTTGCCCATCAAGTATCAAGTAAGTATATATATTTTCAACTCTATCGATTGATATCCAAAAAAATCGCATCGACGCGACATCGCGACGTTTCAAAACACTCTTCCTGTTGTCCCTGGCTTCGTTAGTTACTTCGATTATCAATAAATTTCTGCAACATTTTGCGCCCCGCTCAAAATAATGAAACAAAGGAACAAATGATTTATTGGCTCACAATAGTTTAGCACACAAATGGGAACATAATCTTCTACTCAAGCACATCCTCACTAACCACGCTCGTCATCGGCTTTAACCCGAAAATGTTCGTCTGCTGTTTAGCCGCTAGAAAACCTCGTACGTCATCATACCGCTGAACAGACTTCTGAAACTTCCTAATCTCCCGTTCGGCATCTTCCTGCTCGTCATCTGACTCGCTGCCGTCGTACAGTGTTCCTCTCTTTCCTCCGGTGTTACCTTCATCCGCCTCTAGATCCACCCATTCGATACCTTTATCCAAAAGGGCCTGCTTTTCTCGCTCCCTAAACCGCACCCCTATTGGCTCAATCCGTTCCCGTAGCTGCTCCAGTACCGGCTTGAAATGCCTTTTGACAAGTCGCGAATTGACCAATTCCAAATCGTCAATTGAACCAACCGATTTGCATTTCTCTGCATCCACATCGCACTCGGTGCCAACAACAGCGAAAAATTCGTCCTCAAAGACGGGTTTATCCTGTTCGGAATATATGCGTTCTTGACTAGGGGACACATTTTCATTTCGCTCGGAAACTTCTTGAAGCAATCCGGGATGCGTTAGTGAGCTAGCGTCCTCTCGATTAAGTACATTTTTCACCGTTATCAACAATCGCTGGCATTCTTCTGTTGAAGTTAGCAAATCATTCGCCATAGCTTCCAGGGGTGCTTCCAACGTTAGCAATCGAGATGTAAAATTCTTTTCATCATAATTCAGCAGGATATTTTCAAGGGACTCTTCCAACGAATTGAATCGATGGATGGTGTTCAGTAGCTTAGCAGACAATCCCACAGAAAGGGTCCTAACGTTTGTCACTTGGGCTGGAATAGTTTGTATAGTTTGACGATACGATATCCGTTCCCGGTTGTGATCCAAAATTCTATTTAGATGCTTTAGACACTGGTTCCGTTGAAGATTGATTTCATCTGTGAGTTTGAGAATTGAACACGGTAACATAGTATCCGCTGAGCTGACGATGGAAAGAGCTAATCTGGTTAGGTATTGTGATTGAACATACGCAAAAATATTGTAAAAATCCTGCAAAAAAAAAACGAATACTTCGCTAATTTGATAAAAGAACAAACTATCTCACCTTTAAAAGTTTCAATTCGATCTGTCCCATTGCGGTATCAGTTGAAAACAAATCACAATCTTCAAGATCTTCCATAGGCTGATATAACGAATCCCAGCGTTCGTCCAAGGTAAATTCCAGCTCCAACGCTTTCACTGAACCATGTATTATTTTGATGGTTTCAACTAGACACCGGGCACAGTTCGCTGCAAAATTATTCGCTCCACTACACAAATTATCCATTGCATTTTGCGCGGATCGAACATGGTTGCATTCGTTCAGGAACAGTATATTTTTTCTAACGGCTGCTTCGAACTGATCCAACGTCTGAATGAAAGTGACAACTTGCTTTTCCCGTCGTTTGAAGTGGAACTGTTTGGTCCACTTGGAAAGGCAGCACAATACGGAAACGGTCGATGTAGCTAGGAGGGGCAAAGCCCATGTTATACGCTTACGACCCAGCAGATATGTGCCAATTCCGGAAAGTGTGCTTAGCACTAGCAATTTGGATGCGGTAAACGAGGTATCATTCTTTTTGTAATGTAAACTATTGAGGCATGTTTCCAAAATTTCGACGTGGTCACTGAGTAGCCTTTTTGAACTCAGAATTTTAAGAAGAATATTGGTATGGAAATCCTGCAATGATAGAATAATTCAATTATTGATGCTAATTTTTTGAATGGTGATTCGGGAAGGACGTACTTGCACTTCAACATTTGTACAAAAAACTGCCATTATAAAAACATAAATATTATAAACGTTAATACTTAATATCTATTAAACCAACATTGAATAAATTTAATAAAAACTTCGATTGAAAAAAACTGCCGGTGAAAATTAGTAAACATTAAATTTTCCTTATTTGGAACCGGTCTGTCAAAGAAATTCAAAATAGAATTAGGGTGACCAATTTCGCCTGCTACCAATTTTCGTGTGCACAGTAAATAAAACAGGCCGAAGTTCATCGGTAATTTAATTGTATAATCGCCATAAGAGGATTTCGCTTGAACCTGAAACCACAGAGAACAGACGTCCATCTTCAGCATTCAACTTGTGTAAAATCTCTAACGATTTCGAAGGTCAGCGGTATCCAGGGGTGCCAACCTTCCAGATTTATTTGGATTCTTCCAGATTTTTAAGCGTCGTCCAGACATACAGATTTATGTTTTTCTGATCCAGATTTCAGAAAATTTGTCCAGATTTATCCAGACGAATAGAAAAATAACAAAATGAGATACAAGAATGCATCGTTGATTTTTAAACCACCTTTTCCAGCTACGATTTTGAAAACAAAACTTTTTAGAATAGCTGGAAACACAAATGGCAAAGTTTTTGTTCGCTAAAAGCGAATAAATTTTTTTAAGTTTGCATCAGCTGGAAATTTCAACAATCCAAGATGCTGAAAGCTAACAGCCTCAAATTCAATCCTCAAGCTTTTTCAAAAAATAGGCCATCCAGACAATTCCAGACTTTTTCGAAAATTATTACAGACTTCTTGGAAAAACACTTGGCATCCCTGGCGGTATCCAAACCAGGTGCGCTACTGTCGTCATGTTTTTTTTGTGGCTGAGTTCGACAGAATTGACAGCGGTTATTCCTCTACCCGGTCAAACTAGTCCGGAACCGGTTCGGACTTTCAGCATGAATTCCAGCTCAAATGCATCAAACGATAGAGTCGGAATCGGTTGTTTTCTTTGAGCAAAATTCCATACTGAATCCATTCAGGATTTCGAACCGGTTCCGAAATGGATTTAACGGATAGTTGGGATGGGTTGGTGTAGCGGCGCTAGCGTTTATCGTACATTAATTCAAATGTTTACACACGTTTTTTAAATATTTTTGTTCGATCTTGGATGTCTGTTCTCTGTGCTGAAACTGAGTCAGATTCTAACCCCACCCGCTGTCAGTTCATACATGTTGACAGCAGTTGGGGTTAGGAACTGACTCAGTTTCGCCTCAAACAAAAACCACATTAATTTTGTTCTAACGAATCCCAGCTTTTTTCGCAACTTTTACCGAGTTTAACACAGGCGAGCACTCAACTAACAAAGTTTTTACCGAGATATCAGCAGCACATGACGTTTGTTTTGCTGAAACACGGAGCATATATCACCGAAATCAGTAAATTAAAGCCACATTGCTGAGCTATCAGTTTAAAAATAAAAGGCTGTGCGGCAATTACCGAACTCAATCGAGTGTGAAAATCTCGCCTTTATTTTTTGTTAAACTCCAATAAACAAAATGATGATTTGATTTATTTCATATGAAGAAACTCCATTCAAAATATTTTCACCTGCATAAACCCAAATGTATCAAAAAATCATTTGTAAAACATATCACAATGTTGAGCAAACGGTTAACATCAATTTGGTGCGTAATATGTAACACTTTTAACAATTATTTGAGTACATGGTTCTTGCAAATACAAATATGTTAATTTGTATTTGGTTCATGCCTTTTGGAGTGGTCAACAATCCCAAAAAAAAGTCCAGTGTTGGCATCTTCTACGAAACTGTGGCCAAGATAAATGGAGTTGCGTTTAACACGATGCTGTTGCTGTTGGATCTACTAAATAAGTTGCTTAATGGTCTCTATGGACTTCGAGAGAAACAAGTTCTATGCGCGGATCTGAAGATGTTTCACCAGATTCTTATTCGACGAGAAGATGCGCAATAACTGCCGTAAGGATTGAACAAATGTTCTCGATGAGTTGATGTTTTTTTTTATTAGAGAGCAGAAAAAAGTTTCAAAAAAGCACTGAGAATGCAGGAAAAAATGCACAAAACCCTACTCAGCGAACGGATTTTGAGCTTGCCAGTACTCGACCCGCTAAAAACTAGAACACTCTAGTTAGAGTGTAGCCAAACGAACATGAAATTTGACGTATACAAAATAGAAATACGTCAGATTTCTGCTCGTTTGGATACGTCAAACTCGTCTTGGCCACACTCTAACTAGAGTGCTCTACTAAAAACCACTGCTCTTGCCCAGAACCCGATTTCTCCCTGGCACTACCTTACGGCATTACTTCGAGGAAGGGTTTTATGTGCATAGCAACCACTCTATTTAAACTACTTAGAATTTAGTTGCTTCAGAAGGGTTACAGCTCGACACACCACTAGTTCACCACCATCAACACAGACCTTGGCTGTCGGAGAGCTAGCTGTGCTCTTCCCCTACGAAGACAATCTAGGCGGCAACTTCAGATTGTCTAATTTACCGATTCCTTAGGTTCCCTTGTGTCAGTCAGCATTGCAATTCCCTTCTCGTACTATTCAGCACCATTTACTCGTTAAGCTCCCGACTTGTTCGGGAACTACTCGGTCTAGTCCCCGACGACGGAGAGTTTCCCGGCGAAGAATGTTCTCCCGATACCGATTCTTCTTTGGTTTTAGCACCACAACTTCTTGAGTCCTTTGGCTCCCTGTCCGGTGTCATTTAGTACCGCAACTCATTTAAGCCCTTTGGTTCCCCTCTCGTTCCATTTCGCTCTACTTCCCCGATGTGCCATTCAGCCCGACAATGGATCTAGTCTGATCTACTCGATCTAGTCCCCGGCGGTGGATCTAGCCTACTCAACGGGCCAGCCAGGTGCTGAGGTCTATTCAGCGATTCCGGGTGGAGCGTAGCTTCCGGTTCACTGGCGTCCAACGATCCACTGCTAGCTGTGCGACCTACCCCTACGAACTTCTTTGAACCTAGGGCATTCGAAGATCACGTGTTACGGTGTCTCCTGCACGTTCGCACACTCCGGGCAAAGAGATGACGACCGATGTGTTGGTGTGTTCAGCACAGTTCGTTAATAAGTTGAAAGCTGAGGAGCGTTCAAGAGAGTATCCAGCTGCTGCAGATGAAATTATCTGGAAACATTACATGCATGACTGGTTGGACAGAACTGACGATGTGGAAGAAGTGGTGAAGCTACCATGCAAGCTCAAATTCCCGCTCGGACGTACCTGGCAGAATTCCCCCGAGATAGCCGGAAGCAAAATAAAAAATCTGGTAGAATTTCTGGGGGTCTGGCTGGTAGAACGATGCCCAGCCGGCCGGCTCAAATGCAACAACCGTTTCTGGCAGAATTTTTCGCCTTACGGTTATTAACGGTTTTTTTCTGCCGGATTTCTGGCAGGCACGCACCGACAGGACCGGTTTTGTACCGCTTCGGGTTTTGCTAGCATTTTTTCTTATTTTTTTTTAAATTTTATGAATCTATAATAAAAACATGTCTGGAGACATGAAATCCATATTACTTACCATGTTTAAAACCAAAATCTTTGTTCCTCCTTATTTTTTCATCTGTCAAAACTATCCTTCTTGGAAAAATGCAAATATGGCGAAAATAAAACAACGATAAACAAAACAGAACCGGTCAGGCGAATCTGCCTGCCATAACTGGAAGGAGTATAGCTGAATTCTGGTAGCGCCATTTTGATAATTTTGACAGCTGCCGGAATCCTGACGGATTTTTGCTGGCAGCCTGTTTTTCTTCCAAGCGGGAACCAGTGCACTGTTATGGTATATTTTGTGTATTATTAAAATTTAAATCATGAGCAATGGATTGCGACATAAAACATTATATAGAGCATTGCATGAAAATGTAAAACCTCACTTTTCTGACAGTTCAGAGAACTTGTTTACATGGATTCCGCCCAGTACAAGAAACTCGGAACTAACACCATGTAACCAAGCTCGCTGAATAGGGATCTTTAGGGGTGTGCGGGTTAAGGCATATTCTGATGCAGATTAGTACCGTGAGTTAATATCTCAGTCCTTTTTCAATTTTTTGGCCCGAAACTATTGAAAAAACATTTTTTAGTTTGTTTCCTTTTAGGACAATAACACATCCAAACCCATGCGACTTGCACGACTCTATATAGGTTGCCTTCTCAGATCTACCATAGTTTGCAGATGAAACTTGGGATGGCAGGTTGCTAGCGGATTGACAAAGTACCAGATCATGCTGTGTGGGGTGCTGTCCCGGTTAACAATGAGGCGAACGAGATATTTGCAGATACGTCATTTAGTAGGACAACTGTCAGTTTGCTGGTTGAGTTTAATTTGGTTTTTTTAAATTTAAAAATCATAAAAGAATAATTAAGGTTTAAGAATGATATGAGTGTACTCGTAAGGACACCCGCTACCAATACATATGAAAAACTGGCACAATTTTTCCAAATTAAAGATCCCTATTGTCATTTTTTCGAGTATTTTTACTCATATGACGACATCTTGCATGTTGCAATCATTCTTGGGCAGCCTGGCGGCCATTTTGTCATAGCCAACAGCTGCCTTTGTTAAAATCACAACAACCCAAGGCTATTGCACGGGCAACGTGGGCCTAGAGGCGACTAGGCCCATCATATGTTGACTACTGTCAAAATCTGTATATCTCCATAGCGGATGACAGGAGTGCCACCCCCCCCCCCCCCTGTTCTTGGGGTAAATTATAGAAACGTGCACGGCACACCCTACACAAGAAGGTGTGCCTCAACACGCTCGTTTGAAAACCAAAAAATATACTGCACGGATACGAAAAACTACGCAAAGTTGAGTTCTTTTGACTCAATCTCTTAGTAAGGTAAAATTAGGTAAACCGTGTTGAAGTGAGGTGTTGAAGGTAATTTCCCTTTTATCACGGCTAAAATCACAACTCAGTGATAGGTTTTTTATACTCAACCTTGACTTAATTTAAATTTAAGTTGAATCTACCTAATTTTGAGTATATCTCAAACAACTCAAAAGTACCTTATTCCACACGAAAGACCTCGACTACGTCGAATCTCTCGCTTTGTTTTTGACAACACTAATAAGTGCGAAAGCGATGCAAAACTCAAAAGTACCTAAATTTAAGTTAAAAAACTTATTCTGTGGGTTGTTTTATATTTCCATGTGGAGAAAAAGGCCGGAAGTGAAAGAAAAAAAGGAAAGCGTCACTCGTGTTCTGAGTTAGGAAGAAGCCGGAGGTGCAAAAAAAAATAAGGAAGAAAGAGCTCATGGTGTGATATGAAGTTTGTAAGCCACTGCAAAAAAGAAGCCAATACAGGTTCCGCTCGCAAGAAGCCCAGTGTACGCCTGTTAACTTAGTTCTGCCCGGAAGAAATCCCAGTGTACGCTTGATTTTCTTCGCCCTTCATTCCGGAACGGAGTGCAATCGGCATTTTTCTCTTCACCCATACGCCCGGAGTCCGTGACGGTGTGAGTCACCGTGTGATTAATTGTGGAGACAGTAAAGTGAAAATTCGGCAGTGCTGTAAGGACGGCGCCCAGCAGAGGTGGGAAAATACCGGTTGAGTACCGGTACGGTAAACCAAATTTTCACAAGTGTTTATGTTTCCTTTACATTGTGTGCGGTCTCATCGCTGGTTGTGTTTATACGAGACACGAAAACCAAACCGAGTTTCGTTTACACAGCACCGCGGTTTGGTTTTGATTTTCGTTTACCGGTGCACGAGTATGGGAAGGAAACACAAGAATAACAAAACCAAACTTCGGTTGTGTTGCGGTTGTGTATTCGGGTTGATGTTTATCGGCTGTGCTAGTGCTGCTAGTATTTTTATTAAGAATTCTAAACAAATTTCTTTATAATATAAGGTATCTTTTCGGTAATTGAAAAAATGTCTTCAGAAATATTTCTGTTCAAATAAATTATGTTCGAGGTCATGAATGGCGTTCCTTAACTCAATATTGCGACATTTTCATAATGATTTATGATCAGGAAGTTTTCAATATGGGTATGTTTGGTATGGGAAACTGCCCAAAAATCGAAAGTAAAAGGAAATTTAATAGCCTCCGCTATTTTTATACCTATGATAGCAGATCAAAATTTAAGATGACGGTATATTCTACATATTCTGAAGAGATCTGAAATGGCGAGCTATATTCCATACTACTGGTATTCAATAACGTTTTAATGGTAAAAAATATCATGAAACAAGGGTATTTTTGATATCGAAAAGTTGTGTAGAGATTAAAAATTGTTATTCGTCGTCATTTTGCATCCCAATATGGTGTTATTTTCACGAAAATTTAGCATTTAAAAGCATGCATATTTAAGGCAGCAGTAGGGTTTTAATGCCTCAAAAATCCGGGCTGAGTTCAAATCGCTACTACACTTTTTTATCATGACTAAATTTGTAGAACATATGCATGTTCAGTTTAGTAGTATCTTACCTATCAATTCCACATTTTTTTTCATGCCAAAGTTCAGTCACTTCTGCAAGGTAGCATTTTTTATAAAATCGTTCATATTTTTTCAATTTTCAAACTTTATTGCTCATTTCCATGTGCAATTGCTCGTTTTGCTCAATAATCTTACAATGAAGTATTGAGCAACTGCGATCGATCAAAGCAAACATAGTTGAAAAAATGTAGTTTGTTTACATCTGACTTTTTAAAATTTCAAAAAATGAAGAAATATAAAATTTATCAAGAAAAATCCGAATTACAATAACTGGAGCTTGCTGTTTCTATTTTCGGAAACCCGTGGGAATTATGTTCTGGACAAAACTTGATGCAGTCCACTGCCAGCTGCCTGACTCATTGGCTTAGTTTTGGACTCTGTCCTAACACGCAGTGATAGTCGAAAGTTCTAAAACTAATCAATTCAATCAATCATTGAAAAATGCATTCATGAATAGATAGGTTTAGTTTTAGTAAATTCATAAAACAATGTGACTTGCATTCATCCGGATTTTTTTACAGCTGTATTACCCCGATAAATAATAACTGGTAGACGCTTTTGCTAACTACTACAATGCATGTATGGGTGCCCCTTATGCAACGGAATCAACTATGTACTGGACAAACGCATTTATTATACTACCAATGATCGCAATTTTGTCCCGTTTTCTATGGGATTTCCAATCTTTATGGGACTGACTTGCGATCATAGGCAGTATAGGAAAATGAAAATTAAATATCTATCAAAATCTTCGTTATACTGAATATAATTGTAGTATGAAGCAATCTCACTGCGTTACATGTGAATAATGAACATTGACGGCGACAGCGACAGCTAAATCACACGGGAATGAGATTGCGAAAAATCAATTCACAATTGGTCAACCAATTAGCAAAGCACGATACCTTACACGAATGAACTTCAACCTCTTTGAATCTTTACGTACTTCCTGCAGCTCTCGACACCTCAGAGTCACACATTAGTGAAGATTAGCGATGTTTTAAAATTTTACAATCAAGTCATACAAATAGGTCAAATTCATCTTATGTTGTTCATAAAAAACAACAGCAAAGAACGTCAAGCATGATATAACATTCCAAGTTTGATTTCTAGATAAAAAATATTTTTATATTCAATTCTATAGTTCTCGTCATTATTTATTCTGGCACAAATTATAATATTTACAGTTGAAACAAGATTAATGCTCCATGTGAATAAAAGGATTTGTAATTTCGGTAACGATAAGTAATGCCAATTTACTATAATCGAAGTATCATGATATTGGAAGAGGGCTATTCTGACCAAGCAATATTATAACATCTATTCAAATATTCCATTCAGCATACAAAGGTAAACAAATAATTCATGGCATTCGGAAAATCTGCCAAATAAATATTCAGCAGCATAATGTTGATATGCCCATCACCGTTTCATAAATAGTATCATGTTGGGTGTGACAAACTATGTGCGTTATCGTTTTAGCAAATGCACAAATCTGAGAACGTGCCATTTGAGCCGCTACTGATTCCTGATATTCTCGAATTTTTATTAGCGTACATCATTGAGTTGATGTTATTTGATGGGCCGTGTTACAGAATTTCATGAAACCGGATTCGGCAACCGATTAAAAATTACTACACTATTGCTAAATTGTTTTTGAAAGATTAGCTGGCCATTATCAGCCATTCTGCAATCAAAATGTAAAACAATGAAAATATGGCACCTTTAAGCAAACGCATACGTGCCTTATCAAATAAACAAATTGAAAAAAAGCCATTATGCATAACCATGGATCACTTTTTCGAACAAATGTGACTCAATAACGACCCCAAAATCAAGCGGGTATCAATTTCGATCGAACCACAAAATTCCAGAAAGTGCTATATTAGTGCATGCGAATCTGAAGCCCAATCAAAGCTCGAATTTTTTCATTTTGTTTTTCGCGGGTTGCTTGTAGCTTATGGTTTAGGGGATCTCGGTCCGTTCCGCGAGGCAAAATTGCAAAACCGGACGAAGTGGCGACTGTCTGCCAAGTAAACACCGGTCCTCGGGAAGAGCACTATATATTGCGCCTGTTTGTCTCGAAGGCTGTAGCGTCAAGTTCTCTATTTTGTCTAGTCCAATGTATCATGCTCCTAACAATACGTGCTAAGTCGCCAGTGATATCTGAGACGAGACATGCAAATAGCAAAAAATCGAATGCAGCCACGGTGTACTGTCAAATGCATCCAGTTCATTTAAACTATTTGAGGCAAAAGAGAGGCTATGTGCGACGAACGATAAAATGAACAGTTGGCGGATAATTGTATTTCGGAGCTTGACCGGTCTATTATTGGTTATGTGATAGGAATTGCAACAATGTGATACTGAGCATTTGGCGGCGGCTATGTTGAACCCCCCATTTTCCGATGGCGTTTACTGCGGCTTGGAGCTTCATCCGCACTCGAGCGGTCAATCTTCCCACTAAGACGATTATGATGTCGTCGGCGTAGAAGAAAACATAAACTCCCCCCGGTAGAGATGCAAAGAGGGAGTTCATGCTGACGAGGAATAAAGTGACGGCGAGGACGGAACCCTGTGGGATACCGTTTCCTTCCACATAAGTTCTGGACTGTAGGCTACCGACTCCCACTCGGAAGACACGATTATTGAGGTAGTTCTTGATGTAGTTCCCAAGGTTTCCGGTAACTCCCCAATTAACTAGTTGCCGGAGAACCCCCTCGCGGTAGACTGTGTTGTAGGCCTTGGCGATGTCCAATATTGCATGCAGGTCGTCCGTCAGAGCCTGCCGGAGGATTTCCCTAAAGGATCCGAGGTGGGCTCCAGTCCCTCCACCCTTGCAAAATGGGAATTGGTGCTGGTCAAGATAGGAGTTTTCTTCGAGGTAGGTCATAAGCCGCTCCATAGTTTTTGCTACGCAGGGGATACAAGGGCCGTTTTCCAAAAAATTAGGATGGGTTGGCCATTCCAGTTGCGGTTCCAATAGCGCTCTTCGAGCTTGGGGTGGAGCATGCTGCAACATAGGGTAGCCGACATCATCTAGTGAGGATAACGAGCTGAGGTGTTTGCCGAGTTCTTCGGCAATTACTTGGGGTTCGACTGTTGTGGTTCTGTTGATTTCGAGGGAGAAGCCGACTTGCCTTCTTTTCCCGCTGAGAACGCTAACTCTCCTCCAAAGCTTAGTGGTGGAAACATCGGGAGATATCCCTTGGAGAAACGCGTTCCAGCTCTTGATCTTCGCAAGCTCGATGGCCTTTAGAGTAGACAATCTAACGAAAAATGGGATTGACAGTATGCAATTTCTCCTTTTCCCAAAAGAAAAAAAATGGATTAACTAATTTGCGCATAAGGGCACAAGACCTAACTTTTGAAAGTTGGAAATTTAATGTTTTGTGTTCGATGCCAGCCAGTTGCTTTAGGCGTTTACACATGTTGTGTGAACTGTGTGGATTTAGTGTCTAACTGACGCCAATTTGGTGATGGTTTTGATACATCGTCCAACTAATTACTAATGTCCAAATAAAACTAATATTAGTTACTGACGAGTGGAACATGAAGCATTAAATTTCCAACTTTTCAGGATTGACAGGATATTAGTGCGCATTTAGCACCTTGTGTCACATCTTTATATTTGTTATACATACTAAGAATAACCCCCCCCCCCCTTCCCTCAATTAGTATATGTAAAGCTCATTTGACACATGTTTTAACCATTAGTCTGAAATATCGAATACAAGGGTTATTTTGAAGGTACATATCAGAAATTGTTAAACTTTCTACACAGAAATCTGAATTTAGTCCGTTATATGATACGCGGACACTTTTGAATTTTTTCGATGATAAATTATTAACGGGCTTTGAACTTGTTTTTTGGTGCACAGGTGGGTGGACTTACAATGATAATGATGCGTCGAACTGGTTAGAGAGACGACATTTTATGGAAGAGACAAGGTAGTATTGTCAAATATGCTTTGAACTGCATATAACAATAAACCCGAAAAATTTGAAAATGTTGCCCCAGGTTTCTTAACGCTTTTCCAACCGATAACAACATAGTGTCTAAGGAACGATGCGACGAAGTTCTGCCGGTCACGTGGATGTAAAATCTGAATCCGTAGCGTATTCGCAAGCATGCTACCTTTTGCCAAAATATGATTTTTGCACGAGGCTCTAACGAGTAATATGCTGACGATTTCAATCGCCACTTCATATTCCAGTACATGTTTCTCGACATACTACACTAATTTCATTGCTGACCCGAGTGAGAGTAAATTTCTAGTAAACCTGCCTGAATTCATAAACGAAGTTAGCATCTATGCTAACTCCTTTCGTCAACTAAGTACATCAGAAACAGGTAGTTTCCGGATGGTCACATCAAATTTTGAGGATAATTTTATTCCTCCGATCAGCGAGTTTTTAAAATGACTGATCCTGAGAGTGAATGTGCTACTCACGACAGAATTTGATGTAATTGAAAAACTTGTCGTTACTGGAAGCCCGTCACTTTCCAGTGAAACTCGAACTTTTACAGCATCAGTAAATGGTGGTTTGACAAATTGATGTTGGATCTGAACCGTGCATCTATTTGTCGATTTTTCCAATCGCGAATCTTCAGAAACCTAAAAAGAATACAAAATATAAAAAATACCATAATTTTCGCTACCCGCAAACCGAAACTTTGATTAGGTATTTCCCCATTGCTTGCGGTATCCAAGGAAAAATAACAAACTTTTGTTTTGAATCGAGCGGTGGGTTCTTCGACGGAAATAGATCAGTTAAATATTTGAGCAACTTTTAAAGTATCTCGAGGGGCTAAATCCCTACTGCTGCCTTAAATAGGCATATATTTCCAAGGAAACGAAACTTGAATTGCGTCGTAAATTAGAAATTCAAAATGGCGGCCTATTCATGATGATTTAACAACTAGCATGGTTATATTGTGGACCAATATCCACATTAATGAATGAAGGTCGTTTTACATGTTTTGTTGTAATGAGACAGACAACTTCGGGATTGGACACAATGTGATCAAATTTTTTTATTCAAATTATTGCGCAACATTTTTTAAAAATTTAATTGTTCTGCAGTAGATTTACATACACACATCGACTGGTATCGCCGGAAATATTTATTCCTTAAAGAAACTTAGTTTTTAATGGCGGTCTATAAAATGAGTGTTTTGCTATTCGTTAGTTGGTTGTTGCTCTCAATGAAATAAGTTTTTTATTTAATAACTGAAATTCCTATTACCAGCACTCAGTAAATAAGAACCTAATCGTGAGTTTCCCCCCACTTGCGTCTGAGTTGCTTACCATATGTAAATAACACACACATACACGCAATTGCCTCTGTGCAAGGATAGATGTATCAATACGATGCGCCGTAGCAGTAATAATAAGGATATATGTATACAAAATGCGAGTGTGCGAGATTATTCGAGAATCGCTTAACCAGCGCAACCAGACGTGGATTAGATCTCATTTATACGATTATTGGCGATATAAATACAGGCCACTTTGAATGCATTGAGTGTTAATGTCACGTCATGTTTAATTGATTTAATTAATTTTATTGATTTCATTAATTTAATTGATTTTATTGTTTTTGTTATTTTATTGACATCGCTGATTTCATTGTTTTCTTTAATTTCAATTTAAACAATTGTTGAACTTTTAACAACTGCTCAGAACCAACCATTTCTATATTACCCCATTGACTCTCAACAACTAATTGAACTCAATTCTGTTGTCTATTCGGCAGCACTGCAGACGAGTTTACTGCTTCTTCTTTCAACCGAAGCACCGTGTACAGAAAAAACCAGGCCCGGTTTTCTAAAGCCAAACCGAAACCGCTGCTGAGAATAAATCAACACAAGTTGAAATTCGTACACACATGTAAACGGTGCTGAGTGGCTCGGTTTGGTTTTGTAAACTGAGAGTCGGTGGAGGTTTTCCTTTCGTTTACCGTGTGAACGAAATCCAAACCGAATACGATGTGCATCACTCGTTTACATGTGTTGAGATTTTGAGAACAATACCAGTGTATGTACGTACCGGTTGGTTTTCTTACCCACCTCTGCCCTCTCGAGAGTGGCATGCGACACATACTCGTGGTCGAATGACGACAAAGAAGACTGCGACGGCTTAAAGGTGAATGCACTCATTAATATTCCCTATTCTGAACCATGCATATTTGGGGGTGATTAGAGTAGTTAGTTTGGATTACAGACACTTTATACACAGACTAGCGAAGTGTCAAAAAGTGCAGCCAAACGAGCATGATGGTTTTGAGAGGGGAAGTACAAGAGGAAGCCCATGCAAAGCTTATGGGAGCTTCCGTGATGCCAGTTTACATGCATGGTTGCTAGTTTTACTGTTTTTCTCTCCGCAAGACTGTTATATAAAGTGTCTGTAGTTTGGATATATCGTCTGTAATCCGCCTGGGTACAATTTAGCACTGGGTGGAAAAATGCCCGTTTTTCACTATACACTCCGGAGAGTGTATTTGTTTACGTAAAATTATGTTCACCGCTGTTTTGTACCGTTCACGTTATATTTGTAAATTTTTATATAGTTTCGCGTTTGTGAACGCTTAAGTGCGTGTAGATATAGGTGTAGAAAATTTTGTTGTATAATCGTGAATAAGTAAAATAGGGTTTAGGTAGGTCACCCCTCTCCTCTTGCAAAAAATACGAGTGCACTGGCTATGCTGCTTATTGATGACAGCTTTGCGACGAGGCGGTTTGTGATTGTTTTCGGTTGAGGTGGAAGGCGCCCATCGTAGTTGCGAGAGAAAGTGACGAACCACGGCGTAAAACAGATGTCCGTACATAGTGTTTTTTCGGGACTTGCGATGGCAAGTAATCCCGGCAAGTGTCGGTCGTGGTTCGGGTACTCGAGTGCTGTGGTATTGGGTCGCCGGGTCGCTTCCACAGCTAAACACAAAGGACCCAGTAACACGACGCCGCCCCCACTGTGGAGGATCAGCCGAACGAGCATAGCTCTCCTCCACAGTTAATCGCAAAGGAGGGCGAAGCAGGTAGGACAACGGATTCAGGTAGGTAGTTTACTGCGGAATCTACCTGGGCCATTCATGGGGAGTCACGGCCGTTGGAGTCTCGTCCGGTCGGACGAAACCGTCTTCTTCCTGCCAACAACAACGGTCTGTAAATTTATTTATTTGTTTTTTCCTCTTTTTATTTGTTTACATACGAAAATTCGAAATTCCTGTAGGAGCACCTAGGCCGCCCTAGAACCCGAGTAGTGGGCAAACCGCAACCTACACGTCTAAATGGCAGCAAGTTGGTGTCAATTACTGACGAGTTGAACCTAAAATATATAAAAAGGAGATACCCGATAAGTCTCGTGGGTCAGGGACTGTAAATCTCGCCGACTTTACGGTCAACCACCCTTCGGCGCACGACAATCGAGCAACAATTAGAATTTTCTGAAATGGTGGGCTCAATGAAGTTAGATGTCATGTAGTTAGAAGGGGAAGGAAAGGCATTGAAAAAACAATAGATATAGGGTGTTAGAATCTACTTAAGCTCATGAACATATATCCGAAGGCCAAGAACTATCCTCACACTCGATTCAGATCGGTAATTTCTCAACATGCCGTCTAGTCAGCAAATGTAGAAACTGATATCTCAGCGAAGTGACATTTGTTTACTAATTTTCGTCATTCATTCTTTGATGTTGTTATCGTGTAATGTTCCATGGCTGCCCGTGCACATGCATTACTTAACTCATCGGACACCTCACTCAAGATGACATCACAGAGAACAGACGTCCATCTTCAGAATTCAACTTGTGTAAAATCTCTAACGGTTTCGAAGGTAGCTGGAATATCCAAACCAGGTGCGCTACTGTCGTCTTGTTTTTTGTGGCTGAGTTCGACAGAATTGACAGCGCTTATTCCTCTACCCAGTCAAACTATTCCGGAACCGGTTCGGACTTCCAGCATGAATTCCAGCTCAAATGCATCAACCGATAGAGTCGGAATCGGTTGTTTTCTTTGAGCAAGATTCCATACGGAATCCCTTCAGGATTTCGAATCGGTTCCGGAATGGATTTGACGGATAATTGGGATAGGTTGGAGTGGCAGCGCTAGTGTTTTTCGTATATTAATTCAAATGTTTACACACGTTTTTTTTAAATATTTTTGTTCGATCATGGATGTCTGTTCTCTGTGATGACATGGTCCCGTGAATGTCTGACCAAAAGATGATCAGTGCGAATTACAATCACGCAGAAGTTTCACACTGATCGAAATGCGCAGTAACACAAACAATAACAAAACGCGTATTCCGAATGGAATTTCCTTCTCTCTCCAGTAATCATGTAATCGCAACCTGTACTTGCCTGTCGGAGTGGCCACCGCTGCTTTACTAGAGCCAAAATAAACAATTTTTAAATTAGACATGCTCTCGCCTAACCGGTGTTATACCGAAAAGGCATAATGAGTAAAACGTGCGCGTGCGTGCATGATCAATCGCCATCGATCGGATCGCCACTTCGATTCGCAGTCTTAGTATTGATCACAGATATTAGTAGTACCCGTGGGATTATAATCGCAACATCTTTTTATTTACAATGTGCTTTCAACTGTTACTCCTGATGATCACAATGTCAAGGGTAACTCAGGAACTACCAAACGATCTAGAACAACTCGATAGAGATTGGAAATGTTCACAAAACACTACCGAGTGCAAATTGGAAGTGCTTGTCAACTACCACGAAACTGGATCGGAGTACGCAGTCCAGTTCAATTGTAACGAAGAGCCACGACTGACGCAACACTCGATTAAAGCGTTTAGAAATGTAAAAAGCTATAAGCTGATTGGCAGCGAAGTGACTCGGGATGATATCGGTGTAAGATATTTACATTTTCCGGAGAACATTGAGCGGTTGGAAATTAGCGATTTTTGTTTGGATAAAACTGTACCGCTAACGTTTGCACGGTTCGAGTCATTGAAGGTACTGACGATAAGAAATAGTTCTATTCAGTCGATAGTGGCGGGAAGTTTTGTCGGATTGAGCAATCTGAGCTTGCTGCAGATTGAAAATACTTCCATCCGAAATATTGAGGAGACAGCATTCAATGATTTTGCTAGCTTGAATAAAATATCATTTGGTAACAGCAATTTGTTTAATTTAGAGTTAGGTAATCTAACATCGTTGGTAGAGATAAACTTCACTAACTCGGAAGTTGAAGAAATATCTTCTCTTTTTCTGAATTTACCGAAAGAATTACAGGTTTTTCGTGCTTATAATCTAACTAGTAAAGTACCAGCTAAAATCAAGCTTGTCACAAGTTCAAAGACGGTTAAACTGAAAGAAATCTTCTTAGAAAATTCCTCTGTTACGAAAGTGAGAATAGGATATTACAATTCTATCGAAATTCTACATTTGTCAAATAACGAATTGAACGAATCGAACTTACTACTATATTCTCTTAGACATCTTAAAATCCTCGATCTAAGCTTTAACCGGTTAGGGATATTAGATAGAACAGTTATCGACGATTGCCCTAATGTGATAAAGCTCAACCTCAGTAATAATGCGATCCAATATATCGATAAAAACGTATTCGAGAATTCAACCGCACTAGAATTGCTAGATTTATCATACAATAAACTTAAACTTTTACCTGTAATTTTGAAATCAGCAATAGCTGTACTGCAAGTAGACAGAAATCCTTGGGATTGTAAGTGGTTACACGAGGTGATTCAAAAACAACCAGAATTCTTTATTCGCTTTAAATATGTTAAAACTCACAGCGGTTTAGGGGTACGAGGTTTACCCTGCATCATAGAACCTGAGATTATCAGATCCTCGACATCTGCTAGTGCCGTATCGATACGAACTACTCTACCACACCGCCCGGAAGGCTTCATCCAAGCTCACCCCAAAGTAACGATCGTTGAACCATTTCTTGTACCGTCGAAGCTGAAGCTGTTCCTGGTTACCCTCGTCACCGGATTTTTCGTATCACACATCGTCATTTTGTTGTACAATCGATACAGACAAAATCATTTTCAACCCTTCTACCGGCAGTTACCGAAGGAAACGAACCCGCTGTGTGTCCGAGATACAATCACAACTCAGACGGATTCGTTCAGTTACGAGGTACCGGTTAGAGGTGAACCGGGCGTGACTCCGCTGAATAATATTTACGAGGAAATTCCGGAGGGAAGAAATGCGGATGAACCAAACTATGATCATCTGCAGTACTATCGATTCGATGTGGAGGAAGATGTAATAGATGTTTAGGCTTAGATTTTATTCAATAAATATTTTTCAAATAATGTATCGCATTCATTTATGAGAAAGAATATTAACAAAGGGGAATTGGTTGGAATACGATACGTTGTCTCCGCTGACGTTCATCGTACTTGAGTGTATTTAGTCTGCGCTGCGCCGCGTCTGCGCTGACCGCGATCGGCACTGTTGCCGACACGAGGGGGTCTGCACATCCTCCATCGATGCACATTGGCTTTTTTTTTTCAAATTAAAGACCTATATTTAAACAATTAATGCTTTTTCAAATTATTTTCATTTTAGAACAACATTTTTAAAACCCATGAGATAAACAACTAAAAGGTTGCCTCATCAGAGTTATAGCATAGTTTGCAATTGTCAATTAAGGTTTCAAACAGATCGCTCTTTAATTGCATTCGAAAATTGCATTATTTGTTCCATGGAGAAATTAGCACAAGCGAGTATAGAGAAACGTCAAAATATTCAACTCGCCGTGTAATGTTCGTCCGCCTTTTTCTTGACTGGGATACTGCAAATTACCCAGTTAAAAATGGGCGAACGAGCAGGTTGGCATCCGGCGAAAACGAGCCGATTTCGAAAGCCAAAGCTGCTAGCTATCAAAATGAAGGAACAAACAGCTATTCTGGTTGCAGTTGAAAACTGGAAAATCCAACCAGCGACCATCCTATTTTCTCTTGTTCAAAGTAGGGGATCACGTCGGAGGTAGTGTGCATTATTCGCACAATGATGCGCTATAATACGCACTGTGGATTTTCCAGTTTTCAACTGTAACGATAATATTGGAGTTGAACCCTCACTCTGTAGCTTTTCTGAAGATTTTCTTTCCGTTTCCCGAATTGAAAACACATCAATCTACCAATGTGATAGCCACTTACACATTTATTTGTAGTACCATATATCAGCCAATGGTTGATCATACATCTTACTGCGTTTTATTTTCTTATGAATTATGTTGGTTCGAATAAATTACGAATTAGAAAGAATTCTCTTGTAGGTTTTATGAGAGTGCTGCAAGAGTACACAGATAAGCATGATTCTTTTTTTTTCTTGTAAATTACTGCAGACAAAACAAGGATGATCATTAATATAATACAGTGTAATTGGGGAACAAAAGATGAACAGCGCGATGCTTGTATTGACAGAAATCATTTCACCTAAGTTAACCTACGCTTTAAAATAATATACAAAACATCTCCTCCCTCCTCTTTCAATGTTCTAAAATAATTCGATTTAGCTCACAGTTGGCACCCGTGTTTGAAATCTTTTTGCTATGCAAAATACAAAATACGAAATAAAGATGCAAGAAACGGAACGACAACGTAGCTGAAACTTCATTCTATCTACAGCTTGGGCCACGGGTAGATCGCAGGCAGGGCCGACTTATAGTCCAGATCGTACATTTGCGAACGCACGAACGCTTCCTTTTCGCTTGGTTCCGGCTTGGTGCAGGCCAGCCCATTTTCGTACGCGTACTCCATTACGCGGACGGCAATTTTAATCGAGCAGTCCTGGATCGCTTCCAGTGGTGGGTAGAGACTTCCCCGCTCGAGGTCACCTTCGGTGACAATATCCGCCAGTCTTTGAGCCGAGATGAGAAAAATATCCTCCGGGATGGTGGCTGCTCCGGCACAGATTACTCCGAGAGCAACACCGGGGAAAATGTACGAGTTGTTACCCTGTCCCGGGTAATACGTACGACCCTTGTAGGTGACAGGGGCGAAGGGAGATCCGGAGGCAAAAACACACCGACCATCGGTGTGCTGGTATGCCTGTTCGGCGGTACATTCCGCTTTGCTGGTCGGGTTGGACAGGGCAAAGATGATCGGGCGTTCGTTGATTTCGGCCATGGTGCTAAGAATTTCCGGAGTGAAAGCACCCGCAATCGCAGCTGCACCGATGATGACGGTCGGTTTCAACACTTTGACAGCTTCCGTCAAAGTGTCAACAGGAGCGTGCTCGTGAGCATAGTGGTGTTTGTGGCCGGAGATGCCACCCTTGGGGCGATCCTTCACGATCAGACCTGTAGAGTAAAAATGGGTCGTTTAACACTCAAATTTTCGAAAATGTCCAAAATATAGCTTACCTTTACTGTCAACCAACCAAATCCGTTTTCGTGCTTCCTCTACGCTTAAGCCATCCTTACACATGGCCATCATGCACAGTTCGGCAATTCCAAGAGCAGCTTCGCCGGCTCCCTGGAACAAGATCTTGTTTTCACTAAGTTTGGTCTTGGTTACACGCAGCGAAGCCAGCAGACCAGCGACGGCCACCGAAGCCGTTCCCTGGATGTCGTCGTTGAAGGTACAATAGTGGTCACGATATTTGTCCAGGAAGCGGAAAGCGTTTGCGTTAGCAAAGTCCTCGAACTGAATCAGACAGTTGCGGCCAAAACGACGAACGGCAGCTTGCATGAATTCTTCGATGAACTCATCATACCTTTCCCCGGTGACACGTTTATGCCGAAGACCAACGTACAGCGGATCATCCAGAATACTTTGCGTGTTCGTTCCCACATCCAATGTGATCGGTAAGCACTGGTGAGGCTTGATTCCTGCCAGAGCCGTGTAAAGGGCAAGCTTACCGACGGGAATACCCATTCCGTTGGCACCCAAATCTCCCAGACCCAAAATACGCTCACCATCGGTGACGACGATAGCGCGCACATCCGTCTCGGGCCAATTCTTCAACACATCGTACACGTGTCCTTTATCGTTGATCGTGATGTACATGCCCTTCGGTTGCTGAAAGATCATGCTATATTTTTGGCAGGCCAGTCCCACAGTCGGCGTGTAAACCAGGGGCATCATGTTACCGATATCCGATGCCAAAACTCGATAGAACAGACGCTCGTTACGATCCATCAGTCCGACCAGATAGATGTACTTGTCCAGATCGTTCTCGTAGCGATTCAGCAGGGTCAGGCTGTGCTTAACCTGCTCCTCCTCGGAACGAACGATCGCCGGGAGAAGACCGTGGATGCCCAACGCTTGGCGTTCCTCGATGGTGAATGCGAGACCCTGGAATAGGGGAAATAAAACCGGATTAGCGAGTGCGGAAACGTAGTAAAGTTGCAGGATATTTTTGACGAAAAAGAATCGTTCTGTTGCTTGGAGGTTGAAACTCTTTTGGTTTAGATCAATTCAATAAAATACGACCTATTGAAACCGATCCATGGCGAAAAACAGTAAGTGGAAGTGTTTGGCGACTAAAAGTACTCTAAAAAGTAACGTATCGGCCTCGCTTAGGTCACTCCTATTAATATTGAGGGAATTGAATCGAATCGAAGAGCTTGACACCGAAGCAAAAGGCCCAACCAAGTATTTTCTATCTGATCCTACAGATCTAAACAGAACGGCACTACCTTTATTGATATCTAGAGATTCAAATGTTCAAATTCATTGAATGAATTTGCAATATTCAATGAAAACTTCAAACGAATGAACTGCCCATTCGTTCAGTGCAGGTTTTCTTTCGTCTTCGATTATTGAGTTCTGTAGCGGACCCTACACGAGCAGGAATATTGACAATAAACCAATTATTGATCAATATATTGATCGTGTAAGCACATTTTGAAAATATTGAACCTGTAGAATTCAAATGGGACTGATGTATCGAAGCAGTCTTGTCAATATTTTTATTGACAATATTCTTGTCACGTGTAGGGTCCGCTTATAAGATGACGACACGAATGAACTCATGATGACTGAAGTTCATGTTTGACAATTCTTGGCGATTTGTTTACTTTGTCAGTTGCGTAAGTGCGAGTGCAACGGGTGCTCATCTGTTACATTCGAATTCACGTAACTCCCATGTAAACAAACCACCGAGAATTGTCAAACTAAGTTCATCCGGCTAATTTTGTGGTGCTATGTGGGTTGGTGTAAAACCTAATTGCACGAAGTGAACGTTCAGTAACGAACAAACGTGTCAGAGTAGGCCTTGGCATATTGTAGGCGATATTGCACACTTCCCACCAACCTGAAAAAAATTGCGTGCTGTCAAAATACATGCATTTCAAGTGATAGAGATGGTACTTTCATAGACAGACCGGTCGAACAGTTAACCTCACCTTACTTGGCATTTTCATCCAGTCGAGGAAAAAAACTCGAGCAATCGTGAAGTTTGCCGAGTATTTTGGCAATTAGCACTGATTCACTTCTCCGCGAGAAACGCGCAGTGAAGAAACAACCTATCGATCTTGGTTTCAATCGGCGACGGAACCACACGGAAAACGTCGGGACGACCTATAGCAGTAGGTGAGCAATTTCGGTGAGAGTAAAACCTAACATTTAAGCCGGAACGAGAAGCAATATGTAGCGATTGCAAATTTCAGACGGAAAGCTGTCATCTTCACGAGGAGAACATAACCTAAAAGAAATTTTACTGAGTTCGAATTCATGCTGTAGCAGCTCCACTCCAAGAAGCATTCAGACGACGGCGAAAGTCAAATCTAGCGTGGATCGAACAAAGATCGGTGACGGTAATAGTCCGAGTCAGAGTGAAAAAGCTATGCGCTAATCATTGCCATTATAGAAATCGAACATTCCCGGGAGGAACGCACGACAAGCAGGACATCGGGTCAAGTTCGGGTTCGATCTCGTAAGAAAGTACTATTTTCGGAAGAATTGAGGCTACTGCACAAGGTATTTATAACCATTAACAAATGCGCCCAACAATGATATGCAATCTCAGTTTCCAGCGTTATAAACAGATTGATTCGCGCTATCCGTGCTCAGAGCTAATTGCGAAGAAGAAATCTCCAATAGAACGGAACAACGAAACTAGGATCGTCCAGGTGAAGGACGTGGCCGGTAGGATGAATTCTTGAAGCTCTCCGAAGTCGGAAGTTCGCAGCAAAACACCTTCCAGTGGGAAGTGAGTAAAGGCACACGATTACATGTATTCCCGTGAGAGCTGAAACTGTTGTTTTGTCAGGGTTTTTTTTAGTTGCGAGACTCAGAGGAAACGGCGAAGGAGTGATTTTCTTCTGCTACACGCAGTGCACACTACGAGGCAACGGTTTTGTCTGCTAAACAGAACGGAGACAGTGACGAAGGGAGGTTCTCCAGCTGGAGTGAAAGCCATCACGGAGTGGCTGAGAAACAACAGTGTCAGTTCCACCACCGGATCGACCGCCAAGCAAAGGAAAGTCGCCGTTGAAGTTTTCCTCCGAAGAGCCACGGTGTCGGTATTCGTCAAGGAGGTGGAAATATTACGGAGAACCGAAAGGTCTCAGTGGGTTGGCTTAGATGGCACGGGAAGGCTATGCAAGTCAGGCAAATAGAAGGATGGGCCCACCATACGTGAGTAGTAGTAGTAGTTACGAAGTTAAAACATTAATGGTTAAGCAGGAGGGTGTTGAATAAATGTAATAAGTTCAGATTTGGGTTCATGTTTTGTTGGTTACGTTCATGAGTTTCGGCCTGTACACCGGGTACCCAGCTTAGGGGAGGTAAACCGAACATCTGCCATGCCAAAATTTCATATGATTTTCCCGATGTATCCTTGATTTAGTCATCATTTAGTTTAGATTCATCTCATCGACTTCCCTGGCATTCCTCCCATCGACATTCACGACACCGCCAGAGCCATGTGGTAACGAATCGTCTTGTATCGCACCATGGAAGAATACACCTCGTCATAACTCACTCCTGATCTTTGTTTCTAACAACAAGACGGACTTTGTGTCGTATCATTCCGCCAGGAACTCGCTTTGCTGTTAGTACTCATTTGCTCCGGATCGTGTTACGTCCCTCGAATAGATCTGTGAGTTCCCAATTACTGCAGCTGGCTGTTCACTACTTGGAGCCAGCGGCCCCTATTCTCTTCGTAGGATATCGGTTTGTCAATCTCATTACATTCAATTGTATCAAGGGACAACCGAAAGGACCAGATACCTAATGTTTGAAATATTTCTAACTGTTTCTCGGTTGTATACAGCCAAAAATTGTTGGTCAAGTAAACATTTTCACTACCGACCGAGAGAGCTTGAGTCGAGAATTGATGCCTCAACAAAGTGACATTTGTTTACTGATTTTCAGCGAAATATATTCCGAGTCTCAGCTAACAAATAACATTGAATACTTTACGCTGACGTCACAAATGAACTGAGTGTTCATTTTTGACAGTTCGCTTGTACTGTTTACATGGACTTAGAAAAATTCTTTATGATTTGCTTCGAGCGAATCTAGTCATCCACAAATTTTTCTAAGTCCATGTAAACAGTACAAGCGAACTGTCAAGAAAAGTGAGGTTAACTGTGTCAGTAAAGAACCTAATTGTTACCGACCAAAGCAGTGCTTGCTATGATCTCAGCCGTTCAAATCTTTACAAAATATGCGAAAAACTAATTCAGCAAAAAATTATGGCATGGAGCAAGAGCTCTGCCAGAAAGTCTTTCGTCGGAATTCGATTACCGAGCACTTTTTCGATTTTTTTCTTGCTAAACCACCATCGCCGAAAGTGTCATGGTGTTGTTGGAGAAATCGGCAATCCTAAATTGAGCGGATGCGATGAAATATTATAAGATCGTGTGTGGAGGACTGACGAGCAGTTTTCAGCACTAAATACACGTCACTGAAGTAAAGCATAAACATCGACGGTCCCAAGTAGCTTCCCTGCGCAATCTCCAATGACAACAATAATCTCTCGATCTGGGAGCTAGGATCGAAACAGCTGCAAAACCTAGCGTTGATTCCAAATTTCTACATTTTATCGATTGTTATATGAAAACCAGCGGATACCTTGGTGTAAATAATTTCAGTTTGAGCGCGACATTCCATATTCCCTGATATATAGGATTTTTTATGATTTCCCGTAGTGTGTCTGCTTGTTACAGAGATGGCAATTTCAAATACAACATTTGGGCGATTTGCCGTCGTCATTTTTTTGCCGCCCTACCCGCCTTTAAATCGTCCCCAAAACGCCCACGGAACGCGCCATTTAATCGCCCTTAGTTGCCTAATATGAAAATTACAAATAATACTTATTTTCGGATTCATTATCTACTCACATAAACACAACCAAACTATTCGAAGAATCAATGGTGAAATTGATATTGCACACCAAAACTTACCACAATCTGACGTTCATTAGGCTTTTGGGTCAGAGATCTTGTTCTACTATACTTACACACGATTCCACAATTTCCCACATTCATTGGCTTCATGAAGTACGCGAAACAAACAAAATTCAAGCGAGAACATGCCAATTGTTAAAAAAATAATTTTAAGCTTAAGCCAAACATGAACCGCCATGTTGGAAAAACAAGAAAAACAACCAAGTCCATTTCAGCCGCCAGAAAAATTGTCTAAGTATTGAAATTGCCTTTAAATCGCATTCGCAAATTGCATTTTTTCCTAGGGGCAATTAGCACAGGCGAGTTGAGTCAAACGTCAAACTGTTTAAATTGCCTGACCATGTTCGTCCGCCTTTTTTTGACCGGGATACATCACGTTGTAATATTTCAAAAGGTCCAAATCGATTTTGTAAGCAAACTGTTTTGATATTCAGCTTCATAAATTACGTAACGCGAAAATTGCCCAAAATTGACCTCCCAATGTAATAAATTATTACATTACGTATTACGTAACAAATTCTTCGATTTTTTTTTTTCAGTAAAAAGATGTTACGTAACGATCTAGCTTACTCCCTCTCCCCCATGTCACAACATGTCACAACTTATTGTACCCCCCCATCCCTCCCCCAAAACGCGTTGCGTAATTTATGAATGCCATTTTGCTGGAGGTTGCGTTTTCAAACGCGCACTCTAGTTCGGCAAATCGTCCGTACAGTGTCAACTTTGACACCTCGTCAGCAGTGTAAATTTTGACAAGCCGTCCGTTTCATGACTGTCACCTCTACCCTGCTCATTAATGTTCTCAAATCGAACGTTAAACGTCAAATTTGAAATATGTTTGTTTTCAAATTCGATGATATCCATTTCTTCGCGAATCTATTTATAAGCATATTTTCAGCTGTTGGAAAGCGTTGTGTGTCGAGAGAATTAAGGGATTCGAACATCTGCTTGTACCTAAATTCAACACAAATGAAATGGCCAATAATAATCCGTGACGCTTGCCTTTAAACCACCCGAAAAAGCATCTTTTAACGACACAGTACCTAAACAGTGTTTATTTATATGTGAACGATTTTGTATACAAATTTGTAGCAAACTTTACCGCCAAAAAAATACGTTTATCGAAAAAATCGCTTGCAATTAAGCTTTATTACTTAATTTTTACTTGACGTTTAATTTTCAGTTGAGAACAGAAATGAACGCCTACCACGTTAAAAAAATTGAGTCTGAACGACGGTTTGCCAAATTTGACACGACTGATGATTTGCCAAAATTGACATTGAACGGACGACTTGTCAAAGTAAGGTGCGCATTTGGGGACCAGCGATGCCGCATGTTTTTTTGAAATGTCTGTAGAAGAATAACTAAAATGTCTGTAAAAGTCTGTAAATGGTTGTGTAAATTCTAGTTACACTAAAATTTTACTTTAAAAATAGATTGAAAGTAGAATTCTATTGTGAAGGAATCACTCGTATTCGAAAACAGTTATTCTAGTGCAATTTTACTAAACACTATTACCCTTTTAAAAGTCTGTAGATCTCTGGCTACGTCTGTAGGAGACATCAAAAGTCTGTAAAATACAGACATGACTGTAAATCTGGCATCGCTGTTGGGGACACAGCCGTCAACAAAAAGCTGAATTATTACTCTCTGCTACAATTCAAAATTCCACATCATTCATGGAAGCTAGCTTATCTCAATACAAAAATCTTGTCATATGAATGAAGATCAAACGAACATGTCAGCCACCCAATATGCCTTTTTCTTCATTACTATCTCAATTCGTTCCGATAATTGCTGCTATCGGAGACTTCCTCAAACAAGTTGATAAAGCTGTTTACTCATGATTTAGCCCGAATCAGCTGTTGTTCCTCTTCCAAGGTCGAAACGGTGCAGTTTACTGGAGCGTATCTCCGTGAGCCGATAAATCATTTATTTTGATTCTGCTGATTGCACTGTCATTCGACAGAAAACAACAACGATGGAAAAATATACGTCAATTGTGTGTCCGATTATCTTATTAGACCACTTGAAAATGGAATTAAACCACCAAACCGATTTTTCGTGGAGTCAAGCCGGTGGTGGCTTGAGGTGACCTCTAAATAATCTTGAAATCCAAAAGGGAAAATGCTCAGCTCACGCGTCGACCGACCTTTGTGACCCCTCTGCGGCAGCGTGTTCCGTTGATCGTCAGAAAAGCACACACCGTGCGAGGGAGAGAGCTCCATATCTGTTTGATCATATTATGGTTCATTCGATATGAACCAACGCAGGCGTATTTTTTTTTTTGCTAAGGCGTTGGACCGTGTCCGTGTTGGCCTTGTTGCTGGGGTGGTTTATGGCAAAACTATCTACTTTCGGTCCACGGTCCAATATTACGTTTTTTCGCAAATGTGTATGCGATTCCATATCATTAATCCTACGGTAAAAATGGAGTTGTCAACTTCAACAAAGTTAAATTTTACAGGAATAAAAAAATATTAAAACTCACGCAATCCAAACCGTATCATTAGGGTCACTGTTTTCGGCTTGTCATTTTGTACATTATTGCGTTGACACCATGCCAACAAGCTACTTCAGCGACGCCTACTGTAGCGGGCTACGCTTTGTGTACACCGCCAGCAGGCTCAATCGATAACGCATTCAAACAAGCGACTCCCTGAACCGTATAATAATGTCAGAATTATCCAATTAAGTCCGTAAACGTGGTGAATTATTTTTTATGTCTAACTAATATATTCAAATTTGCACAGTTTAGATGCATTGCCCACATGAATCGAGCGGCAGAGTTGGCGTTCCGTGAACTGGTGTTACCTGTGGTGTAAATAAATCGAGACAGGACCTTTTAGCTGGTTGACAGCTGTGTTGTGCAGTTTATCATCCGGAAAACCTGTAAGTGCTAATCGGTGATAGGGAAGTAAAGTCCGCTAAGATATTTCTGTGAGTTTATCGCCGTTTTTCATTGAAATAGCCCAGGGTAGTGGATTGCATTTTTGCTGCTAGAAAGTGCAATACCAATCCATTTCACTGCCTCGGTGTTTTCTGATGAAAACGGCAAAGTTAGTTTACAAGTGGCGAAACCAATAAGGTTCTAAGATTAATATGTAATGATACATTTGGAAAGTTGAGCTCTATCAATGTATGAGTATCAGGTAACTGACGTCCCTATCTCTACATACAGAGTTTGACAATAGGTTACATCGATTTTCCACCGATCGATTGGGGTCAGTTTGATAACGTCAAAATCGGTTGAAATGTCATTAACAAACAGCTGTTGCAGTAAACAATAGAAAACAATGCACACTTTCTTTGATTAGATGCAAACAAAAGTGCTCCTCGTTCGTATTTAGAACAAATTTCGTTACAATCAATGCTCTTATGTTGACTACGATAATGTGACGTCATGTCACCCTCTTGATGAGTATGCAATAAAAAAATCTTCATTTCTCGACAAACATATGATTACGGCCTAAAAGCCAACTGTCAAAATCCACTTTGAATGGACATTCCAGACAAACCGTTACTAGTCCAACACAGTTCACAACAGTTTATGAAAGAGAAAACTTTTCTCTTTCATTTACTTCCAACATCTGTGATTGGCGTGTAACGGTTTGTCCGAAATTTCCATTCAAAGTGGATTTTGACAGTTGGCTTTTAGGCCGTAATTATATGTTTGTCGAGATTTAATGGTCCAATTGTAAATACGTCAAGTTAGCATTGTTCAGATTTTATCCACAGAGATCTACCGAGAGCGGGTGTCCTCTAAAAACAAAGTGATCGCAGTAACCCTTGACAACGGGTGTGTTACTTCTTATTTCCGTCAAATTCGGTTGCACAATTTTTCACAAATTGATTCCTAACCATAATTGTTTAGAGGTTTGAATTATCCAATTAAAAGTAGAGCTGAAAATCCAAGCTGTTGCCACGGAACAGGACCTTCCATTTCAGCAAACAGTGTAGCCGCACCTTGGCGCGACATAAAAATTTCGCAAAAGAACAACATTGATTCAAATGAGCTTGCACAATCGGTGTCCAAAATCAACATATATCTTCTCAAAAATTAAACCCAATGTCAATATCATTTTGACACAAACAAACGTCTGCCTATTCTATATATTTACCTAACTACAATCAATGGATGAAAAAGGTAACTTGTTGCGAACTAGCCGTGACTTCCGCGAGGTGCGATTTCGATGACGACAATCGCACCCCACTTGAGCTGTGCTGCAGGTTTTACACTCATTAGCGTGATACTCCAAAGGTTTTGTTCCGTAGAATAAACAGGTAAACTGGGTATGTAATTACTATAAGAACAACAACGCACCTCGAACTTGCTTCGATCAGCGTTCTCCGTGCGAATCAAAGTTCACATGACATTTTGGACGTGAACATGATTGTTCCTTGAACTGATTTCACGTCACGCCGTGCGCGGCTCGGTGTAAATGTTGCCAATCGATGGTAACGTATATTGATAACTATAATAAAGTCATTATAGACGGTGGTCTTGTGTCTCGATGTTTGAGTTTAACCCACCACATCGGTTGACCGGTGCACCACTTGTCTGATTACAGTAATCACGTAACATGCCAGCGGATGTAAGATGACACTAGGTCTGTGCGGTTAGTTCGTAACTTCTGCGTAGTCCGAGTAAGTGTTTTACCTATCGAATTGTAAATTGATTGCGTGTGGTAAATTGGTTTATAATTTTACTGCACTTGATGATTGACGCATTATCGGCGCGTTTTACATTTTTATAACCGCTAAAGTTGTAAGGCGACGAGGAACTACGGAAGACCCTTCTGAACTCTACTTGCACCAATCGTGTGCACCTTCGACTTGGGTGGTCGCAGGCATTCACTGCGACTCGGGAGGTGTCGCCAGATGGTTGGTGGTGGTCATATCGAACGCAAAGGCGTTGTTACGAGCTTTCAAGTGTTAGGCTACATTTAGGAAACACACGCGAACTGTCATTCCAAGGTGATTCGTATAGAATGAATGATTGAAAATTTATGCAAAATTTTATGGGCATCCTGTCTGCTTTACATGCAAATTATGTGTGATATTTCGTGCGAAAAGGTACTTCATAATTATTGACCTGAACTTTTGTTTAACTGCATAGGGATAACTACCGATCTTTCTGTGTTAACGAGTTGAAATTACACATTCGAGTTGGAGGCATAAAACAGATACAGATACATTACTCGGTAAAGTGGATCAATCTAGAAAATAAGTGAGCAATTCAGAACACCGGGCCCGGTCGATTTTAATGAAACTTTGTGAACTAGTAAGGAAACGATCGATTTTCAAGCAATGATCCTGCCATCTAGCGATAAGTCTTATAATATGTCATCAATGGGGAATATTTGGCTATTACAATTTTGAAGATGGTACGAGTTATTTTGGTGTAGTTATGGCCAATACTGTGAAAACGAAGGTTAGTCCGTAGGGATGAAAAGTCACCACTTGTGGCCAGTGTTGTCATAATCATAATCAAAAAATTAAAAATCAATGATCACCGTCGAAAAAAATCTTCGATGATAATAGTTTACATTACCACCATCATTATCATGGACCTCATAACTTGATACACCGAGAGTGATTTTGATCTAGTATTCTCGTTTTCAATTTTATGTGCCCGTTGTCACCCATTGCTGTGCTCGAAACGGTAACCAAAATAAAATCACCACGTGATTGCTACACATTTGCGTAGAAGAATTTTTTTTCAAACTTAAGGCCTATTTACACCCTCAGTGAAAATGAACGTGAACTCGATGCGCACCAAATTGTATTTTCCAATATAGAAATTGATGAAACTGGATCTAAACGATAGTACAATAATATACTTAGCGAATCCATGCACAATTATTCAATATAATTGAATCAGTGGAATAATATTCCTATTCCCCGATCATTTTAAATATTCCACGGTGAGATATGTTCACAGTGGATTTGTCACTTGTTCACCGGGAGTGTAAACGCGGCGATGGACGGAATTGATACGAAGTGGTGAATATAAATGTCATCGCTGTTCACGGTGAACGTTCACCTTCGAATACCAGATTGCATTCTGACAAACTGTAAACTGCCAGTTGAGCGTGAAATCGTTGTTCACTGATGAACAATAGAAGCTCGGCGTCGTCCACCGTGAACAATAGAAGGTATTCAACACTTGTTCACGTTCATTTTCACTGAGAGTCTAAATAGTGCTTTAGTGAACAATTTTTCTCAGCGTTAAACGTTTGTCGGCTTTGTTGGCAGCAGAGAAGTGAAGTTCTGGGCTGTGAAGTTTTCGGTTTCTACTGTTTTGGCGTCGTTGGCATCAACATGGAGAAGCTGCAAGATAAAATATTGAAGGCAATTGAAACAACAACGGATGGAAAGCATAAGTGCATAGTTAGCCGTGGGTGCAATTACATGCAGCAGGGGAAATTAGTTCATGGTAATTTCATTCGACACGTTAGAGCATTGCATGCAGATAAGTTGGAGCTTTTGAAAATTTCTCCGGCTGCAGCTAAAACAAAAATAGAACCACCGGCATTGAATGGCGAAATAGCTCCTCCGAAAAGGTCAAAGAAGACAAATAATGTCCCCGTTGAGATTGATCGGAAATCTATCATAGAGGGAAGCCTTCAGTTAGCCACAGTGAACGCCTTATCCTTGACCTATCCTGAGTGGACTGGATTTCGAACATTAGTCCAACCTCTGTGGAATTCTGTTGGTTTAACCATGAATCGCAAGAAACTTGGAGATCTTGTTGAGCAGGCCGCTTCCATAGCCAGACGGCTGATTACCAACCAACTGAAAAACCAAATGGTCAGTTTGAAAGTGGACAGTGCATCGCGAAGAAACCATCATTCGTTTGGAATAAACGCACAATTGACCATTGACGGAAAAATCGTTTGACGGAACCTGGGTAAAATTAAAAATGGGACCTCCATTTGGAGAAATTTAATCACCTTTATATCTTTCTAGTCATAAAAGAAATGGTTGGAAGTCAGACAGTCCAAAAACTGCAGGAGACCATAACCAGTGAAGCGCTGGAAGCGTATGGATTGCGACCGGAGCAAATATATACTATTGCACACGATAACGGTAGTAACATGATAGCATCGGTTTTGCGATTACGCGAGGTACTGTCGCATATTTCAAATGAGAATGAGGTCTTGCATCAGGAAACACAAGCTATAGAAGCAGTTTTTGATATTGCTCCCAACCATCGATTAGCCGATTTGAATGCTACAGACGAGGCTCTTGCAGAAGAGGATCAAAATCGATCCGAGCAGCTCCACGACGAAGATTCAGATACATCGTTTTCTTCGGATTCTGAAAATTCAGATAACGAAAATGTTGAATGTGACGAATCGGAACATTTTAAACTTCTTTCAATAAGCAGTACGCGTTGCGCAGCTCACACATGTCAGCTAGCAGTATGGGATGCTCTTCGTAAACACACCAGGAGAATTGATGACATCAAAATTTGATTAAGACTTCTAGACAGGGAAAGTATAAGCCAACATTTATCGAAAGTAAAGCCCATTATTCTCCATTATCGAATGCGACAAGATGGAATGCCGTTTATATGATGTTAAAGTCATTGAAAAGTCAGAAGGCTTTTTACCTTGTCTTAGACAACAAATTTAAAGAAATAAGTAAAAATATTATTGCTTGATATCGCTGTATTGCTCTTTCCACCATTTTCAAAACATTGGACGTTTGTTGAGAGATTTTGCGATGCCTTAGAACCGGTGTTCTACCTGATGATATATCTTCAACGTGAACACATCCCGTTATCTGCATTTTATACCGAATGGCTCATTTGCCAAGCACAATTAAGCTTGCTGAAAACGAACACACTTGCAGCAAAGTTGTTGAAAACCATGGATGCGCGTTTACAAAATTTGATTAACACAAATCATTTCAAGGCTTGTTTATACATGGACCCAAGATATAATTACTTGGGTTCCAATCGTATTACGGCTGCAGATAAAGCAATAGCTCAGGTATTATACTATTTCATAAATTTGTCTAAGAACATCTGGTAATTGATAATCACATATATTTAGCGTTACTTACTAGAACTATGGGAGCGTCTTGGCGAATGAGATTAAATCGGTTTAAAGAAGAAAAGATACCGTCTTTACAGATGTATCAAGCTGGATTAGCATTAAACCGTTTTGATTGTTTTAATTTGGAGCAAAACATATCGTTAACACGGCGAATTCTGAGGCGAAAAAAACGACTCCAGCGCTTAAAGGGAGGGTGGTAGTATAAAAAAGCGGGATCGCAGTGTGCGTATTTTAAACGTCAGATATGTCAATGCATGGTACCCAAAGTGACAAGCGAAATAGTGTCGTTGTGTTGTCGAAGTCTTTTATTTTTTTAATTATATAACAGTGACGGGTCCTGAGTCCTGATCTGATGATTTTTCGCAGTTCATTTAATTGAAGCTAGTTAGAAAAAATTAGATTCAGACTCAGGTTACATTGATTAAGTGTCATGCAAAATTTGGCCGAATTTTTCCTCTTGTTTCATAATATAGTTTACAAAAATCGATTCTATGAAAACTAAAATGTATGCCAAATTTCGATGACTTTGAGGTCGCTGTCAAGTGCCAGATTTTGCCAGACAGTTTTAGCTGAACTGCCAGATTTTGTTTGAAAAATAGTGACAATCCTGGATATATGTACTGAATTTTTTCTTAGTTTTTTTTTTCATTTCTGACAAGATCTGAATAGGGAAGATCTCAGCAACCACTTTTTTGCTGAGATCTCAGCAGAAATTTGACACTGAGTTGCAATATACCTATTCTTGTGTATTACACTCCGTAGATTGTATAATAATCAATCCTTTTTCGAGAAAGCACACGCGTGCGACGGCAAGTTATACCGTCGAAAGTGCCGGCATGTGATTCGGGCACACGTAAGTACGGTGTTGATTCGCCACAACGGGATAGCCCAGCTCCACAATTAATCGCAACGGAGAACGAAGCAGGGAAGACAAAGGTTTCCACTGGAAAGTGTCCTGCGGTGACTTCCGGGATCGCTTGGCTTCCAACAAATGAGCCTTGTTCAGCTCCTTAGTTAAAAGCCAAGAACCACTGCCGGAGCAGTGAACGAAACGATAGAGGAGAACGCGGCCGTTGGCGACCCGGCCGGTCTGAAGGAACAGCCCGTCCACCTACCTCCAATAGCATCCAGCGACGGAAGTATTTGACAGCAGAGAAGAGTGAGAGAAATTAGAATGAAACGGTAAAATTGAATGTTTAGTTTTGTTTACTTTTTTGTTTGATTACGAAAATTCGAAATTTAGGTAGAAGCGTTGTGGTCGCCCTATTAAACAGAATCTGCCAGGCAAATCAGCAAGAGCATCTACCCGGTCAGCGTGGCAAGCAGAAAGTTAGCAAAAGTTGAGAAATTGCGAGCATTTTGCGCGATTTGTGCGAGAATTCTGGCAACGAATTCGCTCAAATGCAACAACCGTTTCTGACAGAAGCGGTTAAACCAACCGATGCTGCTCACTTTTATCCAGAATCGAGCCAGAAATGTACGGCCAAGATCTCTGCACGCTTCCTGCCACATCTTTGTCAGATGTTTTGTTCGATTCGTGCAAAATTCTACCAGGACTTTTGCACAGTTTATGTCCGGGTTATGGTTTAGCTCGGTTCCTGTCAAAATTTGCCAGAAAACGCGAGCGAAGCCGAGTTCACCTTAGCTCAACTAATCCGACAGGATACACGCAAAATCTGACAGGGTTGCCAAACCAAGACTTACAGAAATCTAGCAGAGCGGTCTCTGCCAGAAAATTTGCTCACTGGGTAACCGGGTACAACAAGTAAGCAATAACGATGACGACATGGTCGTGAACGCGAAAGAAAGCGAACTGATTGACCCGTAAGTTGAGGTGGCTAACGCCAGGGATGCCAAAGGTACTGGTAAACTACATTTTTTTCGGTATATTTACATTTGCACAAGCCGTACAGCCCGCTACAGCGACGCATCACTACAGCTCATGCCAGAACGGTAGCCATACCGAGTACATTTTCCTGTAGAGCAGTAGAATACATTTTTGTTTTGCTGCTGTACTCCGACTGCTCGGTGAGAGTGTGGCGTAGTAAAGTTTGTTCTCTCGCTTTGTACATTTTTCTCTGCATAGTCAAAGGGAGAGGCCCACACACGAAAGCGATGATGCCGGTCGTGGCGTAAACGAACCGCATTTATTGTAGTCGTTTTTGATTGAAAATATTGAATAGATTAAAAATATTAAAAAGTGTAAAATAAGGAAAGAGAAGCTGTACCGCCCGCGTCTGGTGGCTGTACTGGGGGCAGTATTTCTTTGTCATGTTACTGCTTTGCTTACAGACTGTCGTACAGCGCTGGGCGTCCTGCAATAGCGAACGACAGCAGCAGCAAAAGAGAAATGAGAATGTAGGCAGAAAAAATACAGCCGCAGAAAATGTAGGCATTTTGCATCCTTGGCTAACGCAGCTAATGATTCACCACCAAGAAAAATAATATCACCACGCAGCAGCAAACTGCGTCTCACGATCAATCTCTCAGGAAATAAATGTACTAATAATTTTACACATTGTAAAAAAATAAGAAAATCACTATTCAGTCTAGCTAACGCATTGAGCCTGAGGCAGTCAGGGAAGCGTGTAAGGTTACATTGTGGGCGGCCAGGGTCACTTTTAAATGAGAGTAGCTCTGAGCAAGCCCACCTGCTACAAGGAGTTGTACAGAAAAGCAAACGCTAATCCCTGTGACAGCGCTTATCGTGTTGTGTTGGCTAAGATCAAGGGTCCAACGACGCCAGCTGAACTGAAACAGGGAAGCCACCAGGAGCCCCATTATCGTATCGGTTAATACGCCTGCTGGATATTTTTTGGCAAACTTCTGGAAAGGGATTATGCTCAACGGACTGGCGAACTATGCTGAAAGTGCGCAGGTTGGCTATCGTCGGAATGCGGGTTCCGGACAATGTTCCGAAAAGTTACTTTCCAAACTGAGTACTGGTTTACGAGACGAACATGGGGAAGAGGTCGATTGGGGTCACGGTAGGAGTACCTCAAGGTTCCATACTCGGCCAAACACCGTGGAATATCATGTACATCGAAGTGTTAACACTACCCTTGGGGGTCGAGATCGTCGATTTTGAGATGAAGCTGTGGGTGAGACTATGGAGAAAGTGAAGATGTTGATGGCAGAGATAATAGATATCATTGAAATTAAGTTGCAGTTAGCTCAATACAAGACGGAGATAGTGCTAGCCAGTTTCGTGATCAGCGTCAGGAGACACTCAACTCAATAGAAGCGAGCGCTTAAGCTCCTGGGTGTGATAAGCGATGATCCGGTAAATTTCAGCAGCCATGACGACTATGTATGTGAGATGGTGGCGAAGATAGCTAACGCAGTGATGAGGGTCCTGCCGAATATCGAAGACACACTGTGCCGCAAAAGACGTTTTCATCCTCCATATTGAGATATGGCGTTCCGACCTTTGTTGCTGCGCTGGGCTCAAAGTGGAACCGGAAGAAGCTTACGAGTACGTTTCGTCTAATGGCTGTTCGTGTCACGAGCTAGTACAAAACGATGTCGTCGGAGGCGGCAAGCCGAAATGATTCACATTGGCATCACTCTAACTGAGGATGTGGAATGCTACCAGCAGAGGAATACACCGATTCATATTCCAAGTGTTTCGGCGTGGGCGCATAGGAAGCATGGAGAGCTAAACTTTCATCTGATGCAGCTCTGATTGTCCGGACATGGCTGCTTCCGGAAGTACCAGCATCGGTTGGTTTGCCCGCAGTGTGTGAACGTACAAGAGAAACTGGAATACGTCATCTTCGAGTGCCCTGGGTTACCACGACGATCATTCCTGGGACGATATCAACAGAGTAGTGATGTGGATACTCTCCGAACTGCAGAGGAAATGGCGGAGAGATCAACAAAGTAACGCCATCAGCTAGAAAGACGCCGTGAAAAAACAAAGCGGGTTCGGGAGAAAGCCAATCGTCGGGAAACGCTCCTTCGGAGTAGACTCTGGGAACCAACTGAGTAGTACCGGATTCGGGTCGTCGGGGCACCAGCAAACCTAGCGTCCGGACTTAACTGAAATCGCCGGATTGATTTCAGTACCCTGCTTGTTGGCCCGTGGAGAAGACTGAGATAGCAGCCGAAGAATCAGTTTCGGGAGAACTTTACGTCGCTGAAATCCAGGTCCATCGCCGGGAACTAGATGAGTGGTGTGAGACGAAGTACTGGTACTGGACCTATCTTGGCATCCTACAGATTTGCACGCCGAAGAGGGGATAGCCAGGATAACAGCTGACATCGTGCTGCAAGGACAAGTTGAAGTAGAAGCAGGGTCTTGGCGATTGGAGTTGCCGGCCCCAAGCAGCATAGTGAGATGCCGCCGAAATGCCATCTGTGTACAGAATACTCGCTCCATCGAAAAGTGTACAATGAGCCAGCGACATCCGCTAGAGACTAGCAGAAACGAACTGCATGATCACATCTCAGTGATGAACGAAAAAAGGACTGAATCGTATGTGCATGAGCACAACCCTCGCCCGAAGTAGCCGCATCCAGCGGGCGAGTCTTTTAGTGGGTCGGCCATCCGCTAATCCCCCACTTCATGAGTGGTAAGGCATGTTTGTAGATTTTTAACTCGACGAACTGAGACAGTTAGCGCTCAACTTCCGAGCCGAGTAGACGTATTTACTATTGGTTAGAAGTCGTGCACGAGCAATTTTTTCAAATTTTATCCCGTTCGAAGGGGTTATCAGGGCAACGCCGGCCCTTAAAATTTTCTTTTGATTTCGGGTCGTCGCGAGCGTTTACGTGATGAGACGGCGCGAAAACACATTCCGCATAGATTATGCAAATCTTCCGCGGAAACCATCTTACGAAGAGCTACACAGCTTTGTAAGTACGATTCTTGACCTGCAGAAGGAACAAGTGGTTCGTATTCAACCAAGCCGAAGTCTTGGATGTGCCTTCGTAAAGGTCAGTGAACTTGCGGTGGCACAAAAAGTAGTCCAAGAACACGACAACAAGCACGAAACAGAGATCGACGGCAAGACCTACAAGCTGAGGATCACGATGGAGGATGGGGCAGTGGAAGTGAAGCTGTTTGATCTCTCCGAAGACGTTACCGATGAGAGAATTGTCGAGTTTCTACGAGCGTACGGTGACGTTCTTTCGATTTGCGAACTCATGTGGGACGAAAGGTACGCTTTCGGAGGAATCCCGACGGGAGTGCGGGTAGCGAAAATGCTGGTGAAGAAAAATATACCATCCTTTGTCACCATAGACGGAGAGTGCACTGCTCTATCATACTATGGCCAACAGCAAACGTGTCGCCACTGTAGCGAATTCGTACACAGTGGCATCTCGTGTATCCAGAACAAAAAACTTCTGGTGCAAAAACTAGCCGCCGACCAGGCCAATGCTTCATACGCAAACGTCGCAAAGCAACCGGCCAGACCGAAGCCGCAACCGATGGCAAAAAAGCAACTTATGAAGCCATCGGCCCCGAAGCACTCGCTACCACAGCCGTCTCCGAATACGGCACCCCAGCTGAAACAAGCTACAACAGTGCCCCCGACTGCTCTCGCACACGCAAGCAAAGTCCAACAAACAAATAATAAGTCGGAATCTGATCTCCTTCTTGGCCGTAAAAACACGCCGAACGACGGCACGTTCAAAGCACCCAACCAACTACCACCAACGATCGGCAGCGGTGAAACACAAAGACGGCCAGCGACGAATGACCATAGAAACGATGGTGAAGATACCGATCGATCCACGACATCTAATAGCAGCAGACGATCACTCCGTCGTCCGCCAGGCAAAAAACAACGACAAGACGAATACGAGGACACGGCTGACGAAGATTTAGTCTTATAATGCAGTACACCAGCTACAACATCGCCACAATCAATATAAACACGATCACGAACTCGACCAAGCTTAATGCCCTGCAAACATTTACCCGAACAATGGATCTCGACATCGTGTTTCTGCAGGAAGTAGAAAACGAGCAACTCTCCCTGCCTGGCTACAATGTGATCTGCAACGTTGATCATGCTAGAAGAGGAACGGCAATAGCACTGAAAGAGCACATACGGTTTTCTCACATCGAGAGAAGTCTGGATGGTCGCCTAATATCGCTACGAATACAGAACACGACACTCTGCAACGTGTACGCGCCATCAGGCACTGCAATGCGAGCCGAACGGGAGAGGTTTTTCAACAACACGATAGCCTACTACCTTCGGCAGCCGACCGACCACGTGATTTTAGCAGGAGACTTCAACTGCGTACTTCGGCAGTGCGATGCGACTGGGAATAATACGAGTCCCTCTCTCCAGGCAACCATTCAACAGATGCAATTACACGATGTGTGGGTAAAAATGTGCCCACGAATAGACGGCCACACATATATTACGCACAATTCGATGTCCCGACTAGATCGCATCTATGTCAGCTCGGGTCTATGTGATCAGCTGAGAAACGCAAACACCCATGTGTGCTCTTTCACGAACCACAAAGCTGTCACCGCCCGTATATGCCTTCCTCACCTCGGTAGAGAGCCAGGACGTGGTTTCTGGTCCCTTCGTCCCCATCTGCTGACTACTGAAAACGTTGACGAATTTCGAATCCGCTGGCAATACTGGACACGCCAGCGCCGGCATTTCCATTCATGGATGAGTTGGTGGCTGGAATACGCCAAGCCAAGAATTAAATCGTTCTTCCGATGGGCCTCAAAATTAACATTCGACGATTTTCACCGTGAACATCAGCGCCTATATACCCAACTGCGCCTGGCGTACGATGGGTACTATCGAGATCCGACAATGATAACAACCATCAACCGACTGAAGGCAAAAATGCTGACACACCAGCGCGAATTCACGTACATGTTTGTACGCATCAACGAGACGTACATTGCCGGAGAACCACTCTCTACGTTCCAACTAGGGGAAAGAAGAAGAAAACGAACCACGATCACACAACTCGAGAACGAAAGAGAGGAAATCCTCGAGCGCTCCGAAGATATCGAACGACACATGCTGGAATATTTTAGAGGACTATATGCAAGGGATGAAACGGGCGACGAGATAGATGAGGACTTTACATGCGATAGAGCGATACCCGAAAACGATGAAGCGAACGATGCTTGTATGAGCGAGATAACGACTGCCGAAATACTCTCGGCAATAAAAACTAGCGCCCCGAAAAAATCCCCAGGTTCCGATGGCCTCCCCAGAGAGTTTTACCTACGAACATTCGACATCATCCACCGGGAACTCAATCTCATTTTGAACGAGGCCCTGTCGTCAAACTTCCCCGCTGCCTTCGTCGAGAGTGTCATAGTTTTGGTGAAGAAGAACCACGCTGGCGACACTGCTCGCTCATACAGGCCGATCTCGCTTATCAACTACGACTACAAACTCCTATCTCGCATCCTCAAGGCAAGGTTAGAGAAGATCGTGAGCGCCCACCGGATTCTGGGAGAGATACAAAAATGTTCTAATTCCGAGAGAAATATATTCCAAGCCACACTCTCACTTAAGGATAGGATCGCCCAGATGATCGCACGTAAACAGAGAGCGAAACTCATCTCATTCGACCTAGACCACGCGTTCGATCGTGTGAACCGACGATTTATGTTCGGCAACATGTGCTCGCTCGGGATCAATCGTAGGTTAGTGGCGCTTCTATCGCAACTTGCTGAAACAACAACGTGTCGCTTACTTGTCAACGGACATCTATCGTCACCCTTCCCGATACAACGATCGGTCGCTCAAGGTAACCCATTATCGTCGCTTTGTTTCTCGTTGTATCTCGCTCCGCTACTCACGCAAATGGAACGTGTATGTGGAAGCGATCTGGTCGTGGCCTATGCCGATGATATAACCGTCATCGCTACGAGTGTTCAGAAAATTGAGAGGATATACGCACTGTTTACACGTTTCTCTCGAGTCGCGGGTGCCAAACTTAATTTGGCAAAAACAACATCCATCGATGTGGGCCTCAGTGATGGGCTTCGATTGAATGTGCCATGGCTACAAACGACGAATAAGGTGAAGGTTCTTGGTGTAATTTTCGCCAATTCTATTCGTCTGATGGTGAAGCTCAATTGGGACGAAATGGTGAGAAAATTCACGCACCTGCTATGGATGCACTCATTGCGCTCACTAACTTTGCTGCAAAAAGTGACACTACTAAATACATTTGCCACTTCACGAATATGGTACCTTGCCTCAACCCTTCCACCTACGTGTGCCCACACAGCAAAATTGACTGCATCGATGGGAACCTTTTTGTGGCGCGGACTACCAGCTCGAATACCAATACAACAGCTGGCGCGAGATCGGGAGTTGGGCGGACTCAAACTTCAGCTCCCGGCGTTTAAATGCAAAGCCTTGCTGATTAATCGCCACCTCAAAGAGATCGATTCTATCCCCTTCTATAGAGCTTTCCTCCAAGATACAAATCGACCTGCGATTTCTCCCGCCGACTGTCCCTGTTTGAAAATAATCCGACAAGAATTACCACACTTACCCACCCAAATCCAACAAAATCCCTCCACCGATCTCATCCACAGAGTATACGTGGAGAGAACCGAAGAACCGAAGGTGGAAAGAGAGAATCCAGAAATTGAATGGCGACGGGTATGGAACAATATCCATCGAATACGAGAACTCACATCCCAACAACGGAGCGATTTATTTCTGTTCGTCAACAAAAAAATCTCTCATCGTCGGCTGCTGTTCATCATGCGACGCGTAGACGGAGAGAATTGTCTACACTGCACTGCACCAGTTGAAACAGTGGAGCACAAGTTCAGTATGTGTCCTCGAGTAGCTGCAGCATGGGTCATACTACAACAAGAAATTTCGTTTCTCCTCCGGGGCTGGAGGAGATTTTCATTCAAGGACTTAAGTGCACCAACGTTGAATGGAGTACGCAGAGACGCAAAGGCAAAAGTTCTTAAATTATTTATTGCCTATACAAACTTTGTTAACCAATGCGATAACGTTATAAATATGCAAGCTTTGTTATTTAGTTTAAGAATTGAACTGTGAATAATTACAAATTTTACAATAAACATGACATAAATTTTAAAAAAAAAAAAAAAAAAAAAAAAAAACTGAGTCGAATGGTATAGGATCATCGACCCCCGGATCTCGATTGGAAAGTCGATTTTTGGTGGGATTGCATAGCCTTTCTTTATGTGAGATAGGCAACACGCAATACATTATGCCGGTTCCGGGAGGCGTGAAGCAGTCACTAGGGGTCCGCGAGGCAGAATATCTTCCGAATCGATTTCGATATTTGTAGCCTTCTGTAGTGACCTACTGAAAATAGGTCAAAGGTTACAGCATACAAAATCGATTATAAATATTTGAGCTCCGCCACAACGTAAGATGATGATGGTACAAAACGGATGAATGCAGATATCACTTCTATAAATGGGCACAAATGTCTAAGGCGACCAACAGCATGGAAGTGAGAAGCCGAGCCTAGCTGATACTGACACTGCACGAGAGAAATCTACTTGTAGCAAATCAAATGGAATCTGTCAAAGAAAGAAAGCAATCCGCGTAGATCCTCGACTTATACTTTGACATCGTCCCTTTGATTTACTGCAAGCAGGTTGCTCGCATTTCGTTTTTTTATATATATATTTTTTTAGCGCTGGGTGAAAATATACCATTATTTTGGGTATACATTCCGTAGAGTGTATTTGTTGACATATAAAATTATGCTCACTGCTATTCGGTACCGTTCTTTTTCTTGTAATATCTGTTCATTTTCGTTTCGTTCGTGCAGATAATTTTTGTTTTATGTTTGTGAATAAGTAACATAGGGATCAGCAGGGATGCCAACGGTACCAATAAACTACATTTTTTTCGGTATTACATTTGTACAAGCCGTACAGCCCGCTACAGCGACGCATCACTACAGCTCTTGCCAGAACGGTGGCCAAACCGAGTACATTTTCCCGTACAGCAGTAGAATACATTTTTGTTTTGCTGCTATACTCCGACTGCTCGGTGAGAGTGTGGCGTAGTAAAGTTTGTTCTCTCGCTTTGTACATTTTTCTCTGCATAGTCAAAGGGAGAGGCCCGCACACGAAAGCGTTGATGCCGGCCGTGGCGTAAATGAGCCGCATTCATTGTCGTAATTTTTGAATAAAAATATTAAAAAGATTGAAAATATTAAAAAATGTAAAATAAGGAAAGAGAAGCTGTACCGCTCGCGTCTGGTGGCTGTACTGGGGACAGTAGTTTTTTGTCATGTTACTGCTTTGCACACAGGCAGCCGTACAGCGCTGGGCGTCCTGCACTAGCGAATGACAGCAGCATCGAGAGAGAAATGAGAATGTAGGCAGAAAAATTACAGCCGCAGAAAAGGTAGGCATTTTGCATCCTTGGGGATTAGGTAGACCATCGCTCTCCTCTCGCGGAAAATGTGTGCTGATAATGCAGAGCATCGGTGATGACAGATGTGGTTAGACTGGTATGTGTTTATTTTGGTGGAGTGCAAGAGGAGATTACGTGTTTAGTTTTCGGGACAGTTTTCTGCCACGATAGCCAGTGTAGCGAAGTGCGCGAGTGCGACGGTAAACTTACCCGTCGAGATAGCCGGCCCGTTGTTCGGGCACAGTGTATAGTGTGGTGTCGTTTCGCCAAAAGGGGTTAGCTAATTGCAAAGGAGTTCTTTCGTTACACCGGCTAAATAACAAGAAACCGAACACCCACAGTTCTCACTTTGGAGGATCAGTCGAACGAGCCAAGCTCTCATCCACAGTTAATCGCCAATGAGAACGAAGCAGGGCGGACAAAGGTTCCCCCTGGGAAGATCACAGGGACTTCCGGGATCACTTGCGGCGAGCAAGTTGATCCGGCGATAATTCGCTAACGTCGCTAGGGAGGTTCCAACAAAGGAGCCAAGCTCACCTCCCTAGATAAACGCCAAGGACCGCTGCGATAGCAGCCAACGATCACCACCAGCAGTGGACCGTAAAAACGACCAGCAGTGAAGAGTTGTGGGAGAATACACGGTAAAAGTAGTTATTTGTTTACTTTATACGAAAATCCGAAATTCTTGTAGAGCCACCTAGGCCGCCCTGAAAACAAGGGTCCGCTCTTGGCTTATGCGGAAACAATCAATTGTGTTCTTGCCGCATTAGTGGAAATTTTCCACTTTTTTCAGGTAATCATTGATAATATTCAAGCTTCGTTGCAGTCGACTGCAGATAATTCGAAGACGCCTACCTGTGGCAGAGATGCTAGTATCATGACAGAAAAGTGACTTTTTATAGCCAGCGGGTAGATTTGGAAGATCGAAGGTAAACATATTATATAAGTTCGGCGCGACGATTTCGCAATTCTAATTCCAGTCTCTGCTCCAGCTCAGTTTCTCGCTGTCACTCGGTTGGCCGCAGAGGCTCGGACGTTATAGCGTTTACTGTAATCGTTCCTGTTTTGACGGAGCAGAGAGCAAGGCGCTGGTCTCACTAAAATCCAAAAGCCCCATCAAAATCTTGCACCAAAGTTTTACTTCGTTTTTAGTGCCCACGATCTCTCAACAACCAATCAATTGATCGATCAAATTTTTCCTTGAGTAAATGCTATAGAAAGTCTTCGAAATATTGTTAATGGAGTATTCAGGGTATACGAGATAATGTGATTCGGGGTCCTATAATCAGGAGTACTGGTATTCAGGGTAACGGAATTAGGGATAATAAAGCATTCTGAGTAAATGAAATCGGTGGCAATAAGGCTTTTCGGGTAATGATGCTTTCGAGTTGATAGAATTCAGAGTAAGGGGAACACAGTAATTTTCAGGACACCGTTCTCTAAAGTTTGTTGAAATGAATTCTTGATTCTACACAAAAATTACATTGAATTTCGCCCTACAATATCCTCTTTTCAAGAAATTGTTCCTCTGTACTACCATTGCAATTCTCCACAAAATAATTGTTTTACAACCAGGCGGTTCCAATTCAATTCTCGACAAACATATGATTACGGCCTAAAAGCCAACTGTCACAATCCACTTTGAATGGAAATTCCGGACAAACCGTTACACGCCAAGAAAAGTTTTCTCTTTCATAAACTGTTGTGAACTGTGTTCGACCAGTAACGGTTTGTCTGGAATTTCCATTCAAAGTGGATTTTGACAGTTGGCTTTTAGGCCGTAATCATATGTTTGTCGAGAATTCTAGGTTCAGAGCTCGTCCAAACTATTCAATCCTCTATAGAAGCCGGTTAATATTTTTAAACGGAATTAATATAGCACCCCCTATCAATGCCGATTAATCTTTAATTTTACATACCTAGTTTTCCACCGACCTAGGCTAAATGGCACTCAGACCAGGCGAGTAACACTTCTACACGGTATATGCCCCGCGTTTGCTTGGCCAGCGAAAGAAGCAAAAACAAAATAACCAACGTGAATGAAATCGTGCGATGAATGACCCAATCGCCGGCGTGCATCAACATTTCGAGTTTATACAAATTATCAGCATTTTTCCCCAAGTCCTATAGACTCGAAACGTTAGCGTTTATAAACATGATAGGTTCATAAATCGGTCACTAAACACTGTGAAGCGATGACACGCAATCAGCAGCGAATGCTCTTAGAACGGAAAAGTCCTCGCTCGGCTGCCAATTCGCAACACTCACCTCACATCCGAGAAGGGCCGTATACTGCGCAGGTGCAGAGAAACGTCAACGAAAATAAAACCTTAATCGTGAGGGTGGTTTACGTTGTTGTGTTGTGAGCGCAACCAACAAAATAAAAAAGAGAATGAAAACATGACGAAATACGCTCGGGCAGTAGGCGATTGATTGGATATTTTTTTTGCAATAGAAGCCTCAAATCTTGCGGAACGTTAAATGTTACCAAATATTGATGAGCTGCGCTTCGCGCAGTTACTATATGATACGGAGGCACTCAGCAGTGGAAAATCGCGTCCTGCACAGAGTGCAGTTCGAGTTTCGCGGGTTGACCTTATTTTATAGGTCAAGGTCAAGGTGGATCCGAGGGCAATTCTGAACGCACAGACAGTAATTGGAGCAAACACTTCTTTCATTAGTGTCGCCACCGAACGCCTGCTTGCTGCAGATCGGTACGGGGTATTTGAATTTGAAATGACACGACGGTGCCTATCGATTGGGGCACGCGAACAACCGTCGACGCTGGGTGTCATTGTCTAGGATGACTTTACACTTTTCACAACTTCCGATTTCCGATACTGGGGTGGGGTGGGTGAACAGTTTGGAAGTTTAATGATAAATCGATATGGAGGAAGGTCGTTTTCGATAAACTGTCTTCGTTTCAATATTTGTTTGGATTTGATAAATTTAGCTTTGGTCAGTACTCACCTTGTTAAACCGTCCGTTGCGCAGCCGGGAGAATCCGGGTACTCCACCGGCAACTTCACCATCGGATTCCGCTGGCCACTGGCCGAGACGATCACGACTCGGTTCACTCATGTTGGTGCTGATGTTAAAGATGGAACTACCTGCTAGAGCCGCTTTGCTCTGGAGTGCTTCTTTTCCGTTTGACAGCTCACTACAGACTGCTGCGGCTGCCGCTGTTGCATTACGGGAGGCGCTGGTGCTCAGGCTGCCAATGCCGTTGGTCATGCAGCCTGCTGTGGTGTGTGTTTTCCCGCTGGCGTTCTCAGGTTGGTATCTACCACTGAAATGTTGAGAAAGGGTGGATACGCGGATTAATTTGCTGTATCTTGATAACATTTTCACTGATTTTTTTTATTTGAACTTTTTTTTGCGAGGATATGAAAGATCACTGGATAACTGTTGTCGATGGACCGAAGTGGTTCAAGCTGTGCGAGAAAATGTACTATCAGCAGTGTTACATCACGCGCGTTTTGGGTCGTACATAGACTGGACGTCATTCGTCCCTGCCTTCGTTTCAACTGATGAAGAAGACGCAATATCTACGCTTTTCCCTGGCTGTATTTTCGTTCTTTTCCCCGTGTTTGCTTGTAATCTTATGTACTCATGCTAACAATGGGATGATAGCGGCTGTTCATAGGAAAATCTGTCACTCAACGATTTCAATAGAGCAGCTATTTGATTGAAGCGTGATAATGTCATAAATATAAGCTAGCAATACTATCCATGGATTGCTTATGTTGATTTTGTATTTAAATCTGGGTCAGGGTAGGATCGCTCGATTCTTTCAATTTCATAAGGATTTTGTAAACAAAATCCTAAATCGAAAACAGCATTAGTCTATTATTAAAATTAGAAGAGAACATGAATCAGTTCATTGTCTTATTTTAGCTGTCAACACTCCTATGTTATCACTTGTTTTGTACCCGTGTCGCAGTAGTTTGCGAGGGGAAATCTTGAGTTTCATTTCAATAGGTCCAAAACAAATTTTTGTTAGCTGTCGTAAACAATCGCGTATTTTTTTTTAATTTTTACGCACTTTTGTGGTAAACTACATTTTCATTGTGAGTGTGTTTGTTAATTAAACTCAATGAACGATCAAAGAATCAGGCCCTTTGCATACCTGCATATCGCGCTGCTGTGTGCAGCAATCAGATGTTTTGCGTAGATCGCACACGAGCACTGTTATATCTTTGATACGGTATACAAAATAAATACGTATAGCCACCCGAAAAGGGGGTTACTTTCGTGCTGTATACACAGCTGTGGTAAATGTGTTAATCGCAGCGCTATACCGATCGCAGTGTGCGTTATTCCCCTCGTTCGCGACATTTCATTTGTTGAAGCATATGCGAAAACGTCATCGTCTGTGATGATTCGTTCATGCTGTCATTTAATGACGCAATTGTATGTTGGTGTTTTGAAATTAATGTTTTGATTAGTATCGAGCAACTATGTGTGCGAGGAATTTGTGCATTTTTTGAAATTTACTGGCTATAGATACATACAGTGTCGGACAAAACAATGAAACCATCGCAAAAATGCAGTTGGTCATGTTAAAATTTTTCTTTCATTTATTATCGATTTTTTTCGATACTTTGATGAGAAAGGTGAGAGTAGAATATATTCACCACCTTCACATTCCAACTTATTACGTTGCGTTGCGTTGCGTTGCGTTGCGTTGTGACGATGATTTTGGCGGATTGCACACTGACTTCATCATGTTTGACTGCTGATTATCTAATAAGAGTTGCTTAGGAAATGGTAAGTAGGAATTCATACCAATTCGACCCATATTAAAACCTCAACAGCATGATAGCCATCATTGCCGGCCGCCCCCATCTCCATCGTTCACGGGGAAGGATAAAGGATAAGGTAGCCAGGAAGTGTTGATGCTCCACCTACTTAACGGAAGGACGACGATTCATCAGACTCTTCCATAGGTGTCGCGGAGTTGGTAGTTTGGAAGGGTATCAGGTCTAGGATTCGCTCCAAGCAAGCGATGCGACCTGTAAAGCATATTTTATTACGTAGTTGTTTAGTTAGTCTTCGAGTGCACGATCACTCGAAAAAGAGATCTTCTTTAGTTTTTGGTTTTTTTTAAACTCTGGGCAGCCGGCTACCGAGAGTATACTATGTTCCCTAAACAAAAGCAATTTGAACTCCACTCGAAGTGACACATTATATAGGCAAAAATAGCGCGAGATGTTATAAATCAGGGAAAGTATTTCTTATTTTCCATATCAGATTTGTGGAATACAAGTATACGAGCGATAATAACGAACACTGGAGGGAAATATAAAGGATTGTTAACCTGATGCACGGGCTTGTTAGCAATAACGGAGCTTGAAATTAGGTTCATAAAAACAGACGCGGCGAATTTTCAATACGTATTGACCCGTGATCATAGATACTAGTCAGATTATTCGTATTGGGGCTAATTTCCGATCAACTATTCATTTTTACGGCAATGTTTTCTCGACTAGATCTGTTCGCACCCTCTCATTCTGCTACTATCGGCAGAAGGCTGATAGCACCCAGTCGTCGCCGGTCTAAGGACCAAATGTCATCAATAGACTTAGACTCGCGTGGAGGCATGAGATAGGAAACTTGTGAGAATTTTGTTATCCCACCGTTTGACGACCCTTCACATTCCAACTTATTACGAACTTCAAAAAAATAGTTTCTTTCTACTTATCGGATTTCTCTTGACATTGCCTGAATCAAAGTGAGACGTGTCCCTATTAGAATGACGTACCAATCTTCTTGTTTCCTTTTCTAATATTGTTTTTTTGTTTCGTGGTCTTTCGGGGTCAATTGATTTTTGTACCAATCTGCAACAAGTTTCCTACCAAACAAAGTTAGCTAGCCACTTCGAATTTTATGGTCATCGAACTACGATCCGTGTAGAGTAACAGTTTTTCACGATTTCGCGTCACTCATATAAGATACCCAAGTAACCATAAGCATAAAGTCATTGCACAATATTGGCAACACATTTGCACTAATGTTGCATTGAAGCAATCAAGCTCTATATTAGCATAATAGCATCATCGTTTGCTCTGTAAATGTATATAAATCTGACATAACGCATACATGCTTCAAGGTTCTTTAAAGCATACATATTTTACATATGCATTTAGTGCTATTATGTAGCGAATTCAAAGCCGATATAATGCTGTGGATTTTTTTGCTATGCAACTTCTCTTGAAAATAAGGCAGCAAAAGCAGCGCACTTGCCGTGAAAGACAACGCAAGGTACCTCGGTTCGAGACTTACTAATGGTAATTTTCGCAAAACATTACTCATATCGTGTAAGAACGAAATTCCATTAGGGATTTTTATTTATTTCTTTCTTTATTTATTTATAGTTAATATGTATCAACAGACGCAGTGTGGTCCTAATGATAATTTCTTAATATATTTAAAAAAAATAGATTGTTATCTGCAACGTGGATTGTGAAGATCAAACTCGGACGAAACTCTGTTGAAGGTCCGCTGCAAAACAATGATGGCACCGTTAACTCCATAGTTAGTCCGGCGAAGAGGTAATCGGAGGAATATATTATTGCGAAGAGAACAAGGACGAACGTTCATATTTATCGCACTAAAAAGTTCAGGACAGTCGATTCGATCGTGCAAAATATCCGAAATCGTCATAACACGGCATAGGTCCCGCCACCCATACAATGTGTCTAGTCCAATAAGCAAACGACGACTTTCGTAACCTGGCAGCTGGTGAGGGTTGTGCCAGGGCATTCGACGAAGGGCAAACCGAACAAATCTGCGCTGTACTGTCTCAATTCGATGGACACCGTTGAGATAATGAGGATTCCACACAACGGAACAATATTCCAGTGTTGAACGAACGAGTGATCAGTAAAGAGATTTCAAGCAGTAAATATCTGAAAAGTGCTTAGATATTCTCATAATGAACCCCAAGCAGCGGGATGTTTTTTTGTGACAATATAGCTGATATGCTGCTTAAACGTCAGTTGTTCGTCGAGGAAAACTCCAAAATCTTTGACACAATTCGCTTTGTCAATCGTGGATTCTGCTAGACAGTATTCGAAACGAATTGGCGTTTTTTTCTGGAGGAATTACGTTCTGTGAATTTCTTGGGACTTGGGAGCATTCGATTGATTTCGCACCATTCCCGCACAGGTTACCAGTTGGCGTTGAAGGAAAGCTGCATCATCAATATTTCGGATTCTGTGGTATAACTTGAGGTCGTCAGCGAAAGACAACCGTGGTCCTTCCAAACAAAAGTTGACATCGTTGAAATACAGAAGAAAAATCAATGGACCGAGATGGCTGCCTTGCGGAATGCCAGATGATGCGAAGAACTCTTCGGATACACAATCACCTATCTTGACTGCTAGACGACGATTACTGAGATACGATTGCATCCAGCGGTGAATATTAGTACCAAAACCAAGCCTACCCAACTTTGCAACTGCAATAGCGTGATTAATCTTGTCAAATGCAGCTGAAAGGTCCGTGTAATTAACGTCAGTTTGGAGGCCGTCAGACATGGCATCTGTCACATATGTTGTGAAAGACAGAAGATTCGTAGATGTTGAACGTTTCGGCATAAATCCATGCTGAGTCTCGGAGATATACTGTTTGCAGTGGCTGAAGATGGGCTCCAACACAGTCATTTCAAACAGCTTAGGAGCTGCGCTTAGCGTTGTAATGCCGCGGTAGTTATCGACTTCCTTTTTATTACCTTTTTTGTGAACTGGATATATGAAGGAGGACTTCCAGAGTTCGGAAAATACTCCGGTTGTTAGCGACAGTTGAAATAGATAACAAAGAGGTTCAATTAGACCGGCAGAGCATTTTTTAAGAATAATAGCTGGTAAACCATCTGAGCCTGCCGAGGTTAAAGCCTTCATTTTGCCAATCGCAAGTTGTACCATATTATTGTCGATATTAATAGAGCTTAAAGATTGGTATGATTGAGGTACATTGAGTGTCGGTGCCAGTTTCTCGTTGGAGAAAACACTCGCGAACTTTTCATAGAATAGTTGGCAAATCTCCTATAAACTAGAGCTCATACGCCCTCCATAGCTCATCGTCGAAGGCAACCCGGATTCCTTTCTTTGCTCGTTTACATGCTTCTAGAATGTTTTAGGTTCGGACTTCAACTTACGTTGCACGTTTCGCAAGTAATCGGCATGGCAACGCTTCGATGTCTTTTTATAGACTTGGTTAACATGAACGTAGTGTTGTCGCAGCACGTAGCCCCCAAACTTGGAGTACTTCTTCAGAGCGGCTCTTTTAGTCGCTTTCAACCGTCTCAACTCGGCGGTTTGCCACGCAGGGTATTTTGATTGAAGGGCGCTTCTTTTGGGTACATAGCGATCGATAGCATAGCTCATAACATTGGAGAAGGTCTGGACTGCAACGTTGACATCATCATTGTCGTGAATTTCGTTCCAGTGGATATTCGACAGGATAGTCATTCAATGCATTCGAAGGGAGTCAAATACAGTTCTAAAGACCTGGGATCTTAAATCCACACATCCGCCAAAGTTCGAATTTTAGCAATAGCGACGATTGACTAGGTAGATATTATTTTAACAAGATCCGTAATTTGGGCTTCTCGATTCCACGGAAAGGTGTGTATTTCCGTGCATTTCATGATGGCCAGCGAACTCAGGATTTAGAATGCATCGATACTGCTCCGAATCGAGACACCTTTATCGTCACAATGGCCGGTAGCACCAGTACAACTTGCGTCGGGCTCGAAAGTCAATTAAGTTGGTATATTTTAATGAACCGATTGATCCAATGCGTTCAGCTCGCATCCCGGGATAAGCGAATACGTCTCATCACAACGTACTCGGCTCTAAAACGACTACAGACAGACAGTCGTTCTGATCCTGAGAGCGGGGGTGGTAAAGTGGTTTTCCGAGTCGACGCAAACGACAACGGATTTCATCAATGCAAGCGCTGATCCGTTCCTTGCTTCGAGTCAACCGCAGTTTGCCAACCTCCAAATATATTACCAGAACGTCGGTGGTATGAACACACAGAAATCGATAATTATTTTGTAGCAAGTTCGAATGAATGTTACGATATAATCGGAAATTTACTATATGCCAAACATTACCGCAGCACCGTTCCCGTTGTCGAAATTTGTTGAACATCACCCTCCTCTGAATGCTGGACCTGAAACGAATCGGCACCGTTCGCTATAATTTTAATAGAGCCGACCACAATAGCATTAACGAGCGAAATTCTCGACAATGATGACCGTTGAGTAAACAGCCGGGTTGAGACAATTCAATGCGACTAAAATTGTCATACTGAAAAGGTACCCTAAGCTTGTGGTTAGAGCATTGTGTACACAAAGCTAAGCGGTGCCATACCAATTACATGTGGAACGCGCAACGTAGGTTGAAGTTCGATCCTAAAACATTCTGGATTCTTGCAAGCGAGCAAAGATATGAGTCCGAGATACCTTCAGCGATGGACTATGGAGGGTGTTTGAGTTATAGTTCACAGGGGATTTGCAAACTACTCTCTGAAAAGTTTTCTTTTTCTCCAACGAGAAATGAGCACTGCCCCAGGCTTTCCATGCGGTTACGTTGTCACCTATTTGTCAATATAGGCGATTATCGATCCGAAAAGTTCTTCACCTCGTCTAGACGGCACCGGTGGTTGAGTGGTAAGCGTGACCGCCACTCATTCCAGTTGGCCTGGGTTCAATTCCATCCGAGGTCGTTGAGATTTTTCTGAGGTGAAAAAATCTGTGGTCACGTCTTCCTTCGGAAGGGAAGTAAAGCCGTTGGTCCCCGGTCCATGAGTTGATGGATCGATATCTCGTCCAGATGTGGAGTCACCTCTCTGGCGTCGGTAAAGAAGAAGTAGATCCAACTTCTATACTTACTAACAAATATCCTCCTCCCGTGATACTTGTGGAGCGCGCAGTAGTATATACGGCCTCTAGCAAAAGCAAGTATCGGACTAACAATTCCTTCCCTTTCCTTCCGCGATCTACGTTCGGGCCTGGCCGGCGCCGGTATTGATCAATAAACACTTTAGGATTACCAGGAGTTGCACATTGAAAGATGTTTTGCTACTCCCAAGCATAATTATCTACTGATTCCATGTGCAACTTCAGCTAGTCCAGATCGATAACGGAGTAGCAGCTAGGGATGGTCGCACAAGCTCAAGCTCAAGCTGAAAAGTTCTTCACCTCGTCTGGTATTCCGCAAGGCGATCATCTCGGTCCTTTAATATTTTTCCTATATCTCAACAACGTCGAGTTTCGCTAGGAATATTCACGGTTTTCATTTGCTGATGGCCTCAAGCTACCTCGAAATTCGGAGCAGCTTTGTGGAGTGGTTCGAAATCAACCAAATGGCACTAAATCCTACAAAATTGGTTATTGAGAAAAAACGCCCGATTGTTGTATTGGGGGATCCACAATTGATAGAGCTATGTCAAAAATCACGATTTTTTTTCGATAATTAATTGACATCAGCATACAAACTATATAATCGCAAAATCATCACACTATTTAGGGTTAGTAATGAGAATATCCAAATACTTTGCAGACCATTACTGCTTGAAGTCTCTCGTTTGCTTAACCCTGAAATATGGCTCAGTTGTATGGAAAACACATGAGTCAGTACAGCCCTACTTTAAAATATGTGAAACATCAAGCTTTGTCGTCTACAGGTTTGCATGTGTTGTGACTTATATTCACATTTTTCTGAAATTTTAACCGATCGTTCCCCATCACACCCAACCTTTCCATCCCATTCGATTGTAGTATGTTCGGCCATTTTTTCACATTTTTTTGTTACTCTAGAACCTGAGGCTAGTTGACATTTGGAAATATGAAAAACTTTCTAAGAAAGGTTTACAATCATTCGATGAATTTTAACCAATCGTGTAGCAACCGGTTCAGAAACATTTGAGTTGAATATATTATATATATAAGGCTTCTCTGCTAAAAAATCCATATCTATCCCGAGCAGAGCCGTCAATATGGAGTGCCTGTTAAAACACAAACTGCAAAATCAGTCGTAGATTGCTGGTCGAACGTACTGTGTATATGTATTTTACACTTCTACAGATCGAGCGTGACTTGGTGCGTGCTGATACGAGAAGGAATCAGCTATCGGTAAAAGAAAGCAAGCGAATGAATCTTTCGATAATACATTTTAATATTTTCTGTTGTATAATAAAATATTTCAATATAAACCATTAAGAATTGAAGAAACATATTTCTTTCTGCAGTTCGCATTCGTTGCTTGGTAGTTGAGTAATTTCGTTTCAATCAACGTGCGACATACCTAAGCAGGCCCGTGAGCAGGTTTTGAGCGTTCAAACCCCAGCGGTTTTGACACATAAAATGTCATTTGAGTCTAGTCACTCTAGAAACAAGTCGATGAAAAAAAAAACAAGGAAGAAACCTTGTAAGGGTGTAATTGGAAAGGAATGTATGTCAAGTTGGTCGGCTTCTCTCATGGATCGGTTCACGTTCCGACAATCTTATATTAGCAACAGTGTGTTGAGTAGACCAGTTATACAGCAGATGTCGCTCAGCGGGCTAGCAACGGGAGCTAAGGAGGGCATACAAGAGAAGTTGTAGAAAATCGGGATATCGTTGTCTGTACAAAATTTCACCGCCGATGATCACTCATACGTAGTGGCTGACAGCTAAATGGATCGCGAAAATAGGCATCGGTAACGGGTGAAATACCGCCGCCGAGGAACTCTCAGCTCCTGCTAGCAGATAAATAGGAACGAGTAGTGCCAAGAAGGATAAGAAACCCTGCAAAGGTGGTTGTAAAGAGATGTACATCCTTATGGTCGACAAGATGATAAGCTATTTTATTTTGTCCGTCACTGTAATTAGCTAAGTACTATGGCGAACACCTCAAATCCTTACTGTTGTGGTATCTTATGGAAAGCACCAATTGGCACATTTCGAGAAAACGATTTTTAAAGTTTAGAATTCAGAGAAGACAATTGATGCATCTATCTATTCTGAATTAATCTCCCAATTATTTCAAAGATCGGTTGAATATAGTGCGAGTTTTTACTAAAAATGTAAACAAAAGTCGCACTCACACGAGTCGTAAGTGTGTATTGATGACAAAATATGTATGGCGTGTCATAATCGTGCATGGAAAGTTTTCCAGACAAATAATGCATCAATTATTAACTTCTATTCATACACACTCAATTCGGTTCGGTAATTTTCCAACAGCCGTGCGGTCAGCAAATTTATAAACTGTATCTCAGTAAAGTGAGATTGGTTTGCTGATTTTCGGTGAAATCTAGGATCTTTTATTCAAAATGACATATCTACAATGAGTGACTCTCTTTGTTTACTTTCTCTTCTGTTAATAATTAGGTCGCTTTAACATTTATCCCTCAACTCTTTGCATAATATGCTAGTAAAAACCGCCGTCTTTTGATCTGTACTGTAAAATAAGTGAAAAGTGCTATAGTTACGTCGTAAAAATCTGTAAAGAGAAAGTAAACGAAGAGAGTCACTCATTGTAGGTATGTCTTTTTGAAAAAACGCTCAAGAAATATTTTTCGAGTCTCAGCACTCAAACGTCAATTTTACTGAGATCTCAGCAAAAAACAATGTTTACTGAGTCTCAGCTGTTGAGATTTCGGAAAAAGATACGAAGAAAGCTGAGATTCGGCAAAAAAATTAAGTGTGTATCTTTGCTTAAATCTAGAAAAAAAGTTATTTGTAGTTGCAGTGAATGAAAAATTTCCAGTTTAAAACTAACACTGCATTTTCCTCGCAATACTTATATTTTTTTTTGAACATTTATATTTTTCAGATATGTTTACACAGAAAAACATCAACAAACAAAAGGTTTACAATAGAAATTAAGCAAATCCCAAGATATAGTGAGTAATAGCACAACAGCGAGGAAAAGACAAAGATCTTAGTGACACGGATATCAGTCTAGAACATGCACAACTAATAACAGCTTCTCAGCACCTGGTCTAGCCGATGTCTAGAAAGAAATCAGACTGCTTGGAAACAATGAAATTACTGACAATTGAACAACCTGCATTTTTCGAAAATTGGATAAGCTCTCCCTTGAGTACTATGGCTCTTAATATTGAAAAATATGCTTCACCTTCCAGTCCCTTGCTAATTAAATGCCGTAACAACAAGAGTTGATAAACTCTTAGAAAAAATCGAAATTTATTGACAACATATCAAGAAGGCTTGCAACTTTGTTAAAAATCTGGAGACAGTAATAACACAGAGAACAGTCATATAAGCTAGAACAAACTTTCCCGTAAAACCTGTGTAAACATTTAAAAGAAAATACGTTTAAAAACACTATCGCATACAGGTTTTCATGCGTGAGTCACCATTGCATCCAAGTTTGCATACAAGTCCCGTATAGCGATTGTTGGCCGATCGAAGCGCCGACCAGTGGCAAGTTGCTACTTGCTGTTGTCATTTCAAAGCGACAGTTTAATTTCTTACAGAAGTTGAAAACTTTACTTGTATGTCAGTTTTCAGTGGTAATAACAACATCTCTTCCGAGTAAAGTATATCTTTCGTTTCTCTTAGTCATCAATTTGCCGAAAAGAATTTGTATATTGGTTACAAACGGCCGCCCAACCACAGGTGATGTAGTCAATTCCAATTTTCTCGCCGTTTGCAATATTTTCTGCCAAGAGAAATGTTTGGCGGTAGCTTAATCCAAGATAGTTTTTTCCTCTCCATAGGACACACTAAGGCCAGGGTTGACCGATCTCGCCCAAAGATCTTCATTATGCCATATTATCGCAACACTCTTCCCAATACACTCACAAAATCAGCCGGTTCTCGGCTCAGTAACAAAAAAAACTGCATAAGTATTT